>NC_142245.1:22955510-23275540 GCF_052056855.1 Sturnus vulgaris
CGCTGGGCAGGAGCGTGGCTGAGGGAAACAACAGGCCCTGGCCACACCAGTGGCCTCTCCAGCAGCATGTCCCATAGTGTCCCCAGGACACCATGCACGCCTCAGGGAACAGCCACCGAGGGGAGAGAACGGGCAACATTCAACAGGGCGCTGTTGCAGGCAAACAAATCCCGCACACCACGCTGCTTGGGGCTGCAAAGAGCTGTGGGGCTCTGATGTGAAAGCCATGGGTGGCTCAGCAGAGGGGTGGCACAGAGGTGCCGCTGACTGGAGGAGGATGTTGGGGTGCCCAGCCACAGGGTGGCACATGCCAGGGCCCAGGAGATGGCCCCTCACATGGAGCACAGGGCCAGGCAGCAGCCAGGAGCCACAGCACTCTGCTCACAGCACAGCCCTCACAGAAAGCACCAACCCAATGAAACTAACAATTGTACTTTTGCATTTTATTGCTAAAATCCCTACCATAAATCTCACCACAGAGGAAGTTTCTGTTTCTCCAGCTTCCTACTCAGTGTCCTTGAGAAAACAGATGATACCACGCTAAAAAAAAAAAAAAATAGAGAAAAAAAAATCCCATAGTGGTTTACTTCACACTTCCCTGTACCTTGTTATGCTGAGTGCTTCATTTAGAGAGGGCTGACCTCCCCAGCCTTCTTCATCCCAGTGCCCTTCGCTGCAGGGACACACCAAGGAACAGGTTAGCACTGGAGAGAGGAGCCGGGTGGATGTTCCGGCACGGGTAACCCTGCCAACTCAGCATCCCAAAGGTGCGCCCAGAGTCAGCGTGACAGTGACTGCTGTCTGCCAGGTGATTTTCACAGGAGACACAGGAGCTGTGCTACAAGAACAGAAGCTGTGAATACAGCCATTCAAAGTTATGCCCCTTCTATTTCACCAGATGCAGTTTCTCCTATAGGTCTGGGCAGGGGCCCAGGCTCACCTCATGGAAATTCTACCCCGGGCAAGCCTTCAAACATTCTGTATCCCAATTTTTCTTAGCGGGACACAAATAATATTACAGGGTGGCTCAACAGGGTGCAATGAATTACCACTTTGAGATGTCCCAAGTGTGTAATCTGCCATACCCACGGGATAATAGGAAAATCTATAGGTTTATTTTACACTGCCGCTAATTCCTGTGGGGGAAAAAAAAAAAAAAAAAAAGGGGGCACTGATTTGTTTTGCTGTTAGCTACTAGGTGTAACAGAAGGAAGTGGGAATGAACAGTCATCCACATGGAGATGTGCATCACAGGGCTTTGTAACAGGCACCAAAAAGAAAGTATCTAGAGCATTTCAAGTCATTAAAGCAAAGGACAAAAAGCACTGATCAGGTAAAGTCAGTCTTCAAGAATTAAATGTGAAGCTCAGAAAGGCAAGGTCTGAATTAGGTTTGAAAGGTTTTGTTTATTAAAGGAATACATGTAAACACCAATACAACATAATACATGTTCAAGGAAAAAAATAATAAAAATAGAAGCAGGATTAGTTTTGTGCAATTAACTCCAGACCATGCTTCCCTTGACAAAACAATTATCTGAGTCAGTGGTAATGTTACAAATACTTGTAGCATCTCAAAGGTTCATTTCTGGCAAGTCATACTGCCCATTCCTTCTACTCTCCATGATCCAGACTTCCTCACTTCTAACATACTTGAAACAAAAAATTGTTGGTGTCATTAACTTAACTCATAACATTAACTCATCTGGTTTCTGCCACAACAGGGTTTTCCTCCTGCTGCTCACAGAAACCAACTCGTGCTCCTGTGCTATCTTATCCTGCCTTTGTTTACAGTCAGCACACGGGCACAACCTGAACACAACAGCATTTCAAAGTAACATGGAAAATACTTCTTTGTACAGTTATCACCAGGCAAATGCAATGGGACAGATCAACACAAGCATTATCTGGTGGCTGGGCTAGAGAGCCCCAGGGAGGGAGTCAGGTGGCCGAGGGGAGGGAGCCTTTCCTTGAGCAATGAGCCCTCTCCAAAGTCACAGCCAGGGCAGTGCTGGAAGGAAGCTCGGGATCAGCTTGGTCTGTGCATGAGAGATTTCCGAGCCGCTCGGCACAGGAAGTTGTTCCTGTGGCTCACCTGAGGGAGTTCCTGTTATGAAGCCAGAGGGTGGCTGGTTGAAACGCAGTCTCTGCAAGTGATGTCATCTTGGACAGCACGGGGTAGGCAGTGATACTAGTGACCTGCTTACAACCTGCAGTGTTGTGACAGCCCCTCTGCTGGCCTGGTGATCACAAGAAAGGGAAGAAAAAAAAAAAAGAGGGGAGTGGAATAATTTAAAAAGGAAAAAAAAAAGTTTCCAGATTTCCTTTGTTTAAGTAAAGCATTTTCCTTTTCCACTTTATTTGAATACATCAACCTCGTGTCTAACAGATGGAGACTGTACAGATGCACTTTTGGGAGTGCCCATAAAATACACTGCTAAAATACAAATGGAAGGACACTTTTTTTTTTTTGAGTTGTAAATTCAATAATCGTTGCTGTCACCTCACTTTCCCAAAGGAATTTGCCCTTTGTTCCCTGGATAAAGCTGGGCAGAAGAAGAAAAGGGGAGGAAAAAAAGAGTGCAAGCAAAGGGAATATTTAGGAAAAAACAAATGGATCCATAATCTGTGCATTGCAGTGCACAGTATTTGTACCTCAGGAACCCATACAGGCATGGCTGCTTAGCAGCACTAGCAGCACTCAGCAAAATATTCTGCGTGTCTTATATTCTTCTCCCATCCTCCAGACGTTTCTAGCAAACAAACAGGTCAGCTAATTGGCTCCTGCCCAAGTCTTACCCACTAGGGTTTGCTCAGAGATGTCACTTAGTCATTTGGCATGAGCAAATCCCAGGCTTCTTCCTGTTCCAGCAGCAGAGTGGGTGAAGGCTTTCTTTGATTTATTAAGACTATTAACAAACAAACAGGGGAGTTCAGAAGCTTCCTCAAGCACAAGAACACGAGCAGAAAGGGTTTTTTTCCTGAAGTAGCAGCTAAAAATAGGACACTTAGAGGAAGTAAAGTTCATTAAGTGATAAAGCAGTGGCTGCAGCGATGAGAGAAGTGTTCTTCCTTTTTATCTATATATTTATTTAGTGTTATGTGTTCTTGCTCGTTATTAGAGTGCTAAAGCAGTGTTTATCCAGCTGAGGAAAAGAAGATTTCCCTTTCAGTAGTGACTTTAACACGTAGCTCATCAAATACAACAGAGTCAAGAGTTTTAAACAGACATTGCCAGCCAACAAAGTACAACATTTGACAGCATTATTTGCCTTTTATATGCTCTTTCCAGAATGGGAAATGATACGCTATTGTCAAGACACATTCCACAGTATTATGCAACAGCTTTCTTAATTTTTAATGGATATATTATTTTTAATGTGTCAACTTTTGCATAAAGCATTTTAGTATTTTATTTAGTATTTTCTTTAGCATATACCATTAATAAATTATTTGCTTTTTCCTTCCCTATCCCCCCCAAGAGCTGCACTTAATATAGGGTAATGGTCTATTGACACAATAAAAAAATACTTTCAACTGGCATAGTCTGTAGACACTTCCACCAGCAGACAAAGCACCAGGAGGACATTCCTGCCCCTGTTTATCTGGCAAGCTGGCAGTTCCAAACATGCTGCCCAGGAGTTGCCTCACAAACCTTCCTTTGATGAAAGGACTCACACACATGTAGCAACCAACTGTGGTAAAAATAAGCCAGCACCCTGTACAACAAGTGATTCCTGTTAAAAGTGTTCACTTCTGGCTCTGCTGCTCCAGCATCCTTTAGCCATTACGTCCAAGTGGTCTGAGACATCCAAAGGAAGCGAGTCAGGGTGCTCCTGTGCCAGAGAAACTTGCCCAGTTGACCTGAGTTTGTTCAGAGGGCACGTGTCTCTCATCTCTGCAGATCTGCCCATTCTATAAGGGCAAAAAATGGATGAGATTTGATATCTTCAACACCAGCAACGCCAGCACCAAGACGCTCCGCAGGATTAAACTGCAAAAGCTTGACATAAAAGAAAAATACACATGATCCAGTGAGTAAGAACAAAAACAACTGCTTAAAAGTTCCAGAAAGGTCTAAGGTAATGGACATCCTACCGTTTTCCTGCTCTATGAATTACTTTCAAGAGTGCAAAAGCATACTTGAAATTCTTAAAATCCAGTAAATGGAAGAAGACTCTCCTTTCCTTGAGTCTCAGTCTTACAGTCTTCAGAGACTACTGATCACAGCATGCAATTCCCTGAAGCACTGCACACTGGGACTTCATTTCAAGTGTAACCTCGTTTTAAAAAGAGACAGCAGCAGCCAGAGCCTGCATCAGTAGAACTCTGGACGCTGCGTTTGCTTCATGTTAACCTTTGCTCACACCACTGTGTTATGGCTACATCAGGGATAGTGGTCTGTAACTTTCCGTTTCAAAAATTTTGAGCTGGTCCTAAAATATCAGGATAACATAGCCAGCTCTCCATTTCCTAAAAAAAAAAAAAAAAAAAAAAAAAAAGTTTTAAAGAGTCCTACAAATGGCCTAAAACTGAAAAATCAAAACCCCAGTGAAAGAAACAAAACAGCCTAATGGCTTCATGGAAATTTCCTGAAATCCAGCACCTCGTTTGCTTTTTACTTGTACATCACATGCTGAATTCATGTGAAAAGGAAATCACAATATTTACATCTGTTTAAAGATACCAATCCATATAAAAGGGAATGCAAAGGTAAACTCCAAAGAGACTAATAAAGACACACAAACATATTTTGCAGTTTTCAAGAACTGTTTATACTCTATTCAATTACAGCCAGTACAAAGGCATGATCTCTTGCTTGCTTTTTCTGCAACAGCTAATAGGATAACTTCTCCCAGTTGTCACTTGGAAAAATGTGTATTCATATCTTGATGCAGTCAACATCTAAGTGAGCCTACATCCATAAACATAGGAATTTACACATTTTAAGATGGCTCTGCTATTTGCAGTCATAGTGTCACATAGTAAAAGTAGCTTGCTGACAGTGAATGGTGCTGCTCTGGTATCTCCTACAAGCCACAGATGCAGCCAGGGCATCTCTGCCTTCCCTGGAAATACAGGCAGCACCAGCACTGGGAAATCAAACATGGTCACTCATTTTCTTTGTCCTTCCAGAATAACTTTAATCTCAGAAAACAAATGTAGACTGAAACAGACACCTATCGAAAAGTCACACTGCATATTTTGTTGGTAGTAGAAGTTGAAGGTTCCTGAAAAAAAAAACTGAGTGCAAAGTACCAAACCAACATCAAAAAACAACTTTATCTTTCAGCAGAAACAAACAAATCTCTGTTTTTCAGATGCTGGCTTAATGAAGAAGATGTTTACCATGAAGTCACCTGGACTGGAAGCCACAGCAGGAGACAACACCTGACACAATTTTCTGTATATCTGAACACTGATCCCGGAGAGTTACTCTGTGATGTTTTGACCTGTTTACCCTTGGCAGCAGGGGAAAGGAAAGTCGCAATGACAAATTGCTATCCATGCCAAGAGAGCTCTCTTCCTTTTCCTGACAAGGCTTCCTCAACAATGAATGGCAGCTTCCTTGGATAGTCACACAACAAAAATGTGATTTACTGCTTCATATAGCCAAACCTTCACCAGATAAGTCACCACCCTACACTAGACAGCTTGACCTAACAGGCACTGGGGAGACTGTTCTCTGAACAGACATGGCCTTGTAACACAGCTGTGAGTGGCAGAAATACATTTGCCACTTAAACCCACCAGTGGCAAGAGAGCCATTCCTTGGCATATGTAAAAAGAGGCAATACATTAGTCTACAGCAGAAAACAATCCTGCACTGGCAGGGACACATGGACTGGACAACTTCATTTGTCTTCTAGTCATAATGGGAGAAATTCCCTTCATTAAATTGGATTTTGCTTTCCCTCAGCTATTTGTCTCTTTCAGCATCTGCGGGTTAGGGTAAAAATTTGCTACCATCCAACTACATAAATGCAGATTATATAAAAATGGGATTTCTCTTCAATCATTTCCCTTTCTACCCTTTGCCAGAAATACAAAGACATGTACTTTCACCTTCAATGACTTCACGTCACTTAGTCAAAATAGGTGGTGTCCAATCATACAGTTCTATTTCCACTAACCATTTCACAGTAACAGCACAGAAATCCATCTGTCACTGAGTGTTTTCACTCACTGAATTTTCAAAATCTGTTTCCTTTCTTTTCTTCAAGAAATACCTTGTCCACTCTGCTCTGTTCAAAACTATATCTAAGTCATGCTATTATTTATGCATCCACTAGCAAGATCCTCTTCAAAGCTGAACCACACAATTCACATATATTGCTTATTCTTCTCAAGTGGAACAGGTCAGATCCAGGCACCACTTCCACAGTTATGTCAAAATTAACTAAAAGGAAGATTGCATTAAGTGAATTTCAAGACCCTGTACTTTAAGTTCAGTTATGACTACCTAAAGCTAAGAGTAAACTAAAACTATCAAACAGTACTATTCCCATTAATTTAAAAATGGTGCATCAGTCTGGAAATTTGTCTATATTTTACAATTTTGCCTTTTGTCCAACCTACTACTTATCTTCTGAGTACAAAAGTCATTGGATTCACCACTGAAAGTGCTTTTCTCAACAAATGGAATCCAGAAGGTTTCCTGGAGGAGAGTTACAGACTTTCAACCAGTGAGGTCATAACTTCTAATCAGTGTGCTACAGGTTCCACAGTACTTTGAGCTATCTTGCTGAATTGGCATCAGCATTTTTTACTTTAGTTCATTACAAATGTTTCCACGAACATTTAGGGCAGAATTCCTGAAGTGTTCGTGCATCACCAGCAGGTGTTTCCAAAGCATTTGCCGAACTTATTCTTTGAAGAAATGGCAAAGCACTCCAGTTTTCTACAGACCCAGCCGGCAGCAGAAGTCAAAGTTTGCAAATGCAACAAGACAACTGGGCAAAATTCATCAGTGCTGACAAAAGAGCCATCCATGTTCCTATCAGCAGCTTTCTGGCTTCACATTTACTTCACCACAGCAAATGAGGTAGGTAAGTATTTGTCCCATCCACACATGCACATAGAGAAAACGAATTCACCCCTCACGTACCTGCTGAATCAGTGATCTGGCCTCCTTCGATACATGGTCTGGTATACTCAAAGAAGTGTGAGTGTTTATTCCTGATGGATGGCATTCAACCAGAGACTGGAGGAGAAAAGGAAAAGGGGAGAAAATAAATCAAAGCAGGAAGGCATATTTATTCATTTCAAAATTGCAGTGTTGGATTATCTCCTAATATCCATGCAAATTTAACACACAAAGCCAAAATTCAGTGCTTCCTAGTATGGAGTACTGGTTCTGGGAGGAATGTCTACAGCTGCTGATGAGCTCCCTGAGATACAGCTTTAGAACATTTACATCTTAAAGCTTCTGTTCTATTGCTCAAATTTGAAGAGCCTGGGAATTTGGACTTTGCTTTCTTTGTGCAGACCTGTTAACCAATCACCAGTTTGATTTGGCCGAGGACTCCTTGTCTCAAAATACTGAATAAGGTGTAACAGCAACATATGGCTTCTACATAGTCTCAGGAAATAATACTGGAAGTATTAGGGCAAAAGTTTTGTACACATACAGATTGAATGTTAGAGAACTTGGATTTCACTGTAGCTAAGAGGACAGCATAGTTTGGGGTTTTATTTTTTTAGTCCTTAGTTTGGTACAGCTCTATTAAGTTGTTCTTCTGAAGGCTGAGCATGTTTTTTTGCTCTGGTCCCATGTAGACAGAGCAAGTTGAGAATGCTCAGGTTGGCAAAGCTCACCAGAGAAACACAATCAAGGGACTCACACCTGGGCATACCACTAGTGAGAAACTACTGGCCAAGAAGTCACTTTTATCAAGTCACTTGCCCCCAGCCCTACCTTCCCAGTGAGGAGTTCAAAAAGAATGGCACCCAGGCTCCACCAGTCACAGGCTTCTGTCTCTTCTAGGATAGCACCAACCTCTAAACATGAGACATTTCAATTAATATTAAAAAGGTCAGTTACACCTTCAAAATTAACATATATTTACAAGGTGACTGTTTAATGCTGACAGAACATATACTAAATACCACAGAGCTTTCATTATGCCTGCAATTTAGTTAGCCTTTTAGCCACCTACAGATTGCATTGTTCAAGCACAGCAACACCACACATTTCATGCATAATTTGTCTTTTCCATGCACACATAGGCACTTTCGAAACTTGTAGGCATTACAGTTATGATTTTTGTATTCTGGACAAAACTGGACAATGAGAGAGAGTAGAGCAAAGCATATTTAGAGAATTTACCCTGGCCAGAAGAGCTGGACAGATCAGAGTGGCCTAAAACACACAGAAAAGCAGCACAAGGGAGGGTGCAGTAACCTACTGCAAGCCTCAGTTTTGTCTTAGAGGACAGGATTTGTCTCATGGCTAACCCACATCCTTTACTGGGATCACCATGGGAGGCTTTTCACAAAGGTCTCATAGAGAAATATCAAATTTACTTCCCACAGCATAACCACAGCCAGTAACTGTGTATTGCTACAGCCCAGCCCAAACTGTACATGGGCACGAAAAGTTGTTTCCCCTTGCATCCAACCCAACACTGCTATTGCTGCACAGGCACAAGGGACAGCAGGGAGGGGAGATGAGGGTGACAGTCCCTGTTATACACACACACACCTATTCAGGAGCATGATGCATGCAAAAAACTTGGCCTTCACTGACTCAGGCTTTAAACTACAAAAATTATTAAATACAAACACACCACGCTGTCTACTCTAGAACAGGCAGAAACCCAGATTGCAATGAAGATGAAATCTTCATTTTGACTGTCAAAAAAATGCAGAAGCTGCACTAAAATAGCTTTGGTGGCAAAAGCCACACCAGCTCCCCAGCAGAGGACAACAATTAGCATACAGTCACATAGCTGTTGCTGCGAAAAGCAGTGCAGCATGGGCAGAAAAATCCTGCTCATCATTTTATGGAGCTTAGCATGAGCATGGCCAAGGAGAGCTCCAGATGAGTCCCAGCCCAGGGTCAGGGAGAGGGAGACATCACCCCAGAGCTCCCCAGAGGCAGGGAAGCACAGCCACGCTGAGCTCAGGGATGTGCAGAGGGCTGCCACACAAGCTGGAAGAGGCTCAGCACCTCACAGAACTCAGCTCAGGCTGCTGTTGCAAGAGCAGCAAGGAAGGATGGCTCAGATGTTGTTTCTTGAGGTAGCAGATCCCTCACATTGAAAAGTTTACTCCACTTAATGGCCTTGGAATGGCCGATATGTCACTATAAGGGTGTCACACGTTACCATTTATTCCACTCCTTACAGATGAATACTCCTATCAGCACCAAGAAACTTTTATAAAGATGTAACCACAGCAGGAAATGTATCAGGATAGTTACATGCATTTTTAAAATGCTTTAAGATTCCATGTGAGCACCCAGATGAAGCCGAAATTATGGTAAATTGAGAGAATTTGTGTAAAAATCAACATCTGTTTTGCAATTTCATTTTAAAGCCCTTCAGAAAGGCAGACCTAGGTAACTATCCTTCAAAAAAAGAAAAACATAAAACCCCCAAATTTAGGCCTTTCCACACAAGCCAGCTGCTGAAAGGTTTTCACAGCATTTCTCAGTGAAACCTACTAAATAGAAATGCCTTTTCAGTTCAAGGCATCTTTCTTCCCAACAAGTGAAGATTTTTATTTTTAAATAAAATTACACACTAATTACAGAATAAGGACAGCAAAGCCAAGAGTTAACAAAATTATTACTGTATTCTAGTTCCATTAATTATCCCATATTGATACACTTTAAATTTTAGAATAATGCCACAGAAGGAAATAATCAATTTTTCCCAAAGGTGTTCACTGGGAATGGCCCTCATGAGTTACAGCCCAACAGAAAAAGAAAAATTACCTAAATGTGAAAAAAATATATTGTTCAGAGCATAGGGAAAAGAAAGTCTAAAAAAAAAAATTACTCAGTTTTGGTGTTATTTTCCTTTATGTTGGCAAACAGATGCTGCTGATCCAATTCTCTAAAGAATCAAAGTTACACTGCCTTCTTTCACAGAACTGGTCATTACAGGAAGTAGCACTGATGAAGAAAATGGACATATATAGAGTAAGAGTCAAAAAGCAAACCAGAGTCCACTTCCTCAAAATCCAAGCCCATATTTTCAATTGGAAGAACACTTTCAATACATGCCAAGCCAAAACAAATGTCACTGCAGTTCTCTGACAAGAGCAGCACTGAACTCTTCCATTCACTTTTGGCCATGACCAAAATGACATGAGTGGAATTAATTAAGAACAGGCAAGTAACATAACATTTCTTGCAGGGCTGAAGGGCACAAGCAGAATCTGCATGACAAGTCATCTGAACCAACACAGAACAGAAAATGGAAAACTCAGCTGAGGGCAACACCTGAGCCCTCTTTTTTACAAAAACTAAATTTTAGCTCAACTTTTTTCCTATCATGCCATGTCTGCCTTCCGGCTGCTTTCCCTAGATTCCAAAATTTCCTTATTTCAGGTAAAAATAAATATTTTCCTTAAAAAAAAAAAACAAAACCAAAGAAAATTTAAAAAATCACTGTATACTACAAATAAACATGTGTTGTTTACATTTCCTTACTTTGAACAGGTCACATGACTTCTGATGCAATACTGATCATAATAAGTCCAGGATACCACATCAATATTACTGCATTTTATCTTGACTAAACATCATGGGAAAATTTAGAAACTGTAGATTATGAAGTGCTTTTGAGGGACACAGAGTAGCTGGCTAATGTAATATACCACACAGAGCATATGCTTTTTTTAAAGCTTCAATATTGCAATAAATCTGAACTACAATATCTGCCTTCACTAAGAAAACATTTTCATCTCAATCCATCAGCAAAGTAATTTAGACAATAAATGGCAGTGACACATAAGCTTAAGTGAATAACATGGGGATATTTGTGCCAAATCTTTCCTTCATGAACCTTGAAATCAAGGACCTTACCCGGATTTGTACAAAAATAAACATGTGTACACATGTACACGGTGCTGGTGCTTCTAGGACTGGCAGAACAACATTTGCAGAAAAAAACATCATTCACATCATCCTCAAATAGAAAATCAGAGAAATAATAAAGTAGGGTGGAAAGAAGTCAATAGCTCTTCCAACTTTACTGCAATTTCATTAAAGAAAGAGCTTTCCTCTTTCTCCCTTCCCAAAGCATGGCCATGACACCCAGCACCAAGCAGCACAAGTCAACAGCAGCGCTGAATTCCTGCACAAAGCAATTCCAACGGCAGCCACTGGGATAACTGAAGGGAAGGAGATTTGTAAAACGCTATCAGGTTTAGACAGAGACAGATGGTGTGGGTAAACACCTTCAGTACCCTGCACTGCCCTCCTTCCAGAGCAGCTGGTCTCAACTGAAAGGCCATTTCTTTATGGTTTCCATACTTATCTCAATATTTGCATTATACACAGCAATACCTTACTTCCTGATAAGGGAGACATAGCTGACAACACTCTGTATTTTAAACAGAAGTGCCAGTTCCAAAGAAAAAGCAGAACTTCCCCTCTCCTGAGCACACATTCTCAATAAAGCTATCAATGGCAACCAAGGCCTACTTTCTCATTCTTTACACAGCACCTTAACTTGAAATATACACCCTTCTTGCTGAAGGATTATTTCAAAGGCTTTTAATACCACACCTGCCACATTTTCTTCCAAGAACAGTTTCCTCCAGGGCTGACAATAATGCCTCATGACCAGCACATGCAAACAATAGTTAACATGGAAGAGCCAGGCTTACAGGAGGCCTTAGACATTCACTGTGCAACTCAGGCCAGATGGCTTGTGAATCACCAAGAACAAAAACTCTGTCAAAAATTTTGTAGGACAAACTGTAATATCAAAAAAAAAAAAATTATCTCCAATCAGCTCACAGGAAAACTGGCTCTAGGTAGATGTAATGTTTCCCCAGACACCTAGGAGTCAGGAAAGGCTTTGCACTTTCCAGTTTCTTGGAATTAAGACCTGAGGAAACCCTTTCCCTTACCCCACACTCCAAGCAGAAACAGCATACTCTCAAGTATAATTTCTGCACTGATAAGAAAATAAGGAGACCCATCTGAACAACCATCAGGTGTCTGAAACTGTTCATGAGGAATTGGACTTGTTCAACATTCTGAAAAGAAATTCAACATTCTCCCCTTCTGTGGCCATTAAATAAACATTACATGAAAAACCATTAGAGACTCCAGAAATTCTATGTACCTTACACTCACTTAATTTCAAAAGATTACCATTTTATCATATTTTGATATCTATATATGTAAAAAAACATTTGCAGAGAATCAACCAAAATAACTCCAACCTAATTCACTCTCATCAGACTCAGTCAGCCAAGATACCGTAAGATACAGTCACTAAATAAAACACCCCACAAGCAATCTGGCCATAATGCTTTGCCTAAAATGCTTCAGCAATTTATAAAGCATAGTATTGAACCATCTATATTTAAGTATAAGAAGTTTATCATGGTCTTTAAACAATAAAGTAGTGAGGCAAGTCCAATGAACATTTGCTAAGACCAAATGGAGTATGAAAATAGGAAGTTTGATTTAAAAGTTATTCAAAAACATATGAGCATCTATGTTCCTCTTTGAAAAAAAAAAAAAAGAAGACAAAATAATAGATGGAACTGTGCTCTTTCTTTCTTTTAGCAGCCCAAGATGGAATCAAAACTTCCTCTAAAATAATCATGTGATAAAAGAGACGAAGTTTTATTACTGTTCTGTTATCAAAACAAAGCAAACATTAATTAATCTCACAGCCAGCTCCATTTATTTTCACAAGGCATCTTGTATACTATCTTCAAGGTTTCGTCCCATCTGTGATATTAATACTACTACTACTAACAGACATAAATAAACACAGGTAAAGTACAGTTTCTTCTGGAGTTAACAACTGGCTTTTATGACAGCCAGACGAAAACATCAGATTTTTACAAAACGACAGCTTGGGTAAATCTTACTGCTTATTCTAGGTACAGAGTCTCAGCAAAGCCACAAGACCATGCACTTCACCTGAAACACATAGTGCACTTTTACAACAAGCTCCAGATCAGATTTTTTTCAGAAAGTACCTGATGCTGCCCCCAAACCTATGCTTTCAATTACCAACTCCAAGTTCACGACATTCTGCTATTCTGGGAGCAGTCAGCTGTCACTGTTTTCCGTGGGACACTCTGGGGTCTTCAGAGAGCTGTCCCACTCCAAATGGTTGCTGTAAAACTGTTACTCCCAGCCTCACAGGAATCAGTATTTTTTCTGCACCTCCAGACCTTATTCACACCAGCCATGTATTTTTCATGTCGATTTTGATCCTGTTTCCTATTGCCAGGGCTTTTCAAATCAAGCTAGCCCATCCTTCTGATTTTGAAGCCCAAAGCTCCTTCACCTATCCAGATTTTTTCTTTTCTTTTTAGGATAATCCTGAGACATTAATGTCACACAAAAATCTAGGACAGAGTCAGAGATAAAAAGCAGGAAGTCCAGTCTTACATTATAACCACGAGACCAGCCCACCCCTCGACACCTCTCAGGGTCAATAGCACTTTAATCTACCACAGTTATTTTGCTTCTTAAACAATCTACTCAAATTAAATTACTATAATGCAGAACAGCAGATTTAATGAGTGCTTGCAAACTCCTACTGAAAAACACATACACAAATAATATGCAGGTTTTCCTGCATCAAATGTCTATTTGGTAAACAGAGGCAAACAATATTTTTCCTTAGTCAGTAAATAAAAATTATAGCATGCAGGCTAATAATATCAACTAGCAATTTTTATTTTCATGCCATATATTCTAGGTGACCAGATGCACTTTGCATCTGTATTTTCAATTGTTTAAGAGCAAAAGTGACATCTTCATTTGGGAGTAAAAAAATCAAGTTGTACATTGAAACATTTTTGTCTTTTTTTTTCTTGGTACAAAATCCTTTACACGCTTCTTTTTGCTTAGGTTTTGCACTGTGCACAAGCAACAGCAGGTTAAATAAAACCAAATTTACCATATATTTATGTGTAGGCTTCTGTGATTGCTAGTTTGTGTAAATAAGGCTTCATTATAGCACACAGCTTATGAAAGCATCAGAATAATACGATGCATTACTGATGGCCAGTTTCCTACTTACATTTTCTATGAAGCTAAGCTCCCTTTGGCTTTAGGATCTCAAGCAGCAAATCTCCAGTTTTTAGTACACACAGTCTGGTGAAAACTTGTTTAAACAAACAAGAAAGAAAAAAGACTCTAAAGACAGCCCAGTTCTGAAACCTCGTCCTCCAAAAACACTACAGGGATGCAACAGAAAGCATCCCCGCTGCTGGAACAAGAACTCGGGGAGTGTAAATAAAACATCTCATTCACACATCACATTTACACATGATGCCAGACCAGCAAGTTGCTTCTACAACATGACTCGTCACATGTTAGACTGAATAAGTAACTTAAAAGATTTCTCTTCATGAGAAAATCTTCAACTTAAATCTGTTTTACCCAAAGACAGCTTTGAGTAGGCAATGGCTGTAGACAATTCTGCCTTTCTCATAGGTATTGAGCATACTGAGATGGTTTTTAAAAAGAAAAGTTACCAATTTTATTTTTTAAATTGTGACTGTCAAGAATGGAATACAATTATTACTGTATTTAAAAGTTAACAACTCTTTATATTTAAGATCACAATGTTGGCAAAACCAATACTTAAAATAACAGAAGGTGATAATTTGCATTTCAAAATTCATCTATCTTGCTTTTCTCTCAATTAGACCAAAACATGTTGATTCACAGGTTTGTGTGTGTGTGTGTGTTTCTTTTTTAAACTTATTTATAGAGCAGAATAATGGCCCCCCTGCTAGGCTGGCATTTGCTCAAGTTTCTGTCCATGTAAATTGAATCTGTTACTGGAATTTTCCCCCCTTCAGAATACCAAGGCACATTAACCAAGAGATAAAGAGATACATGGCTGATATTATCAGCCACCAGGCAGGTGGATAAAGCAAGGGATTTTTTTGTTAGTTTTTGTGGGGATTTTTTGGACAAATATGTGATAAGAGTTCTCAGGGGGCATGGAGAGCAAAGGGCTGTTTAAACAGAAGTGAATCATTCTCATCTGATCTGCTAATAACTTTGTATTCAGACATCAGCTGCTCGGCACACTTTAAAATGTTCAGAAAACAAAATTACTAAAAAGAGGAGGAAAGTCAAAGGAAACTAAATACATAAACCTCACAATAGTCACCTTAGCTGTATTAACACAGCAGAAATTCTCAGTTACAAGTGCTTAATTTCGTCTTTAAAAGCAAATAGGTCGTTCTTGGCCAAACCCCCCACAGTTTTACTTGAAGTGGTGTTGAGTTTATATGGCATGATTTATAATCCAACGTTTCCCTTGTGAATTAGGGAAACAACATTTGACTTATCATAGGTGAACAGCAAAGATTTAGTTTGGCCATTAATCAAAGTATAGCACAGGCACTACTTTTAAGCATCTGCAGACAGCTTTGTTGGTGCCAGAGCTGGTCCAGGAACTTTTGTTTATTTTAATTGAGCAGAACTATAGAGCAGTACAGAGTTACCCAGCCACACCAACAGATTCAACAGCACCGTAACACACCGTGATCTTGCGAGCACGATTCTTGATGCGCAAACCATTACAAACGAGCCGCATCCTCCGTCCCCAGCTCTTAGGAGAAGTTAAGCAAATGAGGGGCAGGCAGTGCGACAGTCGCATCCATCAATGGTGCAATGCCACCTCCCGTCGGCCGCGGGCAAGTGCCGCTCCTGAAACACAGGCAGCCCTGCTCCGAACTCAGGCACAGTGTAAAACGGCAATTGCTGCTTCATACAAAACTCATCATACTGCTCGCAGGGAGCGGGATGCAGCTTTGTAAACTACTCCCTTTTATCGTCTTTCTGACGCTTCTGCGTTTATAATCGTTGTAGTTTCTGTTATTTTATATATGCACTGCATCGTGTCTTTTCGACGTGTGCAGTCAAATTGCCTCTCCACTTTTCGTAGGACAACAGGAGCTGAACAAGTCCCTGCACTTCACCAAGGCAGGGATCCGATCACTGCTGCTGTACTGACATTGCCTTGCTTTACCTTAATGCAAGGTTACACTCTGGTGCACAGAAAGCCTTAAACACAAAATCCTAGATCCTGCAAGCAAGTTCCACATAGGTGGACCTCTATTCTCCCTTGGCTCTGAAAAGCTTCCACATTGTCCCTAGCCTATCCAGCAATTAGTTTTCAATATATAATTTAGCAGAATTTAGACTTCATGTTTTTCTTCAACAAATAAAATAACTTAAGATTTAAATACATCTTCATGCACTTCACTGCAAATCACTTTGTAACTTACAGTGTAGAAAAGCAGCATCTGAAACCTCAACAACTGAAAAGACACAATTGTTTCAAATACATGTTTAAAATTTTCATGTAACTCTGCAATACAATTTCCTACCTATTTTATACTGAAGACATCCTGCAATGTGTTTATATTTCACATTCATCCTCCCCTTTTTCTGCCTCCAAAATTTGCTCCTCAAAAATCAATGCAGAAAAAGAACTGCAGCCCTAAACTCATCATCTGTTCTTGGTCTCCGAGAGCAGACCCTAAATAATAATGTTTATTGACAGCCACCTTCCCCTTCTTGCATATATTGCAAGAGTGCACTAAATTGTTGAAATCAGGTAGAATAGATTTGGATATGATAATTTGTATGCTATCTTGAACCCTGTTAAAAACACACAGCAAGCTAAACACAAAATTTTTACAAGTCAAGTTTCACTGCATCCTTCAGCCAGGAGAGAAAAGGAGAAGGAAGGCTGACTACCCAGAGGCAGGGAAGCACAGCACATAATCCTGAAAACACCAGAAAAATTCAAACCAAGATAAAGACTCGCTTTGAGTCATTTATTTTAGACACTGTGTTTTATTATAGTCAGAAATCAAAAGACCTGATAAAATTTTGGGAATATAATTGTTTCACCTCTACAAAACTATAGCATTTCTCTCAGCAGAGAAAAAAAAAGTTGTGAGAAACACTTATATTAAAAAGAAACTTAAAAATAGTATTAAAACCTCAAAACCTGTTCCTAGTGTACTGAACTGAAGCACAACTATAATTTCAAAATCCTTATTTCAAGAAGCAGCTTGAGGAGCAATACTTTCATGATAAAGGAGTTCCAGGGACATGGTACACTCCTCAAAATGAAAAAAAAATTATCACCCAAATGAAGCTTTTTCCCCCCCTCCTGTAATATCGGGACCTAGAGAAACTTATTAACGTGATTATTTTTTTAAACACTGGTCAAAAGTTCTAAAGCAACATTTGCCAGTAGCAGCAGCCCTAAGAAAGCTGCTGTGGACTCAGCTATACACCATTACTGAATCATTCCTCATAACAGAATGGCACTTAACTCCAAAATATATTTTGTGCTGCTAAGTTATATCAAGTATTACTCTCCTACTAAAAGTTAAAATATTCTGCTAAAGTAGAAGCATGTTTCACAGAGATAACATTAAGATCAAGAAATATGAAAGGCAAGAATCATGGAGCAGCATCAATTCATCCACCTTGAATATATCTAACACTTGCATTTGCACATCTTCACCTTGCAGACACACAAAGCAAATGCAGCCTGGGGTAGGGCAGAGAGGGCAGAGAGGGGAGGGCAACTTCATCAAAAAAAGCCCGGATGGGTACCACACCTGTGCTGTGAGGTGGAAATAATGACAGCGTGGAAAACTTTATTCTTGCATTCGGGGACTTCTAAATATTATTTCAACTGCTCCCTAAACACTTAATTACTGCAGGAGTTGGCTGGTTGGGGCTTAGGGGGCAAAAAAAGCTTCTCTTTGGATCCTCATTAAAGTACAGAAAAATTAAGCTTTGACTTTCACAGCTCATTAATGATGACAGGGTGGGAAAAGGCTGCACGTCCATCTTTGCTGGAACACAACTGGGGAGCGCTTTGTTCGAGGCTGGGTTAGGGAGGCAGGAAAACACCTCTCTCTAACAGGTTGTCACACATGTTGGCAACCAGGAAAACCATCTATTTAACAAACACAGTAATTGCTGGGATTCCTCAATTATCTTGTTCTTGAACAAAAGTGGCATGAGGGTAGAATGAAGGTGTTGAGTTTACTTTGATAGGTGAAAAGAATTATTTTCTGTAATACCTGCTCTTTTGACTTGTGTAGAAAAGATTTTTATTTCTTATTTATTTCAAGAAGCCGACATTCAAAGTTTGTTGAGACCCTACCACCTTTATTCACAGAGGCAGTTCCTTGCTGCATTTCAATTGCAGACCAAAAACACAGAAGAAACACCTGATGCCAAACTAAATTCAGAACTTCCAATGGCTGGTAACTCTTATTCTAAATTTTTCTAAGCACATTTGCAGACTCTGAGCTTGAGGACTACCTGCATGCCAAGTTGCAATGCCTGGCCAGACCATGCATTCAGCAGAAAGTTATGCTAGCATTTCAAAGTAGGAATAAAAATGTAGTAATTTCAACTCTAAGTGTAGCTTTTGTAACTATGAAATTTTTAAAATATGAAGCTGTACGTGAAACACCTGATTTTTGGCTATCTCTGCCAAAAATCACAGATCATTATATTAGTAGAAAATAAATTGGAAAAAGGAAAAGAGGGAGGGCTCAGTTTCAAGTGCCATCCTTGCTATAAAAACCCAAGAGATATTGATTTTATCACCCTCATGATTGATGAAAGCGGTTCTAAGGAAAGAGCTCTCTAAACTATTTCAAAGCCCACTGCAGTGCATCAAAAATGTCAGAGGCATCTCTGAGTCTGTTTGGGTTGTATTTTTCAAACCTCTGTGGCTCTCCCCCCACCACCCATGTTCTCTGCATGTATAAATTTTTGTATTTTGAAAGGTCTCAGTGACACCTTTTCAGTCTCATTCATTTGCTCTTTTCATTTACCAAGATGTACTCACACACAGGAAATAACTGGAGGAAAACAGAACATTCCTGACTTGCTTAAACAAGACATTCAGTACAATTACACATTATGGAAATGACATAACAAACACCACCACAGTTCAACAATAAAGCAGTTATGAGCCCTGTAGCTTTTTAAGACATTAAGGAAAAGAAGCAAAGAAAACTCAGATATTGCATGATCTCAAGCTGCATGCTACAGAGACTACATGAGAAAATGAAAGCTGCTAATCTACTTTCCAAGTGAAACATTGTAGGTGATTGCTCTAACCTGGGGCACAGTACATTCTCTCTATGGCATCGTTGTCACAGGAATCTTCAACCTCCCTCCACCTGCTAAAATACGTTAGCTGAATGTGTCCTAAAAACAAAACGACAGGAGAAATCAAAACATTTTTCCCTTCCATTTTCTGCAGAAGTGAACTGTAATTACTCCTTTTGTAGCTAAAAACAGTATCATTAAGAATAATGGCATCATTAAGTACTAGAAGCTATTACTGGGGGTGAATTTGCTGCACTGATAATGAAGCTCTAGACAGGAAATGAAGATACTAATTACAAGATAAAACGCCTACTCAGTTAATTGGAAGCAACAGCGAATAAAAAGAAATGCATTTGCAAAAGTTCCTGACCTCTATCATTCAATAAGATGTTGTTTGGGTTCAAATCGCGGCACACAATTCCTTCTCTATGTAAAGCATCAAGGGCTACCACCATTTCAGCTGCCCATCTTTGAATGCAGTCCTCTGGGATATTAAACCTGGAGGTTAGCGCTAATCTTTCGTCAAGGTCCCGAAAAATTTGATGTATTTCCTTCTGCCCTGCTCCTGCTGTTTTGTCTTCCTTCTTTGGTGCAGTGCTTTTACTTTCAGCTGCTGGTGACATAGCCGAGTCTGTCTCCTCTTTCCCACTGTCTTCAGCTGGACTGGAAAACAGCGACACTCCTTCATTCCTCAGCACATCTGTGTCCAAGCTAACCTCCTGAGCACCTGAGAGCGGGTTGGAAACACATGAACTTTCTTCTTTGCTTGCCATGTTTAAGGAGCAGGCTCCAAGCTCTTGGAACAGAGCCCCGTCTTCTGAAGCACCTACCTCTTGGTCAGATGTAAAGAGGGTCCCAAGAGCTCCCTGAGTGTCACTGCTTTGCTCCTTTGCTTCCCGGTGGGCAGGATCGCCCACTGCTGGTGCCACATGATTTGGTTCTTGATCAAATGCTTTGCATGGCTCTGCAGAATTATTTAATTGCAAGACATCGGGTGTTTCTAACAACTTTACTTCTGACATGTCCCTATCAGATTTTGTAAACTTTGTTGGCCTTGACACAGCTGGCTCCTCTGTTTCATCTGACATGCCTGGTAAGTTTATGAGGAGATCAGGCCTTCCCTCATCAATGCTATTCACATCATCAAAAGCAGCATCCTTAAAGGAGATAACTGGCACAGAGTCATTTGAACCCCTGCTCACGGTGTCATGAGCTTTCACACCCATTTTGCTCTCCAGGGCATCCAAGCTTCTGTCATGATCTGGGACAGAAAATAATGGCTTTAAAGGCTCTGACTTCAGGTTATATAATTTTTCCCCAAACTCAAGCCCCAGGAGCTCACTAGTGCTATCTTTGCTGTCTATCCTGAAGAGCTCCATAGGGCTGTTCTTGGATCTAGTTAACGAGTCCAATATCCTGGTAGGGCTGGCTATTTCCGACTCGGCATCGTCGATGAACAGCTTTCGTTCCTGAGGTGCAATCTGGGAGGTGAAGCTGTCACTGCCAACAACACTGCACTTCTGCAAGGAGCTCCTCTCTTTGCTATGCAGCCCTTCACTCTCTACTTTAGCCACTGGTTCTTCATTTAGGGAGCCAGAGTCAATTTTTTCCTGCCCGTATTCATTGCACAACGTTAAATAACTAGTGGTGCACTCTTCTTCTGAGCTGGATGCCGAGTCCATCCACTTGGAACTCTCCTGACCATCTTCCTGGTTGCTGCTGTCATCCTGAGAGCTTGGTGTCAGGCTGCTCCTCAGTGGGACCACCTTCAGCATGCTCTCCCCATAGCTTTCTCTGGAATCAGTGCTGCTACCAGTTTCTTTAGGACTAGGTGTTGGCCGCTCCAGGTAAATTTTAGTTGAACTGGATGTTCTGGATTCAGGAATTTCAAAGCTCTCTTCAGGACTTCTGTTTAGGAACTTACTGACATAAGACCATAGTTTCCCTCCTGAAAAAAAAAAAAAAGAAAAAAGGGAGAGGATCTCTTAATTTCACTCAAAATAGAATTTTTTTTATGAACAGCAAAATATCTTCACTGTCACTATACCTTTATGTCCACAGAGTTATTTGGATCCACTACCTCAGCAGGAAATAATCACAGGGACCACAACTTGTTTTTCACGTAGATTTGGGTTATTACATAAATATTGAAAGAGCTGCATCTGAGACTAAGCTGCTGGTTTTTTCTTTTTAAACTTCAGTAAAGTCTGATTTCAGACTGTGTCTCAAGTTGCACAGTGGTCACTACTATCCACCTGCTGCCTCAAAAGAAGCAAAAACTAGGGAAGATCAAATTGTTTAGTGCCCATCACCACTTCTGCCCACACTGAATAATTCTGTATCACAGCATAAAATCATCAGCAACATTAGTAGAAATGGACTGAAAATTAACCAGCAAGTTCAGTAAGGGAAATTACCACATAAGCAGGATATTTTAAGGGTCTGTTTTTGAAGAAGTTGGGGTTTTTAGTTAAATACTGATATATTTCTTCCATCAACTTTAGAATTCAAAAAAATCTTTTCATGCTTTGCTGCACCACACAAGGATTTATCAATATTTTAAGTTACACAGGCTAACAGCTCCTTCACAGCATCTAAGAAACTTATATCTCCAAAAATAAGTTCCATTTAAAAAATACAAACCAGGACTCCTCATGTTTCTAAATGCTGCATATATTAAAAAAGCTCACAGATTTCAAAATGTAATTTCAGCAAAAGAAATCAGGAAGTTACTGCACCTCTTATATGTGCCAAAGAATTTGGCTTAAAGCTAGAAATTCTCCTTTGATAACTTAGGGAGAAATGCAGTGTCAAGACATTTCAACTTAAAAGACTGTACAGAAATTCTGGAAAATGCAGGAGTTGAACAAAATCTTTGTAATAAAGAAAAAAATAAGTATCCATCCCACTGGGCATCTGCAAAGTTAGTGGGCTTTTTGTTGGGATTTTTTACTTATTTGGATAAAACAGTTTTATATATTTCCAAAATACATTCTTTAATAGTTTGGGGTTTTTTTTAAACACTCTCTTTATCAGGGAAAATTCCTTTAAAAAGTACAATAAAAGAAGAAACTATTTATCATTGCCTAGGACCAGATTTTCTATACTCCCAGGTATTTCAAATAAAACTTATCAAAGACAGAAAAACCTTGACACTTTAAAAAATTAATTTGAATAATATAATGTGAAGTTTTCCTGCCCTCCATCCCCTTGGCTAAGACATTTTTTCAAGGGGAAAAAAATAACTCACTGCTTGTGGTGAAAGTAAATATATTAAAAACACTAAGAGGGAATTCTAGCTTGAGTCCAATGGTAAAAAATGAAAATTTAGGTCTGTTAATCCACAGATTTAGATCTGTTAATGGTTTCTGCTGTAAGTACAGAGTTAGCACCAGGTCAGGATGACCCTTGCCACATCCTGGAATGTGATGAGAAAGGATGCCAGGTAAACTTACAGGAGCAAAGGGAAGCAATGCTCATGGAGAAAGAAACTGGAACTGCTATACTGACCACTGTATGGCATAAGCACTTTAAATTCTTCCCCAGAGGTGGGTTCAGAACATGCACTCTAAAGAGTCTATAATAAAATAACTTTGCCTGGTTTATTAACTAGGCATGGAATTATTCATGTCCATTTCCTAACAAACAATAAAATCTAATTTTTGAACCACACCCTTACTGCATTTAATAAAACACATTATTTAATTTAAAGAATTACATAGTCTCCCCATCCCACCTGCATTAAGATTAGTTAGTACAAGCTAAATATTTTCATCTACATATCACTAGTGTTTCCTACTTGTGCTTCACAAATTTCTTATGAAAACACAAATCTCAGGTGTCAAAGCACGTTCACAGACCATGATCCATGAAGACTCACGTAAGAGTTTTGGAGCTTTGGGAAGTGCCTGGCACACCACCACTTCAGCCTGCAGGCATGGCTTTAATGCAAGTATGAGCATCATCAGTGCTTCCTCTGAAGGAAGTTGGAAGAAAAAGTCTTTCTAACAGAGGCCTGCCTTGAGCCTTGACCCAGGGAGGCAGAAAGCTCAAAACCTTCTTCCTGTGACCTTTTGTCTTTTTTCCCTGTGTCACTACTGGACACCAAGTGTGCTTTTACACGTGACACCTGAACAATTCTCATGACTCAAATGTTTTGTACCCCTACACTAAGACAAGAAGGGGCTGGGCTGCCCAGCAATATGCAAAATGCAAGAATTATCCTTGCACAACTTGCACAACTCCTGTCTTCTGCTCCCTCCATGAAAGATTTCATGCAGCCTCCACTAGATTTGGGTTTCTACTTGGTTTACTGCAGCTTAAGAAGGGAGACCCAAGAAAGATTAAGGAATGAAAAACAGACATGTTGAGATCAATACTTCAAAAATCCATAGAAAAAATCACTGGCAGATTTGAGACATAAAAGCTGCAAAAGACAAAAAAAGAAATCTCTTTATTCTTACAGTGTTCAGGAATTCACCACTGTCCACTTGTGAAAACAGGGAGAACTGCAACAACTCATTTGTTTTTGCAAATCCATTATTTTAGCATTTCAAAAAGAAGTTGTTCATTATTAATGACTTGTATTTAAAAACCACAGTGGAAATGACTACTTACTGCAACTCCAACTTAAGAGTTAAACACAAGTAAACAAAACAAAACAAAAATTATGTCCAAATATGTTAACATACAAATATTTCAAGACTGGCCTCCTGGTCAAGTGGAAATACGCAAATAAATGCCATGCAATAATTGGGTTCTATAGTGAAAAACAACAATTTGATTCCTTTTTGAAAACGTCCAATCCAGGGTCAAACAAAAGTGATATTTGTATCTGTGTATGTAATTATGCCTTTATGAATGACATACTAATAATCTTTCCCCCTCTCCCCGTGCGTTGTGTAAGATCAAGAAAACCCATTAGCAAGCCATGCTAATATAGTATCAGGAATCTATAAAAACTAAAATTACAGAAATCAATCCAAACAAGTAAGCTTCAGTCACTGTCAGAAAGTCCAACAGACTAAATAACTATAAAAGCTACAGTATTAAGCTAAAGTTTAATAGTGTTTAATACAATTTCAGAACTGTATTGTTAATGTAACTAATTATAAGTTTGTTTTCTTCTACCATGAACTGATTCTACAGCCAGCCTAGGTCAATCTTTCTGGTTTTATAAGCACATGAAAATCATCAAGTTCCACATTCTTCTGCAGTTATTCAGTGAAAAATTTCATATTAGCAGTGCCATACTTAACCACATTTCCAGCATTCTGGAGCTTCTTCTAGAAGCAGAATCTAAAAAGCTAGTGTCCAAAATAATCAACAGGAAATTCAGCATAAAGTGACCAAGTGATGAAGCTGACTAGGAATCTTTTATATTCTTTCCAACATTTCTGCAGCTTTTTCATTAATAGCACTTGATGCAGGAACACCAAAAAGAAAACACAGAGACGATATAGTACATATGACAGGTTAAAATGAAACCTATCAGATCAGCAAATTTAGTCTCCTAAACATGTTTTTGTTCCAGTTCACAAGAAAAATTCATGACCAGTTGGATTTTTCCTCACCAGTGCTCAGACTCTTGCCATTTCAGCTTCACATCCTGAAAGACTGACCGACTAAGGAGACATATTCCAAAATAAATCAAGAGCTTTTGCTACCTTGGCCCATGAGATTATTCCCAAGGATGAAGTACAGCGATTCTCATAGAACTGGAATGTAGCTAATAGCAGCAGTCACTGTCACTAGGAAATCCCAAAGTCAAAGTTAACAATCCAGGATTCCAAATAACTGTAATGTGATAGGGAAGAAAAACTGAGTACTGAAAGACATATGCTTGAATTATTCTCCAAAACTGGGCCCAACGCTCTGCATCATTGCATTAGGATTTTGTATACTCAGGACTTCCAATCCTAAACCATGCACCTCATGAGAATTAATAGCCTTCTTAGCTGGAAAAGCAACAATTCCATGGTTTTCAAAGAATCACTGTCCTCCTTTTGAACAGAGACATGCCTACTGGTAAACTTCACCATGTTAATGCAATGGCTACACAAAATGAGGCTTGCACAGCTCCTAGGCCAAAAGCAAAGCAGACACACAGGCACTGCCATGGTACAACAACAATATTCCCCAGCATCCCAGCAGCAGCCACAGCGGAGTTGCAGCTCCACATGAACGGGAAGCTGACCTCCTGCCTAATCTCTAACATGACAGTAGTTACAAGCACCAGAGTCCTGTATCTGCAGTCCTGTATTTCCAGTGCTGCTGCTGAATCTCTGCTGCAAAGTTTGCTGGTTTAGGCAAAGCTCCCACTTCCCAACGCGCTTGGAGCAAAAGCTATTATTCCAAAGCAGCCTCCTGAAAAAGCCACTTGCCAAGGAGCATATCACCTTCCCTCCATTTTCTGATTGCTGTCAAATATTTACAGCTAGCATTATCTCCTCTCCTAACAACAAATCCCCAGCTTTGCAAGCCAGAGCGCTACCGTGGTGTTGTCGATCAATTGCTGCGTGCAGCAAGCCTCTTCAGCAGGAAGTTTCTTGAGTGCTCTCCAGATTGATAGGAACTCCAGCTTGTTTATGCTTAAAGAGATTTGACAGCTTCTAACAGCCACTTAAACTTTGATGTCCCATGGAAGCCCCCCAGCCTATTTTTGAAGCATCTGTTTCTAAAATTTCTGTAGTTAGTAGTGCCAGGAAGAAGCGAGGCCTTATTAACATCAGATTGGCTCTCTCCCACACTGGAACTTGCCAAGTGCTTTCCAACAAAGCTGCAAGATAACTTTATGGACTTTTGTGCTTCTGATGCATCCTTGAAGCCTCTCACTGTGGCCAGGAGAAAAGTCTCTAAGAGATCCCAAGACCTCACTCACTGATTGTAGGTATGTTACGCCATTATAATTTACCAAAACAACCAACCAACCTAAGTATTCTTCTTGAGCCTCTGGTCAAGCCTGCAGAATTGCACACAAAACCCAATAGTGCTGCACTTAGTAACACAGTTAAAATCTACTATGAATAGGAAACAGTGAGTAGCTTAGCAAATATATATTGTCCATTCATAACATTAAAACCTCTGAATTTGCTACAGTATGAGCCACTGCCCATTTAAATTAATATTTTACCCTTCAAACTCACAATGGTGTAGTTAACATAGCTAACATCATAAATCAGCACTACTTAAAAATTTGCCTAGCACAATCTTCTTCCTTATTGGAATAGAATTACTTGGAGTATGAGTATCCAGAGAATTCATAAGTCATGAAATAAAATTTCAAGAGAATATTACTTACAAAGTACTGTCTTAGAAATTTTTATCCTTTCCCAGCATCAACTACAAGCACCTTCTCTATACATATCTGGTCTGAGATGGACAAAATTTTATGATAGGTTTGTCTATAGGGATTCCTGGTATTATTATCCTTTTAATTTAAAGAATGAGTACTACTAACATAAGACTGATCTGATCAAGACCATCATCAATGGGGTGAGCAAGACTAGTCTGCATATAGTGCAGCATAACTTTAGCCCTATTTTTATTTATCCTTTAGTCATACAGAGTTAGCAGCCTTTCTCCTGAATCACTTTCCAGCATCAGCCTCATAGCAGAGTGAGGTACAGTGGCCATTGCCCCAGTTTAGGATTTGGGATCAGGCCCTACACCTGCAATAAACTTATGGAATACATTCTCAGCCAATTTACTAATCACTGTGTACCCCAGCTACCCCTCTTTACAACAGAATATATCACTCCTCCTCTCCCTTTGCACATTCTGAGCCCAGAGTAGGTTCATGAAAATGAAAGAGCTCTGATCATGCAATGTCCCTATTTTTCTCACTGTTATCACAATAAAATTAACACTTCCATAAGATTGTCTTTATCAACTGCTCATATTGGGCCTTCCTTAAAATTTGTGTTCTTACACCTGAACACTTCTCCCACGAAATTCCACTACTACTCCACTCACTCTTCCATCTGTCCCAAGGAAGAACATTCTTCCTAAAGAGAAGAGAAAATCTGTAGGACTTCAGAAACTGCAGAATATGAGGAAGAGTTTTTTAAATTATGTAATTATGCTAGCCTTTTGGGCAGCTGGTATCTGACAAGGGTGTGGGTGGAGTTCTTTGTTACATTTGGGGTTTCTTTGATTGTGGGTTTTTAAAAATACTTTTTCTCCAAACAAAATGTAACATCTTATGTGGAGGAGATTGCAGCTCAAGTGAAAATCTCCCAATTGTCTTGTGTATTATTATACACACACCTCAAGAAAAAGTGCTGCACTGTACAGAGCAGCACTGTAAACTCCCAAGATCACCATCAGGCACTACTGTAATGTGAGGCTTTTCTTCCTGCATCAGTGGTCATGGCAAAACCAAGTCACACATTGCAGTCACACAAACATTCATTCCTGTTGCAAAGCTAACTTTTCAACTGGCTTCATATGACAAATTGTTCATGAAAAAGCCAAAATCTAAATTATTAGGAAAAAAAATAATATTCAATGTAATAAAATTATCTTCTCTATCACTCAGTTTAGTTCCTTCACATCATCCATTCTGAGTTATTAACATTTCCTAAAAAAAAGAACTATTAGCAATCCCAAAATTTATATTCTGCACTCATTCTAAACAAATATGGGTAATTACATTTAGGGAATATTTAAATCCAGGTGTTAGAAAAAAAAATCAAAATGTAATTATTTTGTGCCACCTGTTCCCTGTACATTTAACAGGAATTTTATAAATAGTTTGAAGGCACAACTCTGTGGTTCTGCTTTGAACTTCTGTGTGATGCCACCAGCTATTTTCTTAAAAAGCCAGATCAGTGCAATATTAACCAACAGGAAAATGTTCACGGTTTTTAGCAGAGCTATTAAATTCTTATGCAAATACTTGTCATTTTAACTAGAAGATGCTGAAAAGATTTACTAGTCAAAGTTTACAAAAGTAGCCGAAGACATTATCTCTGAGAGATAACTGAAAATAATGCAGATAGTTGTTGCAGTCAAAGCACTCCCTCTCCTGTAGAAAAGAAACAGTTGGAAGCTTTCAATACTGCTGCAATTCAAGTAACCCATCAGGATTTGAGGCCATTTGAAGCAGGAATCAGATCCACTGCAGAATGAGAGGGGAAAAGGGGAGGGACAGAGGGACAGAGGAACGGAGTGGGGTGCCTTACATGCCGTCTCTCTGGCACACTAAGAATATTTTAACTGGTTGTACGAGAGATTAATTTGGCAACGAAGTGCACCATTGATTAAAACTGAAAACCTTTGACTCTGTTCAACAATAAACTTAAAGGAGAGACAAACCTTCTGCGTGCTGCAGCACGAGGAAGACAGACTCCTCGGAGATGATGTACTTGTGCAGACACACCATGTTGGGCACGCAGCGGGGGATGATGGTCGTTCTGCTCCTGCTGCACTCACTACTTTTCCTTAGACCCTGACAGAGAACAAAAAGGTCAGTTGTACCCTCAGTTGCCTTTGGAGCCTGCTGTGCTCTGTGTTTATCAACCAAACTAATCTATCCGAGTTACTCTGGGCTTCAGAGAAACCACTCATCTGCTGCTCTATGCCCCTCGGTCCCCCGAGGCTGTGCTGATGGCATCTGGCGCGTTTCCAGAGAACAGAAGATGGCACAAAGCTGCCATTAAAATCAATTACATGGGTCAATGTTTTTATTAGAATCTCTCTCAAACTAAGTCATCAGGATGACACTCAGTTATTTCTCTGTGACCTTTTTTAAAAATTTTATTTTTGCGTGTGACCAAAAGACACTATTAAAAAAATTCAATTCAGGTCTTAAAGACAAAAGAATGCCTTAGCCTCACAGGTAATCCTCACATTTCCATTTTACTTTACTAAAGACAGCAGCCACCTCAATAAAAAGAAAAGGAAAGGATTAGTCTCCTTGAGAGGCAATGATTTTTGGAGTTAGTGCAGGGATGAAGTTGCCAGAAGTGAAAAAATTGATGTGGGAGGGTGGAAGGGAGGGGAGAGAGAAAGAGAAAAAAAATTATGTCAATAGTGTGACCTATTACAATATTGATAAACATAGGCAGTTACATGGGAAATTCAATGTTACCCTATCTGCCAGTAGATAATGTGAGGTTCTAATATACAATATTCACAAATGAACCTTTATGAGTAACAAACAGGTTTGCTGTATCCTGCACATACAATTTCAGAGGCCAATGCACAAAGTTAAGGTGGGGTTTAAGCCAGATCTGAAGCAAAGTTACAAAATGTTAAGAAGTAATTAAACCTTCATGTTAGAGACACAGCTTTTTTTCCATCCTTCCTGCCATTAGCAGTGGAATTCATGACAAGGGGAGCCTGAAGTAAATGGCCACAAAAAAAATACTCATAACTAAACCAATGCTCAGCATCACAGATGCTCCAAGCATATAGGGGTCTTGATCTGTTTCTTTCTGAAACATTAAAGAGTAATGCAAAAAAAAATTATTCTGGCCAAACAACTGTTCATAAATGTAATGGTTAGTAACATTAAACTCAGTTATCTCAGACTATTGATGTAAAAGATAAGGAAACAAATTTGAAGAAGGCCAGCTGTACATTTCATTCAGAACCCACTTTGGCCAGCAGGATATTCCTCAGCTAAAAAAGACCAAACACAAAGTGCAGTGGATGTGCTTGGATTAAGGAGAATCTTCACCTTTGTCAGAAGTCCTGAGCCACCAGGGCTTTACAGATGTTTTAAGCAGCACGCTAAATGTGTGATTCTTTACCAAAGCCTGCACAGGTGTTGGCCTCAATAACCAGAGGCATCTCAGGTGACTAAAGCAGCACATCTGAGCACTAGGGATGTTAGAAAGAAAGGAATGCAACCAAACACTGACAAAAAGAATTTCAGGGCACTTAATTAATAGATATTATCACAATAACAATAACAATATATTGCAGGGACACCTCTATCAATTACACACCAATCAATCTTTTTGTGGTGGTGTAATTTAGGAGGCCATATAACAGTAAAAGATTATTAACAAATAATACAAGATTTTACTCACCTTCAATATAAAAGTCTGCTGTGTTCTAGTGTCCATTACGAGCAAAACCTAAGCAAAAAGTAATCAGAATTTATTTAGGATTCACATGAGTAAGCCAACAAAACATAGTTCTTAAATCTAATGTTGAATACTCTTACCAAAAAAGTGATATCATCAAGTTAAAACTTAAACCCCTGCAGACTTGACAACCAGTCTTTTTTTAGCAAAGAAATGACTGAGGATATAGATCCCTAAAATTAGGATAACAACAAAAAATGAGAGGATTTATTTAGAGAGAAAAGTGTGGGTGGGTTTGCTGCAGAGAAAAGAACACCTACAGCTGCAAAGAGAATCTCTGTTAGCAGTGCATCACCTCTACTGAAAGCACTTTAAACACAGCAATGAGAGAAGCACTAAATAGCAACTACACTCTTAGAAAGCTCCATTTGTTTATGTGTTGAAAAGAAAACAAAACAAACAAAAAGATACATGTGTATATACATTTAGGAAACTGCATCCTTACAAAGCCAGAAGCCTCCGCCTTCAAGTCACCCTGCTCAGGAATTAAGTGTTTCCAAACTCTAAGAACACAGATGTTCTTGAAAACCACCAGCTGCAAGACATCCACAGCAGCAGCACAAGCTCAACCTCCTTTAGGAACAAGAGTGTGCCCTCATTGTTAATTCACAGCAGACGTTGTAAGCTTCCAGTATAAATACTCTCCTACAGTTACACCAAAATATTTAGGCTTCAAAATCAAACTCCTAAAGGGCTTCTTTCCCATGCTGGGACTGGAGTTACCTAACACTGGGTTTAACAGATAAGATGCAGCAACTCCAAATGAACAGAGAAGGTGCAGTGAAGATCAAGTCAGCTCGCATCCAAAAAGATGATTCCCTCTTGCAGAGGAATGACACATCGGGAGCAGCATGGCTTCATCAGGTGGCAGGAGGAGAACACCACACAGCCTCCCTTAGCTCCCTGCTGCCAGGGGCAGCAATGCAGCCATGCTCTGCTCTCTCTGGATGGCAGCATTCCAAACCTACTTCTCTCTCCATCACATCTCAAACAGGAGAAGGAGAACTGAAGTCCTTTCTAACCATTTCTCTCTCACCACATTTCACCAAAATAAATGAAGCCACAGACTCTTCCCCATTTCAAAGACGTTCTCTTTTACTAGGGTTGCAGACAATTTTAAGAGCTTTTCTGTATCTTTGGGGGGGAAAAAAAAAAAAATCAACAGAAGTTGGTGCTACTGAGATGTTTTTGTCAAAGGAATGACACACAGTTTCCATGTCAAGGGCATGGTAAGGAAAGGCAAATATTCCCAGACTATTGAGTTTGCCAAACAACTTTTTAGGCCTCTTACATAGGGCATCCAGAAACAACGGAAACCAACTCAATAAATAACAACTGTAAAAGTGGCTTTGGTATCCTTGCTTAACCAAAAGGTGTAAAATTAAAATTAAAGAAAACCCAAAACCACACCAACCAACCAAAGAAAATCAACAGAACAAGGGAAAATAAAAGCCAATTTACAAGAGGTGCCAAAAGAAGATAAAAATTATTGGAAAAATCTATGTGTTTACAATCACTCTCCTTCCTCTTCTCCCAAGTTTGTTTGCAACTAGACACTATTCACATTGAGGCAATAAATATGAGAACATATGTGATTTTTTTTTCTAAATGTGCCCTTTGACTGTCAATATCTCCCAAACAGGTGTTGGCTAAATGATTATAAATTGGCCTCTGGATACACCTCTTCAACTGAGCCGTACAGGACTGGCGATAATATAATTAGACCTAAAAACATCAGGCTGGTGAATGCTTTCCATCTGTTTGGCAATAATGTTTAGTTAACAATAGTCTTTAAAAGAAGCACCTTCAACTTCAGTTCTTAAAGTTATTTATAGGGCCATTCTTAACACACCAGCACTCTTGCTAACAAGAGCTTTAGCCACTTGGAAATTATTAGCCATACGGCTGTATATGAAAAGGAATGCCAGCATTTAACATCTGTATCTCTCCAGATTTACAAGCATCAACCTCATTTAAAGTCATTTCTTAATGAACAGTTCCGTGGTCTGTATTAATATTATAGTTGCATGCACAAAGATCATAAGGAGCCAAACAATTTTTTAATACCAACAGTAGGCCAATCAGTAATGAAGCTGTCAGCATAAAGGACAGAATAATAGCTTCTTTAACCCTCAAACAGGATTTGTTCATTTGTAGAGTAGAAGACACCAATTTAAAAACTGCTCATGGGTTTGCTCACCTTTATAAAGACAAAAATCTAATTTGGTACTAATTTGATACAATTGTCTTTCCAATAAAAGGCTCCTAAAGCCATCTTTTATTCCATGATAAAACAACTGCTATAACTAAAACTGTCATGAAATAATTACCTTTGATAGCATACCTTATTGCACAAATACAATTAATGTATTCCTCCCTTTCATTTTTCACACTTGCTTATCAGCACTGTATTAGCATATGGTGCAACAGAAGAGATTACTGAGCCCTCACCCTGTAAGTTGAGGTACAGAACCACAACCACTAACACCAATAATGCAGGCAGCTACAGGGTCCCTGTAGGGTAACTTTGTCTGCTCTTATACTGCACCATCAACATGAAAGCAGCAGCTACAGTTTATACCTGCAATAACAACAACTAATATCCCTGTGCCTTTGAGGTTAACCTCCTACATGGACTACCCAGTCCAACTAACCAGCTCCTTTCTTTTTGCTTCCCATCAAGCATAGTTACCCGAGTGACACCTCATTTACGGATCCACTTCATTTTTAGGGACAATTATTTCTTTGTTGATTCAGTACTTTGGCAAGACTGTTTACTTCAAAGGGGACTCCAAGAAACCCAGGAAGAGCCTTGGAAGTAACTTCAGAAATTCATGTAGTGATGGTCCATTTGCCCTGGCAGACTGCAGACTTTACATGGGCCCACCAAACCAAAGACTTACTTTGAGGGAAAGCAGCCTGCACGAGTTATTACAAAGACCAGATTCTCCCAAATAATTAAAGGACAACATGAATGGGTAAGTCACTATCAGAAAACTATTTTGGGAAGGGATACGACCAGGAAAGAGAGGGTCACAAGTATATTTGCTTGACTTTTTATCACTCATCCAGAGAAAGGTCAGGAGCTCTTGGATTCATTACAACACCGTAGAATTCTGTGCTGCAGAAGGGCACAACTGACCCGGGTGCCAACTCACTCTCCTCACCTCATGCTTTACAGCCAACTTACAGACATCAGTGCACCAAGTCTCCTGCTTGCATTCCTTCACACTTATCTCCGTGGCAAAAGTGTTTTTGTAATTCTAAGGTTCCTTTTTAAAGTGTAGAGTGGCAAGTCCTCACCCTAAAGGCACAGTGGGACAAAACAGGATTCCGCAGAGCGTTATTCCCTAGGACATAACTCCACTATTGTCCAGAGCAGATCACACAGAGATGCAGGCATTAGCCTAGGCTGCTTCTAGCACACACGAGCTGACAGAACCTCTTTCCCCATGTAAGTTGTAATATTTAACATCTCCTAACAATGAGCTGTCAGCTGAAACGTTCAGCATCCTGTCTCAGAGAGGAGGGAGAAGAAGGCACAGCACGGCACTCCTGGGCACCGAGCAACTAGACTGTGACACAAAAGGAGACAAGGCAAAATCCTATTTGTAGTACTAATGGATGAACAGAGTCAAGGTCCACATATCATGCTGGCTCTTATGGCTCTGCTGCTTACTCATTCTTTTTCTATTTTTTTGCACTGATGACAACCTCAACACGGCCAAAAACACTGACACAGAAATAGCAATTACCACAAATAAATATCTAATGCAAATAAGTGTCTTCAGCAGCACAGACATCCTAATTTTGTACAAGCACTGGAGCTCTCAGGAACATCCCAAAAAAACAAGTGAACACAGCAGCACTGCATGACAGCATCTCAGTAACGTGCAGATAGCAATACCCCACCACGATGCCCAATAGTATTTCTTACTTTTAATTTTCTTTCCTTTCCTAAGTCAAGAGTTAATTCTGATGCTGACAGCAGCTACTTAAAAAAATTAGCTTCTAAGATTTGATTTACAGTGTATCCAACAGCTTAGAGGAAAATAAATTCAATTCAATTCAATATAGTAGGTACAATTAATTGGAGTAAAATAAAATAAAACCTGCTCGGTAAATCACCATAGTCTAGCTTTAAGAAAACAGTTAATTTTAAGATCCTTTAAATGCACAGAAATTAGCAAATGTTTCGGTATGCTAATTTTTTTTAATTAAAAGATATTTCTGCAGTAAAAGCTCTTTCATATGCACTACTGATTCTTCATCAAACGTTAAGTTTCCAACTTAACACCAGTATAGCCGGTGGCAGCCTGAAGGTTTACCATCTGCTGCCACCCAAAGTCACGGTGGCCACCTTCAGAACATATGCATCAAAGCCCTGAGATAAGAGACTGAAGGAATACTGCAGAAGTCAGCATAAGGGGGAGCACAGACCCAGGGGCAGGCAACAGGCAAGTCACCAGGAAAAAAAGAAGGTGGTGGAGCAGCAGTCACCCCATGGAGCACCCAGCCAAGGTCACGGGGGACAGCTCTGGCAGGAGCAAGGGCTGCTCTGAGCCGCGCTGCTCTCCTGCCGCCGCCTTTAGCGCACAAATCCTGGCACGCTGCACACATCTGCTTCCCCGGCTCCCCTTCCTTTTCTCCCCTCCCTTCTCCCCTGCCCAGCATCTCGACACCAATTTTGTCCCTAGTTCCTGTTCTTTCAGGACATAGCACAGAACATACCTGTGCTTTTTATTTACTGCAGCAGCTTTTAACACTAATCAAAACAAATGTGTCAACGCATTTGCTTACAAAAATGTGTCTTTAAGTTCAGTAACACACGTGAAAAATAGCTCGTGCCTGATCAAAGAAAATGGAATAAGATCTCTTACTGCAGCACCAGATAGAAGAAAGGTTTCCAAGACAAACCACAGCTAAGGGATTACTTTAAAACAATCTCCATTTTGTTCTTAAATTGCTGCTTTACACTGAAAACGCATCTTGTAAATATTGTCACCAGTGAGCCACCAATTAACTCTGGTCCTTACCTGCTAAACAAATGTATCCTTATCATAGGATAGATACTCTAGCTAAAGTCCTACAAACTTGAATATGTACCAGATCATCATCTAGGGTTTTTTTTTCTTATGTTTACCCCACCAGCTGGAAAATGCTGTAGTGACAGATGACAAGGAAGGAGACAAGTGGTTCACCTGATCCCTGGCACTAGTATTTGGGACTGCAAGAAAACCTCAGCCAGGGCTGGAGCTCAGCTGGGTGCTGCACTCAGGATACAGCTGTGTTGATGGGCAGGAGCAGGGGTGCAATTCCTCCTGCTCTCCTCAGCTGTGCCTGCTGTCACAAGGCTACCAGGATTAAAAGATCTACTTAACACAGATTTATTCTTGTCACTTTTCAGATTACACCACCCAGACTCTCACTCGTCTCCCTCTGTCGTTACAGAAAGAGATTACATTTGGCTAATATGTATGAAAAATGTGATTATTCCTTATCCTTGTACCTGAGCAATAAGAATTATCTTCAGTTTGCAATTATTCCACCTTTCAAACCATTATGCTAAAGAACTTACAGCCTGTATATTCCATGACTTGGAACAATAGTGTACTTATAAGACAAATGGTGCAGCTTTAAATAATGAAAATGCTAAGAAAGCAGTATATATTCAAATTTGGATTTTTAAATATTTTGAGTTGGTTGCTAACAGAGAGGAAAGTCCATTTTCTTAAAGTAAACTAAATACTGGCCAACAAATTACAAATGGTAAAATATTAATCTAGAAAATATATCTGGCAGGTTTTACTAGCAAAAGCATTTTATAATATGAAATGCCACTGGTATCCCAGAGTAATTGCCTGACACAAATTATGTGTGTTACTAAGAAACTTAGTAACAGTTAGGAAGATAAACTTAAATAATTTTGGCTTAAAAGATCTCAATAATTTATTTCTTTCTCAAGGCCAGAAGACATCTATTACAGCCTGCAGAAAAACATTCAACAACATAATTTCTTTTTTCTAAAGGCAAGGGCAAAATTTGCATTACTCTACCAAATGTCACTTAAGTCAAAAGAAATTTTAGTGAGACAAACAAGAAAGAAGCTAGAGAAAGAAGCTAAGGGTTGCAACAACAAACACTCAGAAATGTTCAGATTTATGTAAATGGAAAGATTTCAGGAAAACAAGCAGCAGGTGTTTGGGGACAGGGAAGAAGGGACAGGGCTCTTTCTAGCTGGCAGAGAGATTACATTTTAAAGTTGAGCAAGCTTTGTTACTTGGGGCTTGAAACATGACAGTAGCTTAGGAATAATCCCACAGCAGCAGGGAAAGGAAGGTGGTGTGCCAAGAAATCAGTTTCAACAATAACTCTGTAGTTGGTTTGATTTTGTAGGACTTGGCAAGCCACTTAAGAAACTAAAAGGTTATCAAAACATAAAACCAGCTCTTAAAAGTTTATTTGTATGAATAGTTACTATCATTACTCAGTTTCAGATTTTCCAACGTTTTTGCCACTGCTATTTTCCATGGTGTCCCGTTTGTAGGTACATCCCAGCTCCCTTTTCCCCACACCTCTTAGGCACACACAGCCACTCATTCAAATCCATAAGATGATCTAAAGATGCTCAACAGAGCGCACCTGAGAGCCAGGGGAGAGAAAACATCTGCTACAGTCAACTCATTTCACAGCTGCAACAGTCTTTAATCTCACCTCACAACAAAAGGCTGCACATTTAAGTTCCTAACAAACACTAACAGGACATAGTTAGCTATGTCTGTTATTCATGAACAGCAACACACACACTGCCATAAGAAGGGCTTATTCCTCCTACCCCTCTGATTAAATTTCATTAGAACTAGCCATAACCTGGTTTGAATTCAACTCTGGGTCTGCAGATTATGCATGTGAAGCTGACATATATTCTACACATTTCTGCTTTTTGGCACTTTCACTCATTAAGCAGACAAGTAGTAATCATGCTTTATAAATAATTAATAATATTAATTTGGTTCCCCTGCATATTTTTAAAGTTGCTTCACCAAAATGTACAACCACCAGAGTTAGTACTTCTCAGGACAGCATGGGAGACACAAAAAAACCCCTATACTCACAATTAACAGAATTGCTTCCATTTTCTAAAAAACGTTATTTATCTCAGAAACTCCAAAAATAATTTTACCACAAAGCCCTGATGAGAGTATAGATTTTATTAGGTTTCATAATAAAGCTTAACAAACAGTGTATTGAACAACAAGCTCAAATGCACGGACAGCTGTGGAAGAACTGAACGCAGCCAGTGCCAGTACTGAAAGTGTGCCTTGATGGGGGACCAGAGGAGGGGATAGAAGAGACATAAAAGACAGCCATTGGTTACAGAGGCATAGTTACTACTTAATGCACTCTGCTTTCAAGATGAATCTTTAAATTGAATGAATCTAAATAACAGAGGGTTCTAAAGAATAAGAAATTGGGTTTGAAACAGCATTGTGAAGGTATCCAGCAGCACCATAACAAAGTCCTTTCTTTAGGGGCCGGTTGTAGCTTCAAAGGGAAGATTTGCCTAGGGCAGAAACTCAGCACAGAACCTGCAACCTTGATTTTTAATTAGGCAAATTTTGAAAGCAAAACTCCTTCCTATTCCAAAAAAGAAGTTTTCTACTTTAAGGGATACAAGCTGATAAAATAATTGATCATTTGTAGTTGGTGATAACAACAGCTACAATATTTAGGTATTTGTTTTCAATGCAGTACCTCTGGTAACATTTGTAAGAGCCTTGCTGCCCAAACAACACCTCACATTCTACAACGTTTTCAGGACAAAAGCCACATTTACAATTAGATTACACCTCTATTTTCAGAAACCTACTCACAGGTAGGCTCTTTACATATTAAACATATAAAATACCTGTAAAAAACCACCTCGTTAGCTTTTGACACCATGAAGTGAGCAAACACAGCAGCAGCAGAACTCAAAAAAAAAAAAAAAAGTATGGCTTCCTCAAGAAAAACATAAGTCTGCTTCGGTCTGCTAAAATAGATTTATACAACAGCCTTTGCATGATAGCAAAAGCAGGATGGGAGGCAAGGCAGATATGGGCATTCTTCCCTGAATTTTCACAATCATTTCAGGAGTTTAGTAATGCTAAGATCTCTAACTGTCTCAGATTTAGCAGAAAAGGGTCAACACAACAAAAATTATTGAGGTGACAAGGAAGGTGAAAGGGCAGACAGAGAAAGAAAGCTTGCACATTTGGAATAAACTAGGCTAAAATTAAATATCTAATCATTCTGCCTAGTCTAAAATAGTTTGAAAAACCCAGAGTTTCAGGTAGCAACAAGCGTTTTGTCCGTGAAAATGAAGCCAATTCAAAACACTTGAAGAGGCTTCAAAAGAAGAACAAAGAGTGACATTACTCTAAGGGAAAGCACTGAACCTTTCAGCATTTGAATGAGGGAAGGTTAACAGCTGGTTTTCTCGAGGCAGCACTGTAGCAGGCAGACACCACTCTGGGCTTCAGCAGTGGGAGAACAAGTCTGCAAACCAACCAACACCATTTTTTAGTCCGTGTGTTTAAGCCAGTCTTGCACAGGGTTAGTCAAGCCAGCAGCTACAATGCCAGTGGCTCATTACCTCCCACACACCCATTTTCTGCTGAAACCAAAGCAGCTACCTTAGGGTTAGAATGCAAGATTATTTTCAGGCAAAACTCCGCATGGTGCTGAAGCAGTTACAGCCTTGTGCCCAAAAGCACAGCATCTTCAATGCTGGCCCTGAAAATCAAAATCCATTTTCAGGAACAAGCACGCTATGTCATCTACTTGGCTGCAGCAAGGATACTCACACATTGATTGGATTTCTCCATGATGTGAGCTTTAGGGCATATGGAAGCAGAGGAGGGAAATGACAGTGATGATGAGGAAGGAAGGGAGATGGTGCTTCCAACCAAAGGCAGGGGCATCATCTCCAGCCCACAGATACAACTGCACTCTTTTGTTTCATATTCACATGCATTTTGTGTATGCATTATAAAACCAAATGAAATATTCTCTGGGCTTAGAGCAGGTTTTCATTTGCCTCACATCTTCACAAACACCTAGAAATATATGCTAAAAAGTAGCATACTCAGAATAAGGCTAAGATTGTGACCAGAGACTCTGGAAGTAGGAAGGCAGAGTACAAAGACATCTGAAAGAATCCAGCTCCCTATTCTACACAAATTCTGCAATAATTAAACATCAACTCTGAGCCCTATGATACTGTTTACACAGGAGCATTCCAACTGTATGCACAGGCCTGCTGCTCCTTGCATACATCTCCAGCTCTGAGAATCTTATATTTTTGTCATCATTAGAACCCTGATTCTCCTCAGCTTCGCTTCAAAGATCTGGACACGCTCAGCTCACACCTGGGATGCTTACTGAAACTGCTCGGAGAGAGTTAAGGAGATGTGGTACCAGCAAGGACTGCAAAAGCTTCATCGTGATCAAGCATCTTTTCCAGTAGCTGTTCATCAGCGTTACACAAGAATGGAGATACTGAGAAAGTTTTTCTTGATGCATTTCCAACATTCCTGCAGGTTCACTCTGTCAGAATAATTCACAAAATCCATGCATACTGCATCCATTTACTGGCTACTAATTCAGTTAGCACCTACTAACAGGTGCTACAGATAGGTGGTCTTTCAAACATGTCTCTCTGATATGGATACAGAGTGAAATACAGGCTAAATTCTGTACTTACAACTGAGGAAAGAAAATACAATGAATATGAAGTCAGAGCTTAGAAAACCTTGTGTGCTATAAAAATAACCATAATACCTAATGTATACAGCCCTCTAAGGAGAAGTTATCAACTTATGCACACAATTACAACGAAACAGGCGAAGAAAAACAAAAACCAGTCTCAATAGCTAGGTTCAGTCCAACAAGAAAAAGAAACCAAGAAATACAGACCTCAAGGGATGAGCCACAGGTTTTTGAGGCATGTTACAAATGCATAAATTGACCATGCATCAGTAGCTCATGCACAAACCAGGGACTACATAAGGAACTATCAAAAGGCACAAGGGATTTGGCACAGCAAAAAGGAAACGAGCCGTTACAGTCTGCATTAGCCACTGTCACACTGCTGAATAATGCATCATCTTAAAAGTATTTGGTAAGGTGGTAACTAATCAGCATTATCAAAACAACTCAACAATTCTTCTGGTCTCTTAATTAGGCTTGCAAAAAAATCCGTATGGTCCTTTACTGTTTACAGACGGGTATTATCCTGGGATTTTGGAAGACATTATTTGCATGACTCAAAAATAAGCTTGGCTTCATCGTTGAATCTCTGTCTTGGCAAGGGATTTCAATTCCGAATTCTCAGGGAAGGAGAACAGTCGTGTGTGTCCCCGGTTCCCATTTCAAGTAAGAGTTCAAAAGTAAGAATTTCTACCCTTCTATATTTCCAGTATCCACCAGATTGTTCTGCTGAAAACACATCAACTTGTCCTTACCCCAGAACCATGATTTAATTTTTTGAAAAACAGGCCTCATCCTATTGAATGCTACCAAACATGTACCTTATCCTTCAGCTCAAATACATTTTGCATGACCTTACATGAATTGCTTAGATAAAAGCCTTTTTTTCTTCTACTTTTGTTATTTTAAAGTGCAGATGCATTTGAGTCATTTTCCCCTTTTGTTTCATATCCTTAAGATCCACAGCTTCAAAGACAAAATGTCAGCATGCAGTCGATTTATGACTGAATTCTTGAAGAGACACTGAAGAATTACCTTGTCAATCACCCCAAGGACTCTGAAGGTCTTCAGTTCCTCGGCAGGGCTCCTTAGGTTCCAAGAGGGCCTTGAACTTAGTGATCCTGGAGGCTAATGGAAGATATCAAAGATTATACATCAATCAGGGTGGTACTTGAAGGAAGACTGCCTGCTGAAGCAAATGCCAGGCCGAAGGAAACTAAATTTATCATAAATCAGAGAGACTGAAGATGAAAGGAGAAGTTTTCTGTTTGTCCTTAGTGGGGGGAAAAAAAAAAAACAACTTGCAAGTAAATAAAAGTCAAGATAACACTGAAAACAAAAATTTAAAAAAGAAAAAAGCAATGAATTTTATATTTTCTATGCTTAATGGAACCCAGCAATTGATTACTTAGTTCTTACCACATAATAATAATCAATCAAAGCCTTACAGGTATTCTGGGTACAAAATAATTCAGAGATCACTGAGGAGGAGAAAGCAAATTAGAGGCTTTTTAAGTCTGAAGAACATAAAATACAGAATTATAAATAGGGTTCTCTTGCTCTCTGGTGGGCTTTATGAAATCCTTTTAATAATAAGGTGCACAACAGAAACGATTCCTAAAGCTGCCTTAGAAAAAAGTAGCTAGCTATGTATCATTAATCTAGAAATTAACACCACAGCAAGAAAATTGGCAGGTGCTAACTATTCAAGTATTTAATATGCTAATATAGATAGATGTTTGTCCATACAATGTTTTGTAGTTTCTCAGAGCAAACTCAAAGCTTGGCTGTCAGAGGGGGAACAACGTTTCAACTGGAAGTCTTTTGGGACAAAGATCAACCTTTTAAGCATCCCATATACCTCTGGCACGTGAACAAATATTTTCAGCAGTTTCTAGTTGCCAACTGAGAGAATTTATTAGATCTTCCTCCCAAAAATGCAACATGTAGCTTCTAGTAGAACCACAGACCTGTATCTCTTCCTCACAAACAAGGTAACTTCATTTGCAGAGCTGCTGAATGCCAAACTCCTTTTAAGCATAACCTGGCCTCCCCAAGCAGATTTCTATCAGACAAAGGTGCAAAGGAAGAGGAAGGTCATCACTCTGAGGCAATAGTTAAAAAGCTATGTCACAAAGGAAAATGGTTGGTAAGCAAATATGCTGTGGTTGAAATGCTTAATTAATAGGAAAAATCAAATTTTTTTTCCCTTGTGATGAGAAAATCCAAGATGCTGAACTAGGCAGAGCAATTTCCTGCCCCCCTATTTTTTAAGCCTCAGGAATCCTTACTGTGCTGTCCCCAAAGTCTTCCTCAAAACTGGGCCCATTCAGTCAACAACATTCTCTCTTTTCAAATTCCTTCCTAAAAAATCAGTACTTATTTAAGTACTGATTGCCCACAAAATCCAAAAGAAAGGGCCATAAATACATGTTCAAAAAGCTTGGAGGAAAGTGTACTTTTCCGGGCTCAGTGTTTAGTTTATTAGCAATCTTCATTTTTTTATATGGATCTGATAATTGTTTTGTCACATAAACCCTGCCAAGCAGGAATATCAACAGCAGTTAAGAGAAAACAGGCTAGATTCTACAATCTAAAACTAAAGGCTTTAAGAGAAAGAAGAATAAAAAAAGAAAGTTCTAAATGAACTTTTTTCTCCAAATCTAATTTCGTTTCCACATTCCAGCGAGCTGTTGAAAGTATTTTGAGAGAGTGTAATTTTTCTGCAATAATGAAATACTTGCTTTGAAACAAGGAGTTGTGCTAACACAGTTTATTTATGACAAGATTTCAAAAGCATTCTAAGGAATACATTTAAAGGAGAGAACATTTCCTAATCCTCTAGACTACTATAAAAGATTTTCACTTCTATCTGCTTGCTATTACATTTTATAACCATTCCTCTATAATCACGCTTTTAAAATTTTCTCTTATGAATAACATTTTAACCATGAATTAAGTTAATACATCTCTACAGAAGTTAATAGTTATCTAAGAATGCTATACAATCAGATTTCTGCACCCATCCTGTCCAAAGAGCCAAAAACACCCAGTATACATAGTTTAGGTCCTTCTCTAAAATGTGACCAGTGGTGGCACACTCAGTAATACTGTGTATACACACTGGTTTTTATATGTGTGCTCTACAGTCACTTCTTACCTTAAAGGGATTTATAATCACATCCACAGCTCCCAGCAGGCTCTCCATTTTTATCAGTTTTGCTCTTTACAGTACTTTGGTTTCACTGTTTCAAAGTCTAATAGAGGAGCCCAATGACGGGGACGCATCACATTCTGTTGTGAAGCAGGCTGGAAGCAAACTCTAAATTCCCAGAACAATTCCCAAAACTACAGCAATTAAGCACTCTATGAAACAGCCTGCTCCTCTGAATAGAGTAAAAATCCAAGCTCAGCATCTAGGCAGCAATAAGAAAAATAACTAAAAACTCTAACTCTCATCAAAAAACAGAAGAACAAAAAAAACAGGAAGGAGGATAACAACAACAAAAAAATCAAAGCTTCATTTGCCTTTAGAAATGAAACAAATATTCTGAACAAAGTGTCAGGCTACCTCTGCCTGCAGAAGGCCTCCAGCAGCCTGTCCAAATGCTCAGCATGCTGCTCAGGTATCCCAGGATCTTCTCTGCTGTGGTCAGGCTCTCTCTATTTCCAGACTACACTCTGAGCTGCATAGCTGGATTTATCCAGAGTTAGGATAGGCATCACCAGTTCCTCTCCCACCACCACCTTTTACCACGTGTAAATTTCAAGTAGCAAAGGCTGATGCTGATTGTGATGCTCCTGAAAGGAGCAGCCTGTGGCCACTGCTTGCCTTTGGAAAGCTCTGGTTTTGCAAGCTACACAAGGAATATGAAAATAGCCCTTGCCTTAGCTTTGGCATCACTGCCAGCAGGTAGAAGAGCAGAGGGAGACAGAGGAGTACTCCACCAGGGAGGTAAGACAAAGGGCATTTCCTGCTAACCTCATTTAAGACAAGAGCACTGTCCCTAGCCCAGTGACACAAATACCATTTGATGGGAAATCACAGAATATCCTGAGCTGGAAGGGACCCACGAGGATCCAGCTCCTGCCCTTGCACAGGGAAACCCCAAGAACTACATCATGTGTACATATCAGGCTGGGGGCACCCTAATATCTATGGTGGGGGTTCCTTGCACCTCTTTACTTCTTGGGATGCAGTGAAGCATGAGGAATGGTGGAGTCCTGGTCCTTCTCTTGTTGCTCAAAGCAATCCATGAGCTCAAGCAGTGATGCCCCTCACACTGGTCTCTCAAACCTTTCCCAGCACAACTGCTATTTTCCTAGGATTTCCCTCGAATTAAATATTTATTATTAAATAAATACTGATGTTTACTTTCCCCTCTTCATTCTTTCACCCAAAAAGCTCTGCTAATTTAACTGCTAATGCTGCCACCTTTGACATCAGTCACAACAGATCCTCAGGAAAAGAAAAGGGAACTTTCATGAATACCAGTGCAGATCTGCACATCAAAATGCAATCTCCCCTTGCCATTCAGAGGTCTGAGTCTGATGATTTCAACAACTGTCTACCTGTAGCAGAGCCAGATCTCCATCTGCAGCAAAGAGATGCCTTGTTTTCATGCAGATACACAGGTATCTGCCTCATGGGTGTGACAGTGCTTCCAGCTCTCCTAGTCTGGCAAGCACCCTGGCTCCTTCCTCTCTCTGCACCATGAGAAAGCCAGATTGGTTTTCTGCCTTCATCTGAACCAGACAGAACCACAGCATGCTTCAGAAGGCCCTCAGTGAGCACCAGCTGGGGAATGAACCTTTCCTGAAGCTGGGACACACCTTGGATGTGATCCTAGAAGTTGAGACTGAATCTCTTATTTTATGCTAAATTTATATCTCACAGAACTACAGCAGTGCATTTTCTTTGTACTTCATGTAATTTTCATGTACATTTAATGAGAATTTTAGGAAGATATCTCATGGAAACCACAAAGACTGCTTCTTCTGTTTGGGCATCAGGCTTGCACGTACCTCTTGTTAGTAAATTGCTTTGAAAATCAAAAATAATTGACATTTTAAAAGACAACAGCTTTCATAATGGTGCAAAAAAACCCCAACTCTGAATATATGAAGTTAGGCGTAAGTAGAATCAGAACTAATTTCAAAGAGGGGGAAAAAAACATGCTTTATAAAAACTACTAAAGTTAAAGCCTGTACAAGCAGCTGTGCTGGGCTTTGCAGCTGACAGCTATGCAAGACTCCAGCTTTCTGATGGTCAGTCCAGTGTTATTCAGAGGCTGTTGCTGCAGCTCCCACTCAGGTTTGGAGGTGGCTTCCCAGAGATGCTACTCATAAAAGGGCAGAGGAGAAAATGAAGCTTGAGAATCTGCAAAATGACCCAGGGCTGCTCTGCAGCACTTGTCCAAGAGATGGTCCTTGAGGCTGCTGTGCTGCACCAAAGGAAGAAGAAAAGGACAGCATTTGCTGCAGCTTGTTTTTCCAGAAGGTTCACATGCCTGTTTAAAAGCTCCAGAAGCTGTCTCCACATCTCCTACTCTAATGGGTCACAACAAGGCTTTTCTCAATGTTTACAAGACACTCAGATGAGTTCCCAGCTCAAGGTCACAGTTGTGTCATCTCCCTATGTTTCTTTTAAGCCCTCTACCCAAACCTTTTCTTAAACAATGCCAAGGATTCTCCAAACACCACCTTCTTGTGTTCCTCTCTTCACCACTTGAACTTGCAAGCAGCAGGGTGGTTGCTAAGGATGCTATCCTTGAGAGCTACACTGCTGAAAAGTAACAAAATGTTGTTCTTCATTTGGTTTCCATGACATCAAAGACAATTTTGCTTCTCAGCTCTCAAATACCAGACTTTTGCCTCCTTAGGGAAATCTGGTCTTGGAAGAGGTGATGGTCTGGCATTTCCAGCCATGAAAGAATGGCTCACTTCCTCCTGCCCCAGGCCCCCAGAGGAAAGCCAGCCTCTGTGCTTTACCTTCACGTGGTGTTCAGCTTGGGGCACATTCAGTGGGCACAACCTTTTGAGACTGCTGCAGGTGGCTCAGCACATGGCTGGCATCCCAAGCCTTTGGGAGATCTGACAGGCTCAGAAGTGCAGGACAAAAACTGAATCTGCACCTCTGAGCTTACCCCTTCCCTTTCTGGACAGTTCTCTGGCCTGGTGGAGGAGTAGGAAGTGAAATTCCATGTGTAAGAAGGACAGGTAAGCTGAGTTCTGATACTGATGCCCATGACTGCTCCTTTTAAGGACACAGTAGGAAACACAAAGCCACCTAGAGCAGACAGGGGTGACACAGCAGCTCTGCCCTGTGCCACCAGGTCATGAACAAGGGCACTTTGCCCACACCCACTTTCTAGCCAGACCTCTTCCTCCAAGGTGCAAATGGTCTCAGCACCCCCATTGCCCATGATATTCCCTGCACTTGGGAATGGCACCGTGATTTCCATAACAAAACTGCATTCTGCCAGTCCTAACAGGGGCCCAGGCACTGTACTAACCCTGCCCATCATGGACTTAATGTTTTTGGGAGAAAGACACAAACTATCTGCAAGTTGTCACTGGAATCTCCCAAGAATCAGACTGTATATAGATGCAGGTTCTTTCAGTGCATTAACCACTGTCCATATGGGATGAGATAATTCATGCCACCTCCAATATAAACTATCTTGGGCAGTAAAAATAATAAGCAGCAACTAATGTACAAGAGTTCAGGTCTGCTCAGCAACCAACATGCAGGAACAGTCACACTACTCATTTTCCTTAAGATATTAAACAAAAGCACAGAGCATGCCAATTCTTTGTGGTCCCTACCACCACCCTCACAATAATTTTGGGAGTCAGGTCATTCTCCCAGGCAACTTTCAGCTATGAACAAGAGACAAGCTGTTCCTCACCACAATCATGACCCATAAACATTATCTCCCCTTGATATTAGCAAATTCCAAAGTTCTAAGATAGAGGTAAAATTTATGCATTATGAAGAGAAGCAAACAAAGGACATTAAAATACACGTACAAACTTAGGGACAAAAAACAAGGCTAAATCATGACTGCATGGCTCTCTTTTTTAAACAGGAGAACCAGCCAGGTGCAACACTTTGTACAAAACAAGATTTGCCATAATTTGTCAGTTTTGAGTTTCAACACAGAAGGAGAATGGTTTTTCATTCTATCTGCTTTTTTTTTCTTCTTATCCCAATTAAATCTGCTTTTCTTTGGATCTGCAAAGAAGGCATGTGTCTTATTCAGTACAGCATAAAAGAGGAAATACTTTACCTCTCAAGTTCACACAGAAAAATGCAACCTATTTCTTCCTCCTTCCCAACCACAGTTAGTTTTTAAACTTATAAAAAGGCAAAAATAGGTTGTTCGTGGATTTTTTTCTCTTGTTCTTCAGTTTCCAAACACACTGAGGATTCCATTTAATATAGCTTCTTCCCCATTTTCAGGGGTGTTTGACCCAAAGAAAGAATACCTAGTAGGAGTTCGTATCTGTCCAAAATATTAAATTGTTCAAAGTACAGTTCATAGCAACAGCAAGACTCCAAGCCTCACAAAATATATCCCATTTGGAACATCCTCAAAATTGTACTTGTGGGCTCTCAACATGAAAAAATCTACCCTTAAAAAATCAATGTCTTTGCTTTTTAAATTTACTTATTAGACAGACAGCTTTTAGAAGGCTTCCAATTTTTGCAGCAGTTGTCTCCTTAAAGCATTTTTAGATCTGTGCAAAGTAAGAAGCAATAATCTTCTATCCCTTTTGTTATCCCTTGATATTAGAGAGTCAGGAAGTTTGTAGCTTTTACACTTACTGCAATAGGGCAGTCACTGACAATAACACAGTTTAACATGACTGCAGTAAAAGTCTAAAGCAGAAACAGATAAATCCCAAAGGAACTGTTCTAAGGAAGGGCAAGTTAGATATTTATTGAGGGTATCTTAGAACAAGCTTTGTTTGTCTTTTGTAGGAGCACAGATAAGCCTATTCTGCTCAAGAAAGTGGAAATTAGCAAAGAAACTTCCCAAAAATCAAGAAGGAGCTGATCCCACAAGCCTATCGAAGAGAGACATTTAAAAGGATCAGGAAGAACTGTTGCTCTGCTAAGGACATTTTCTGTGGAAAATTAATCTGATCCCCTCTACCCTGTGCTTGACTCACTTGTGATGCATCACTATGTGCCAGGCTAAAGAAATCAACAGGTTTCTCACTCCCTACATGGCTGGCCAACATTCTCATGGAAAAGTCAAACAAAATGCTACATTCTAGTGTGGGTTTTTTGCTTTACCTTTAGATTCTTCAGTATGATGAAAAATGTCTATGTCATCAATATAAGCAGTAGGAAAGCATGTGAAAAGCAGTCCTGTATTAAACCAAACATTCCTTGTAACATTATGAAGAATCAGAAAGAATGGCAACTGAACAGAAACACAACATCAAAACACTCCTTGGGCGTCTCAAAAGAGAAATTCTAGACAGCTTTTGAACCTTAAGCCTGAATATGCTTTGCTACTAAGTCACACCAAATTCTGAAAAAAAACTAATTCAGAAAAAAATTAATTAAAGCCTACCATAGAAACAGATGCATCTTCAGAGGTTTTATGGTAGAGACTGGAAATTTTTTCAGCACGCATAAGATATTCTGCAGTCTTCTTTTTCACTGCTTCTCGACGAGTTGGGCTTGCTTCACCTCAATGGAGAAAAAAAAAAGTTATGTTTTCTATGAAGAGAGAGGTACTAAATAATCAAAGCACATGACTACTTTGATTCTACCTTTTTGATTTTCTTTGGGTTATTCATAATCAAAACTAAAGAGATGCATCTTCTAAAACTCCAGTACTGTTAAAAGAGTTCTACAAAAATAACTAATTAAGCCTTGCTATAGACTAAGGTTAATAAAAAGCATTTCCTAATATTTCTGTGATTTGGTATATGTTCCTATGGTAACATGAGCAAAAACTGAAACAAACCACTGATCCAAACCCTGTATTCCAAAAAGCAAAACCAATTAGGAGAGACAGAATAAGATGTTTACAATAAAAACAACAAACTTATTTTTTCCTCAGGTTTCCAGTATGGACTCTCCTAGTTATACATGAAGTCTAGAAATGCTATCAAAAGCAAGAAGACAATTGAGGAGACACTAAGAAGTCCTGCTCACAGCTTTTCAGTGTTAGACATTCCTTTCCTCTTGTCTTGGGGTAACATGGGAAGAAAGCAATAAGCACTTGCACCAAGTACTTCACTCTTTCAGATGGCTAAATGACCATTATAATTATTTCTGATCTACCCAAACTCTTGGTGAGAGCCACATGATTCCACACAAACTCTGAATTCACTCTGAAGCTTTCAGTTTGGTTTAGGCATTCACATCCTGAGCAATGGAGTGCTGTAACAGACTCAACCTGTGATGGCAACACCCAACCAGTTAATCACCAAGCAAAGATAAGAGACTGTGAGACACAATTGTTAGAACAGAGAATTGAGATTATTATGCTGAAAAAAAGACAGAGACAATTGTCCCAGACGAAGACTGAAGGACAGCAGAGACTTGATATGGCCCTGAGAGTCTCTCCCAGCCCAAACTGAGGCCATCCAAGACTTGCAGAAACAAAGCCTTGACTGTGACAGGCTCTGCACTGCCAGGTGCAAGCCAGCACCCCTCAAACCGATGCTCAAACAGGGCAAGGAACTGCAAGGATATCTGCCCAACAGCTACTCCACATGAAAGACAAGGCAAGGAACAGGAGAGGCAATAAATTAAACACACAAATACACAAACCCCAACCAACGGCAGATAACAGACATTAACAAAGACTAGAACTCTCATAAGACACTGATCACAGGGCCATGAAAGGAACCCGAGGGTAACCTTGAAGGAGTTCAACCAGAAACTTTGTAACTGATTAAAAAAAAAAAAAGAAAACACCAGGATTATTGTGGGTTATCAAGAACAAGTCTCATAAAAAAAGGGCAAGCTTATTATGGAATTTCTGACAGAGAACTTACTGTGTGAATGCTGGCATTCAGAAATTACAGTGGGAGGTTTTCAGGGGGCAATTGTGGCAGTGTGTAAGACACTGTGAGATTTGTAAGGACAGAATTAAAGGTAGGGGTCAAGGTGGATTGCTTTAAAATAGAGACTCCCATTCCTTTCAGATCACGAGTAGAGACTACCCAAACACACAGAAACATTGCACTCAGATTCCATCAAAAGTAAGCAGAAGAGACTTTGGGTCTACTCCAAGTTCTGGGGTAAGTGATCCCTTGTAAATTTTACTAGCTACCTCATAGCAGGAGGGAAAAGTGATTGTCCCCTCCTTGGATATAGACACAAGGCAGCTCTGCAAAAACCTTTGTCTAAGCGTGGCTTGAGACAGACAGAAATTCAGTGCACTTTCAGCATACAATATTATGGATATTTATCAATATCTCAGTAATTTCTCTCATTCTAAAGACCAAGGGGAATCTTGGTAAAAAGTTTCCTTGATAAGACCGCCAGTCTTACTTCCATCTAGGATAAAAAATTTTTTTAAAAAATCATTCAACTCTTTGAAGTTGGCATTATCAGAAGAGAGTAGATACACTGTATTTTTTTTATAAGCGTGTGTTGCAATTTCCTAAAACACCACTAACTCTTGCTTTCATCTCTGCAGGTAGTGTTAAAGAACCACGGAGCTTCCTCCTCTGCCAAGGCACTGGTGAGCACCCACATTCCCTCAGACACACCAAGTGGCAGCTGCTCAGGGAAAACAAGACATCTGCACAGCAGCAATAAACTCTTCAGCCAGCATTTCCTTCAAGCAGGCTGCTAGAAAACTGCTAGGTTAGTGTCCAAGGCTATCATAAAAGTCAAGCTTGCTGTTTAATTGTTAGTTATGTGTATTTAGTTTGGATGTTTCTTGCTTTTTTTCCAATGCTTCAGTAATTTTACAGTAATTAACACAAAACCAGCTAGGATGTCCTCTTAGAGCTGTCTTTGTTCTCCCTACTTTCACAAGACATTAATTTCAATTTTCCTTCTACTTTTCCTTCCCAAGTAATTTTTTGAAAAACCTTTGCAAACTGTTCCCCTCATGAAAATCTTCAGCCATAAAAAAAGGGTGTGGATTCACAATATAACATTCATTCAGCAAGTTCTCACATCATATTTATGGATAAGATCATTAACAGTTCAGTCTCTGAATACTTTAACAGGTGGATGATTGAGAATTAGGTTCATGGAAATAGGATTTTGACTTTTTATTTTTTGCATTAGTTTAACCAAGAAAATGTAGAAATTTCTATTGCAATACAAATTCCCACTTAAACAGCCAATATCCCACTAAAATCTGTAAATAAATACAGGATATAAATTTAATAAACAAATAAATGCTACTTTAAAAGCATCAAACACAGAGAGTAACAATAAAGACCCCATTAAGCTAAAAATAATCTTTAGCATTTATGCCAAATTCGAGGTCATAGAACTGTTCACTTAAAACCAAATAAATCACTAAAACACAGTACTAGAATAAATCCTTGTATCTGACAGATGTCAAAGCTGTGATTCAGACTTCATGGATTTTTTTTTAATGCAATGTTACATTTTGCCATGAAATATTAGTTTTAGTTATGCAAAATGTGTATTTTCAAAAGCATCAATTTTATTTTATAAAAAATTAAGAATAATCATTTATACCTAGTTAAGAATTTTTTATTTAAATATTGTATGAGCATATTGAGCTCCTATTTCCATTCTGTGGTTAGCCCACAATAATCTAAAGAGTTATCTCTCTAATTACAATTTAAACTTGAAAGGTTTTTTTTTTTAAATGGCAGCAAACAGGAAATGTTTAAACTGTGTCAAAGCCTTTGATGAATCTTTACAACTGTTCATAAAAGATCATTCTGCTTAAAATAATATTGATTTTTCATTTATTTTCCTAGATACTAGAAGATTTATGTTTCATCTGATCAGGATCAAAGCTTCTCCCCCCTCCTGATCACTGGGATTAAATCAGCAATGTCATTTTACACTTTTAAAAACTACACTGCTAAAGCAAGATATAAAAGTGCAGCAAGGCTGATCATAGAGACCTTAGAATAAAAACCCCTCAAGATTCCCCATCTCTCTCTCTCTCCCTCTGCATTTGCTACAGAGCAGCTGTGCCTCACACAGATTCAGATGAATGAAAATATTAAGGCAAGAAACCACCCACTTAGTTTATTTTCCATATGACTTTCCTGTAATTATTTTGTAAACTGTTCACACAACAATATATAAAAACATCTGCAAAAACAGGTAATTAATGTGTCAAGCCAAACTAATGCATTTTTTATGGTGTCCATGCTTCGTCAACTGTAATTATAACTCTTTTTAAGCAAATGATGATGTGTTTGTTGCAATGTGCAAGTGGTTATTTTAGATGCTCTGTTTACTATTACTGCAAACAGAATATAAAAACTCTACAGCTACTTTGTTGCACATATAAGCCTTCATCCACACACACAAGCACAAGCAGGCTGCTCCCTCATTTTCTAAAGGCTTTGCCTATTTCAAAGAAATAAAAAAAAAAATCTTAAAATGAAAATTGGCTTTGGAAAGGCCGAGCAGGCCACCCGCTGACCAAAGTAACAGTAAGCCAGGACATTAGGACAGCAGCCAATGATTTAAAATTTGTCTTTAATTTGTATTTCTAAAGACAGCTCAGCTACAATTTATTTACAAAGATGGATATTCCTAACAACATTCAAATGATTTTAAGGGTTTGACAGAGGAAAACCACAAATATCAGAATAATTGTGCCACTGAGTTCTTCTGTGACTTGTCTGATTGTTTGCCCATAGTGCACTGATTTGAATGAAAAACACAAACAAGCAGCACTTCCACAATATACAGCAGTGGCATCTGAAAAACCAGCAATATTTTTATTTGTCTTCTGCTCAGTCTTCACTCACACTTCATAGTACCTCAGAAGAGGACATACCTTTGAGAGATCAGGTAACTCAACACTCAAGTGTTCATCTCAGTTAACTGCTTATTCACACATCAAATCTTATGTCGTTCTATCATACAGGAAAATAACTTATGTTTAGTAGTAACAGCAAAAAGCTGTTGAAAGAGGGCCATATTCAACAAACTTAGACAAATAAAAAAATTTGGTCAGTAAAGACCGTGGACAAAAATCTGTCCTTTTTCCTCAAATAATCTGGGATACTACAAAGAGAACACATCTCAGATGCATAGAAGTGCTCTCAAACTTGCTCTAACTATTCTCCTCCAAGGATCCAGGATGAAGTCATGGTGAAGATCTGTTTCCCTCTGGATGATAAAAATAGCTCTAGTTGCCACTTGCTACTAACATACACAAAATAAACCCCAAAATAATCAGTAAATCACGATATGTAGTACCCACCCAAGAATTCTAGATATCTCTTCCTTTCTTTGTGCCTGACCAGTTCCAAATCATCCCACTTAAGGTGTTAAGAGGTTTTCCTCAGCAGGAGTTAACAGGACAACAGAGGTGCACTCCCTACCTGAGTAGGTGCTTGGCCAGGACTGGGATATTTTCACAGAAAAAGTAAGGCCATAAAGTTAGTACTATCTGTCCCAATCCTCTGCAACCTCCTCTTCCTGCTTTTCTCTCAGACTTACTAAAAATATATATGGGCTGCCTTCCTTTAAAGAAGATATCAGAAGAGATTTGCTCCAGGAAGGAATATCCTCTTGCAGAACAAGCTACAAGGAACTTGTGCGAGACTGCCTGTTGTGCCGGCCCCAAACTCCACGTTCTTAACAATTCAAACACTAAAACTTTCTCTAAATACTGAAATCTTCAATGAAACATTTATAATTGCCAAATCTAACAGCTATAATACCATTTTTTATTTTTAAAAGTTTCTTTATCTTCTTCACAGTCTTCCTGCACATATCACCCAGCTGGATTGCTGAATTTTTCAAAGAATTGCTCTCTATAAAAATGCAAGGGAGTAAGCCTTAAAAGATTTATTTCTTCTCACAATGAAAAGAGGTTTAGCAGCACCTTCCTTATTAGTGGGTAGCCCAGCTGTTATTTTTGCCTAATTGGTTCAAGAGGACCTCTGTTCTTCTTAGGGCAAACACTTCTTACATCATGTGAAGCAGACTCCTTTGTCCATATTAGCCAAACAAAAGCTCAGGCACAGCATAAGTGACAATGCGACTCATAATCCAGCACGGGTTTGTGATGACTTTGGACACTGTTTTATAACCCCAAAATTTATTTCAGGAAGGGGAAAAGCTGCTGATTTTGGAACGAGTCTCCACCAACTTTCACAGGAGGGTGGGTAACCTTTAATTTTCAAACAATTACTTAAGTGAAATGTGGCAGGTGCTGGGGTAGACAGATACTGCAGCATCAAGGAAAGAGCTATAGATTTGAGCAGCAGGTGGGGGTTTGGAATTGTGAAATAAGACCACTGCCTCATCAGCTCTAGTATGCTTTACATTATATTAACGGCAAGTTCCTTTGAGGTGCTGATCAAATTCTGCAGCTGAAAAAATATTGTAAATATTAAAAAATAAGACAAAGGTTAAGTCCATTATGATAAAACAGCTTGAAGCTTTTTTTTCCCTCTTTTTTTTCCCTTAACATTTTGAGAGAGCCAAAATTTATTAAGATGCAACACATTTATCAGAACCATTCTTTCTTGCTTTTCTGAAGATTGAGGATAGTACTGCACTCTATCAACCAAGAAGAAAAGCCACTTAAACCTTTCACACTAAAGCACAAATTCATGACAGTGAGTGAACGCCTACAAATTCTTCTTCCAACTTTCCAGTGTGCTGGTAACTATTATGTCCATATGTTACATACATCATCTTCACTGCAGGTTGCCTGAGACCCTTGGAGATCTACATTTCCTAAGAAGTTGCCAGTTCTGCATCCTGTAGAAAACCTATGGCTACATCACCTGTCATGTAAATGTCTAGGCAAACATCTCTGTAGGGAAAAAAAAAAATGTAGGCATATTTGCCAAAGTTAAGACTACACAGAAGAATGGTGTGGGTGAAATGTGTTTGAGTGACCAGTAAAGCAAGAGACAAAAACACTGAAGATAAGAAATGCAACTTGCCAGAAATGTTAGCCAACAAACATCTGCTTCTAGAGAAACTCTCATGTTAAATCCACAAGGTGATGATAGCTCTTCATGCACATGTACAGCTACGTGGAAAAAAATAAAATGAATGGTCACAGCACCCAGCATTTCAGGAAGGAAAGTCTTAACTTCCCATCTATCTGCTAATAATTGTAGTCTTACTGTAAGGTATTTCACCAAAATAAGAGTTAACATGACAAATATTCTTGAACATTCTTCTGCTGAACTACTTCAGAAGGCAGTAAATCCTGTAATTGTTTCAAGATAGAAGGACAAGCTGTGACATTCTAGCACAGAGTAGGGAACAAAATGGTGCCAGCAGCAGCAAGTCCTCCAACACAAGCACCATGGGAACAGGGGAAGAGCACTGACAGGCAGAGTAAGGAAAGAAGTTATACAGGCCACCATCATGGGAGAGAGGAAGTCTCCAAGTTCTCTGCACTCCCCCTTCTTGACTAAAAGGACAAGTTCAAATTAGAATTAGCATCCACAAGCATGCCTTGCTTCAGAGCAGAGGGAACCCAGGCACACAGGCACCTACCCCTTCAAGTAAGAACAGTTTGAAGTAAAGTACTGTAGGGGTAAAAAAAAGAAAAAAAACAGGTTAAAAAAACCCAATTATAAGATCCATAAATCCTGACAGTCTAGTACTACTCATATTTATGCATTAAATGCAATTCATATGTACTTTTATATACTACTGTGGGAAATGGTATTTTTCCCCAAGCAATCACAAAAATCTCTAAAACAGAAGAGCCAGCAGCAGGCCTTGTAGAGATCAAACCTAAACTAGTCCTTCTACACAGCTCTGAAGCTAAAGAGGCAATTTTAAGATACTGGAAGAGTTGAGAGGGAAAGAGGACAGGAACAGAGAAAAGGGGGATGTGAAAAGAGAAACTGTATATACAAGAACTATTTGGGAAAGAATCAGAGCACTGATTATCATGCAGCATCATGCCCTTAAACCTATCTATGCAATTTTTCTATTCCAGCTAGTAATTTGCCTCAATTCACCTACAGTGCCTGAGGCATTGAATTCCGTAGCCAGAGACTTCAAATTTCTCACCTGCGGACAGCAGCGGCACTGTAACCTAAATCAGTCTGCCCTGTCTACCCTGCACACTGCAAGGAGTGTGGCAGCCCTACTGGGCTGATGGGAGGCAGAAACCCCACACAGCTACAGTAAAAAAAGATTCCTGCACTTTGCAGCTAAGTGTTGTGGCTAACAACAGCTGAGATAAAAGGCAGTGCAGGCTGGAAGAGATGTCTGTCAAAGAGGCCAAGCACAGGCAGCAATCTGGCAAGGAACTGCTGTGAGGAAAGGCTCAAATCTTGGAAAGGTCAGAACACCACCAAGTTAATGGAGCTAGCTGTGTCCCAAGAGGGAAGAAAAATAAGATTTCTAAGGCCCACCTGGTCACATATTTATTAATTCTTCAACAGCCACATGCTAAGTAACCACATTCAGAGTCATCTCTGCATCACACCCTACACACTGGCTTGCAGGTATTGCTACATTTCACTTTGCACGTATTGAAGGCTCTAAGCTCTGCAGCATGTACTAAACCTCAGGCCTTTCTCAGCCTCCTGGTGCAGAGAAGTCTTGCAGTTTAAATGGAACTTTGCCTTGAGTGTTTCTTTACATAGCTAAATCTGGCTGCATTTAAACAGTAACTATATACATTAACCATATTTTACTGGCACATGCTGTATTTTACTGCTTTGCCACAATAAGGTGTCTAAATCCAGCACTTTCACATAGGGAATGACATCACTCAGGGTAGTCCATCCAGCATCTACTGCACAGTGAAGGATCCTACAGCACTAATCTGCTCTGAAGCTCCGTATGGTCTGCAATGGGCTTGGAAGACAATACATTCCAAAAATGAACAGTTCATAGTCCATACCAGCATGTGTTTCAGCATCACTGGCAGCACAGTGAGATATGAGGTGTTTTTTTAAAACCAACCACAGTACTTCCAACATCCATTCTTACTGAAGCTGCTTATCAACACAGAAGTCCTGTCACATACTTTTCTTCTGAAGCAGCAGCTGTGATTTCAAGGTTGTATGAAGCACTAGGAGAGAGGGAGCACTTTGTATCATTGTCCAGAAAGCTCAGCCCACACAGTTCTACAGCATCCTCACAATTCAATAGCAAGAAACAGAAATGGTTTTTGGCTCCCTAGGTAGGAATCAGGCCAGGAAGGTTTTCCCTTGACTGGTTTCAGCCTCAGTGGAAGTACAGAACTACAAGAACAAATGGACCTACTTGGTCCTACACCATAGGAACACAGAAGCCTAAGATCAGAGTGAGAATTACAATTCCATCACCAACCTTTCCCTGTGGAGTCCAGCACAGCTCTGTCTGAGGGTTACCCTGCAGACATCAGCTCACACTCCAATTCACCTTGTCAGAAAACAGGTCTGTTGTTTCCTTAAAGACATTGCCACAACCAGACATCTGCTAGATAGCTCAGAAACTGTTAACACCAATGAGGAACACTACTCAGAGGCCTTCATAAGTGAAAAGAATTCAAAATAGCTACTGTGCAGCAACAGAAGTTGTCTTCATAAGTGCCATTCAACAAACAAGCAAAGGAAGCCAGAAATGTGCTGGTGGAAGGCCATGGCTGTTTCCCTTTTCATATAGTACTGTCTTCTTGGCATTCTGTCAAGCATGCTCCTGTTTGCATCCCTGGCTCCATCACAAGTTCAAATCATAGCCCATCATAATCCCAGTAATTAGACACAAGTTGGTTTGTTTTCAGTATATCCAAAAATATCATCTAGTTGTCCAAAGTATTCCCAGCATTTCATTGTATATGCATTTCTGGGTTAAAAGTCAAAGTCATTTTAGCAAGGTTCCAGTAATTTGTGTAAATTTTGTTCCAGCTCTGTTTACTGGATAAACATTAAAATAGCACGGAGCAGTGCAAAACTGACATTCACAACCTGCTTTCAAAGACAACAGCAGCTTATTCAGAACTTGTAGATCCCTAACACAAAACAGATACCTGGAAAACAGCTTGTGGCTGCTGACACTCCAGAGGCATCACATACTTCATGCAACAAGGTTCATGCTGCTTAAACTAAATCAATATTCATTCTGCCCAGCCACAGCTGCTACACGTGTGAAAATAAACATCCCAAAAGTCCAACAGAGTAAATCTCCCTTCAGATGTTAACATGCAACATGGACAGACCAGCAATGAACACATTTGGTTTCTAAAACACATGAAAGAGATCCTGTACTTTTCTACATGAATTAGGCTGGCCATGTCATGCAGCATTCTTGCTTCTTCACATGACTGAAGTTATTGAAGCACAGCAATAAGCAGCAGTGTTAACTCTGACTGCCCTGATCCATAATGGATATAACTACAGAATGGTTGCAGTTGTAAAAAAGAGGAGTAACTTATACAAACAGACCTCTCTTCTTTATTACAAAAAAAAATTCTCCATAATTTTAGCCTCATGATCTGCTTGTTCCTAACACAAACTATGCCCTATACCAAAGTCAGGGAATGCACTACTTTGCATAAAACAGAGTTAACTTCCAGCTAGAAGTTGGTGGCTTGCTATTGATTAGTACATTTTTTCCATCACTAGGCCTGAAGCAATGCACTGACCTCAAAGTGCTCTGACATGCTAACAAAACAAAGGAACAGCTATAATTGTGAGCCGAAGTTTCTAGCAGTTAGCATACTTGGTATGCTTTAAAAGGCAGAGAACCTTGAATCCTAGAAGGTTTCAGCTCCTAGAGAATTGTTGAACCATCCTACACAACCCTTACAGACCTGTCTTCCAAAAGCTTCCAAACTCTGCATGCAGCAGTGCCCAGAAAAGACAAGAGGGTTGGTACACATTTAGAAGAAAAAGGAAATTATGGCAGCTACTCCCTATCACTGCAAGCAAGGCAGCCCTAGTATAAATGAAACAGGAAGGCACAAAAGGTGCAGTTAAAGGGCTACACTGCCAGTCCAAGATTTCATTCTTCCTCTCACTAACAATTGGTTAATATTAAAGATGTGTATGGAGCAGAAGTAGGCCAAACATGTATAATGAGTAGATGCCCAGAGTCCAAGGTATACACCAGTCTCTGAGCACACAGGCAACAGTCATTCCCCAAGGGACACAAATTGGGTTTCTTGGCAGGACTACAAACAGGACATGAAAGGATTTAGTATTAAACTCTGCAAGAGATGAGCAAAGTAACTATATATGCACCTTGTCCAGAATAATTAACACCACTGTACATCAGAGAGCACGTGCACACAGCTGAAAACAAAGTCAAGATGGCCATTTCTCAAACATATGACACATGCCTCGCCCAACACTAGTGCCAGAAGCTCAGAGAGCTGAAAAGCCATCAGGAATATAACAAGTGTGCTTAACTGCCTTTAGGGAAGCCACCTACTCCAAACTAACCAGCACAGGTCTGTAAAGCTGCAGCATCCAACTTTCTCGTACATGGTTTTGAGGAGCAGCCTGGAGCAGCAGATGTTGTGCAGAGCCCAAAGGAGTGATGGTACCAGCACCCCTCAGATCCACCCAAGCAGCTCAAAGAGGTGCTCACCTGAGGAAGGAGACTGTCTCAAATCCTAAGTCTGAAGCACAGAGGATGGGTGGCATTCCTTTCCCCATCTCCGTGCACCGGGTACCATCGCCCGATCCTAATTCCTATTTCCTTGCCGCCACCTCGTGGCCAAAGTCTGCATTCCCGTATTTCTGTATTTTCCAGGGAAAAAGCCACGAGAGGCCACGCGTTCTCCAGCGGCTGTGCAGAGACAGCGGCACTGCACAGGTGTGTAAGGATCGATGAACGCTCGGTGTTTCGCTCTCAGCTGTTACAAAGTCTTATTTACACTCAATAGGTGCAAAATAATCCGTGGCAGAAGACCAGAAGCGCTTCGTAGTAATTGCACCATCCTTATCTTTTTATTATCTTTTTTTTAATCTGTGCGAAATACATAACTAGGGGTGTTTAAATAACTGAAGTGATTAGGTAGGTTTGTGGGTTTTTACTGCAATATATATTAACTGTTCACATACTAATGCTAAACACACTACCTTCACAAAGCAGCTAACGTTAAAAACTTTTGTTTGGGGTGAGTTTTTTGCTTTTTTTACTGTCCTCATAGATCATGAGGTGGCACATTTTTAGCAAGACATTTGGACCAGCCCTGTCATCATGAAGAGGGCAACAGTGTCTCTCTGCCAGCTTTCAGAAGCTTCCAAGAAAACTGGACACAAAATGAGCTGGATCTATCCAAATCTAGTGTGAATGCCCAGAAGAGAATGAATATTCCTTCACAGCTATGCAGGGTAACACAGAGAAATGAGAAAAGGGCTGACTGCTAGGACTCACCCTGTGTATAATTATCCCAAGGGATAAGAGGCCACCTAAAATGCAACTCATTCCCATTACTCCTTCTTGTGTGCTATACAGATGCAATGTCAGAGACTGCAAAGAAAAAGGTGCTGGTTACATGTTTCTTCATCCATCAGGAACACTGACATACACCACACAGGTACCATCACTAAAAACGTATTAGTAACTCCCACTGCACCGAGTGGCATTAAGAAAATCGGGCAGACTATCACAATTTTCTATTCCTTTAATTTCTTCCTAGCTTGAAAAGCAGGGATAAGTGGGTGAGAGAAAAGGATTAACAGTTATCTGAGGCAGATGGAAGAATGGCTAGTCAACAGCAAAAAGGAAAAAATCCTTGGAGGAAATTTTGGCAAATATAAGTAAGAAGTTAACAAGTTCATATGCATGACTTGAGCAAATCACCTACATGCAATAAAAGTCTTTCACAACTTTAAAGCAAACGTATTACCCTAAGGATTACCATAAATTTCAAAGCCAACATGTTTAACCACTGCCACAACTCAAGTATACACGATAATTACCACAGCAAAACTGATGTGCAATAGACTGACTTGTTTTCAGGCCCTAACAGTTTGAAATAGTTTAATAAAGAAAGCTTTTGAAATTGAAGTTTGAACTGTCAGTTCAAAACAGCATCATGGCATCCTTGCATCATGGCTGGCAGACAGAAGTGTTTATGACAAAATAGGATATCCTTCAGAAGATCACAACTGAATGGCCCACAGGTCTATGAAAAAGTGTACTTGCAAAGAAAGAATAGCTGGGCTCTCCAACAGAAGACTGACAGCATATTCAACACTAAGAATGAAAAACATTTTGACAACACAGGCAAGAAAAGGCAGGATGCTATTAAAAAGCCACAACAAGCAGCAAAGCAGCAACCCTACTGACATCACTGAGACTTGAAAAGAGATGGATTTACTTTTGCCAAAAAGTATAAGACATTTTAAGCAAAGGCTGTGCACATATCTTGGCTCACACCTCTAGTTATCATCAGTAACCTACCCATTATTTTTTGCCAGGCCCCATTAAATCAGCTCAGCAGGTAACTTCCATTGCTAGAACTGTTCAGAAGGTCTGGACCACTGCTGTGCATCCCACTGGGATGCAGCAAAGGCTTCTTGCTTGTGTGTATTTGGTACATTCATGTCTAAGTCCAGATCTGGAGCAGCAGAATGCACCTGTGCTGTACACTGTCAAACAAAGGCACAATTCTAATCTCACTCATTTGATCTGTGTGGGACAGAAGCACAATACACAGACCCTGAATTCACTCCAGGAAAGAACAAATCCTTCCCTGTACTTGATAGTTTTAAGCCACTGTTGGACAAATGCAAATTATATGAAGTTATCACTTGAGATTCTCAAGAGCTAGAGAAGGGAAAATTTTTTCTCTCTTACTGACAAGGTGCAAGGAGGCAGAAATTTACATGTAGTTGCATCCAGTCTATTAACAACAGCTTTTGCGGATATAAATCGACAGATCAAAGACTTTTGAAAAGGAAAAAAATAAAAAAAAAAAATGTCCTCCTCTAACAATGTAAGTTTCTATGCATCCTTCAGCTAGAAAAGGAGAATAGTCTAGTGGAAGATGCAAGAGGCTGTGAGACAAGAGCAATTCTAATCCTGTTGTGATTGGGAAGTTAACCTGAGGCTGCTTCTCCCCATGCGTAAAATGGGGATAATTAATCCTCACTTAACCATGTAAATTAAATAATGTTTCAACAGTGCTGCAAGTGCCACATATTAATTAATGGCTAGGCAATGAAAAGGAAAGAGCCAAAAGTGGAGCACTTTGCTACTTACCTGCAAGTTGAAGGTTGTGCTGCAATTTTAACAGAGGAGATATTGGGCACATGGAAGACGAGACCCTAAATTATCATTCAGTCTTAGAGAGAAGAGTTTTTCTCTCTCATGTGCACACAGCTATCAAGTACATGAAAGCCAAGCACATGTAATTCTGCATTTCAGATCACTTCTTTGCAACACAGTAAGCTAATGTTAACCATGGAAATGCCATAAACACATAAATACATACAACCAAGGAGAAGACAATCATGAGAAGATCCGTACCTTGAACACCCTCCAAAAGCAGATCAACCCCCTTTCTATAAAAGCTTAAGGCAGTTTCATAATCTTCTTCCTCCTCCTTCTTCAAAGCCAGTTTTATTAACTCGCCCGCCTTCTCCAAGTAATCTTGTTTGCCTGGCTTGGATTTTAAGGTTCCAGTAAACAAACCATGGCTTTCCTTTTCTCCTTCAGGTTTGCTCCACTCTTGCTCAGATGCCAGTGTGCTTTGGACTGGGGGTTCAGAAGTAACACAAAGACCAGCAGCTCTACTGGGAGAACTTTGGTTGGATGCCATTCCATCATCTACCTCGGCAAGAGAATCTACATCGACTGTCAGAGAGATCAGGTCACTGTCACTGGAGAAGCCTAAAGGTCAGAAAGACATCCATTACTCTAGATTGCTCATATACCTTAGGAGCCTTCAAAATTCCTTATCCCATTCAAAGATTTAGCTCTTTTCACTCATGCCATTTCCTCAGAATGCCCACAGAAATTCCCTGATTGCAATGTAGTTTCTAAAAATGTTAGTAGCTATAGAAACGTATTTTTAAAATATGTTTGTTTTAAAATACAAAAAATAACTACAAACTCTGCAGAACAACCAGTCTTCATTTCAGTACAGGGAATGAAGAGACAAACATCTAATACCCAACTTAAATTTCAAAAGCAGCTCACCATTGGGCTCCATGAAATTAGGAAACGAAATGTATGTGACTGCTATTAGAAAAGTCAACCAGCAGGAGCCAAATTATTGTTGCAAGAAATCCCAACATACTGTTTAAAATCAGCAAGATGGAGCATCCTCAAAACAGCAAAGAACACAGAGTTACTATCAGCTCTCAGCTCACATGTAACACATATAATCTTCCTTCATTGCTAACATGTGGTAAAATAAATTACTTAACACCTCTTTTATCACTCAAATCTGAGCTAACACATTTTATTTTACATTGCCATCAGTCAGTATACCCTCACTGCAAGCTGACCTTCAGTAACTAAACCGCAGGAACTTTTCATTGTTATTTGGGAATAAACAGCAACAAAGATATTTTACATATATACCATTTCATTCTGTAAGGATTATCATCCACAAAAGGCTTTCACTCAATTATGATTTTCTAATAATTTAATTTCCACAAATGTAATGGAACCAACTTCTAGATCTCACCTCCACATTCCGATTGGCTCGTAAGCGTCACATCATCCAGCCCACTTAAATCCTTTCGAACTGAAAAGGAGAAGGACAAAAAAGTTTCTGACATCCATGAGTACAACAGACTACAAGTTCCCTTGCCATCAGAACGAGAAAGCATGACCCTCCTACAGGTAAAAGCACATCATATGAAATTGCTCTTTGACTGGCTATCAGAGATATTCATTTGTTAACATACCGTTAGAATTAGGTATTAGGTTTGCCATTTCTCACTGCTTCCAAGATTTAAACACAAAACACACGTCCTTGCTTGGATGGGGGATTATTCAAACCTCACACTCCACCTCATTTCAACAGCAGCACGACTATAGTCCCTCTGCTCTGACAATTTATGGCTAACAAGACTTAAAACAAGAAAGTTTTCAAAGCTGGGACCCACACACCAAGGGGAAAAAAAAGAAAGGCAGCTTTCAGTCTCAAAAACGTCATTCCAGAATAGTACCCTGCATGAGACATATGGAGCAAGCCACAAATTTGGCAGTGCCACCTGGATATCAAGTAGCAGTTTGTTTTATCACCTTGGCACATGCACCCACTGAGGCAATAAAACAGGCAACACGGTCAAGACATTTATCTGTTTGCATGCACGGAGAAAGTAAATTCTGAGCTAAAACCTGCTGTCTGTTTTCTCCCATATTATTGTCCGAGTGAAGAGTTTAACCACATTTCCAGGTAACATATTCTGACTTATTTTCAAAATGTATGTGGCAACAGCAAGAAGCTGACTCAAAGGTAACTAACTCAAACTTTCTTTTACATTTTGCAGCTGTAGAGTTATAGGAGTTTGCAATTTATAAAAGAGGTGTATGAAGGCACTGTAGAAACAGTGCTTTTCTAAAAGCCAGCAGTTCTTTAACATGATTGAGAGGAAAAAGACATGAAGGAGCACAAATTACCAGACACTCTTTGTCTGAAAAGCAAGGGACAGTGATATTTATGACCTAGACTACTTGAGAGGAAGGGACAGGGTGCACAAAGAAGACAAAGCTCCTGATCTTCTCATGGAAGGGGCATAAAGTGAAGCATTCATGCAGAGAAGAAAACTGCCTGTGTAGCCTCCAGTCCTACAAGAAAGAAGGAAACTCACAACAGAAAAGTTGGAGGAAGACAGAGGATTCATTAACTAGCATAATAATAATAGGCCATTCACCTGCTCAATTTAGGGGCAGCAATGTCAAAATTGAGGGTAGAGAACTGAGCATTTATTAAACGCCATTTAGAGTTATCAGGTGGTGGAAGCAGATCTGATTGATGGACAAAAAGTGCAGAGAGAAAGCACGAATGGAAAAGCTAGGAGTTTTGGAAAGGTGTTCTGGCCACCCAGATGAGATGAATTAGAGCCCATCCACACAGCAGATTTCACATAGACTCAAGTTCCCCTCTCTACAGGCCAAACAAAACCACGTTTGCTCTTGTCTTGTAGCCAACTGGACCAAAAGCCGTATGAACACAGCTAGCATGGCACAGAGCCTGAGCTAATAAACTTTTCTTTAGGTCAGGTTTAGACCTGGCATCACACAACAACAGTCATGGGGTTTTCAGCCAGCTTATAGGGTAGGAAGCATCTCAAGTGCACAGGCTTATTTCTGGGAAGATAATGTGTACATGATAAAGCAGAAGGAGACAGGAAAAAAGAGAATGAAAAAAAAAATTATTTCCTGATGAAGTCTTCTAAAGAATCTGGTAAGGTAATTGAAATAGAAACACTTAGAGAAAGTTGGACATCTGAACATCATCACACGCACTCAGAGAAGAAGATAAAGTGACTGTCAGGAACGTAAGATGAGAATAATGATGCTGAAATTGAACACAAATCTCTGTACATGTCTCTGCCTTGTGTAATTTCACTAGGTATCTGAAAAGTAAATACAGTTACCAAAAATTGGTAGAAAGCCTGGGTAACCTGGCCTCTTGAAAAGCAGATTCCCATGGAAGCATGAACTGCCAAACTCCTTTTACAAGCAAGATAATTGTTGCTTATTTTGGTACAAAAACGTTTCTACTGCTGTCAGTTTGCATCTTCCACCATTAATGTGCACACCTTCTGCAAAATGAACTTTGTCTGGAAAGAACAGTTAAAAGTGAGAAAACACAACCCACCCTTGAAAGTAAACAGCAGCACCTGTTAAGGGATGGATTTGCTACTTCTCAGTACAAGAGCCTGAAGGAGCAGTGCCCACAGAAAGAGACACAGTGAACCAGCCACAGTTAACTGCCATAATCACACTGAGAAAAATCAGATGCAGGCAGGAGGCTGTGAGGAGAGTCAGGGAGAGGATTCAAGGCCAAGTATTGCCACTGCCATCTAGAGGTTTTAAAGACAGATGCTTCATTCTGTCCATAGCCTCCCCCCCACCAAAACATGCTTTCAAACATAAGAAGATATGAGCTGGAAGACACGTAGGTTTTAGAAAAATATAACTCCACAAAATTCACATTCAGCGTCTCCAACTCCTGTGCCCATAGTTGTTCCAAGTATCCTGTAAAAGCCCTCCAGCCGATTCAGAAGGGTATCAAAGAATTTTTCTACTTTACAGCATTTTTTTTCTTTTCAGTATTTTATCTGACATAAAGGAAGTGGTTTTCTTCTGCTAAAAATGAGGCCCTGGTGAATAATGAATAGAAACGTTCACATTAAGCACTTTTAGAAGCACTCTTTATTTTATAGGGCACAGTGTAAAGTGAGTGCATTGTCAGAATCTGAAATGTTAAATTTCACAGAAATCATTAAAACCCCTTAAAACTAGTTAGTGCTATTTATCATAACTGCCCTCTTCAACTAAACAACCATATATAAGCATATATGTTATATGTACATATGTATGTAAACAACAACAACTTCTATAATTTTTCCTTCACAGAACAAAATATTGTGGGGACATTAATTCATTAACATCATAAAAGGTACCACAAAATAAAATGCAAACCTCACTTCCTAAGCACAAAGTTATTGACATAGAGAGATCCCAGTGACAAGTCACAGCCTCAAAAAAAAAAATTAACCAAACACTGTTAGAAACAAAATCCATTTTTTGTTATGCAAGGATTGCTCTATCAAAGCAAATTCTATGCCAGAAAGATCAGGCCCCTTCCTAAGAAAGTTTAATAGGTGTTTATATAATAATGTGGATTTATACATGAGTGCTAAGCAATTCCAAAGGAAAACTTGGAGAATTGAACAATTTCCTAGAAATCACAAGGACCAAGCATAACTCAAATATATAAATATCTAAAAGATTGCATGGTACACAGAAACGTTTAAGCTGACTCAGCCTAGAGGCAGGCAAGAAGCTCTAGTACAGTATTTATTTGGGCTGACTGACCCTTCCAGCTATACTATTATTTAGTGAAAGTGAAGTGCCACTAAAATTACTCTACACGTGGCATCCAAGTCAGCATGTACACCTTTAGAATAAAACTTTCAGAAGTGCAGACAGCTCTGCTGAGCACAATTTCTCTCTTGCCAGTCACAGAATTTTTCGCCATAACAAGCAAACAGAACCTGGAGGCCAATGCTCCATGAAGAAATCTGTCCCTTGTCATTTACGAGCTGCTTTAAAACAGATCATGCTACGAGGTTATGAGGGAAGAGAAAGCAAACCTTCAGAGCTGCAGTCAGACAGGTTGTCAGTCAGAGAGTCAGACAGAGGCTCAGCAGGACCAATCAATTCAGAGCCATCATGCACCTCTCCACCCTGAAAAGAAAGAGGGAAAGGAATTACTCAGCTGCTGTGCTCTATGGAAATTCTCATTGTATAGAAGTGATAGCCAAAATTATATTTTCTAATCAGTGAGTACTCCACTACTTTAGAGTTAATGAATTTAATTAAATCATATAAGCCTGCAAAACTAAACAAGGACTTTCAGTTAAGCCATGTTTGGTTGCCAGACTGACTAATATCCAAATATTTGGTCCCCTGAAGCTTTAGAATTTTGAACTACACAGACCTGCACACCCAAATCTAACAGGGAGAATAATAATGCTCCTGATCTCGTGTCACATATAGCCTGTGTCCTTCAGTGGTGCTCCCAAGCACAGGACTGTTTGTCCATCAGACTAATGTCCCACTCATGACCCACTATCTTGAGTTCTGTCCTAGTTGAGACTTAAAGATACAAGGAGGAAATTCCTCTCCAAGCCTGAAAGGAACCAAAGCAAAGAGAACTTACAATAGCACTAGAAACCACCTAAAGGTTTTTGGTGTTTTTTCTGCTTCATATCTCAGGTGCACACTTTCCATGCCACTTTAACAGAAAGTATTATGTATTATATGGCACCATTTCCAAGGCTACAATGTTTTTTTTCAATGTTACAAATGGGCATTGCTAATCTGTCTTGAACCAGCCTAGCACATTTTCACACAAGCCAGCTCATTCTTTTGGAGTTTAAAGCACATAGATGCAGAGAACACTCCCTTCAGAGGCTTCTAAGAATTCACTGTCCAAGTCTTTCTCTCTCCATGGCTATTTGCACAAAAATCTGAAAAGGAACAAAACCGCCCATGGGCAGAGCTAAAAGCAAGTGCTTAGACCAAACCTAAGGCTCTCTTACAGGAAAGCATGACACCACATCAGCTAACAAATGAGCCTAAATTATTGCATTTGCATAACCCCCCCTTAAGATAGTTTGTCCTTAAAAAATATTGATTTTCTAGTTTCATTAATTTCCCTGAAAAGCCAGAAAACGTTCATTGGGAGACTGTAATACTTTTATTAAGCAAAGAAAGGAAAGAGAGGTCTGAAAAAGTATCCAAAACCACAGAAGTATTTCCAAAGAACTGAAAAAATGTAAAAGCAAATAAACCAAAAAGTAAAATAGTCCAACTCGGTCTCATTTATTGACACCAAATCTTAAAGAAAATTATTTTAAGTATTTTAAAGAACACTGCAATAACTTCGTAATGAAAATAAGTGAAGAATTTTAAGCTTTGATAAAATGTTACTCTTGCACATATACATATATAAAAAATTTAAATATCTAAACACATTAATATGCTTAAGTTCCATCTCAGCCAGATGAACATTTCCTTAATGCCAGACAGTTACTATCATGGGTACACTAAATTTATGCTTATGAGTTTGCAGAACATCAGACTAAGCTACTGAAAATAATGAGGTTTGAAGGAACTACTGAAAAGAAACTGCTTCAGCTGTAATAAAGAGGAAGTCCATACCAATGTACTGTCCTAAAATTTGTTATGGAGACTGGTTCTCACAACACTGTACAAGCAGCACATTGGACTAGTTACATGACAAATTTGTTGCTGTGGACCTGAGTCCACAAAAAACCACCAGGAAACAGTGTAAGCAGTCTTCACTCCTTTGGTTTGAAACTATGAACACCTACTGAAAATATAGGAACAGTGATAATATTTTTATTACTTCCCACTGGAATTCATCATCACAAGTTTTGCTATCATTCAATAAAAAATTCAAATCCCTTCACCTGAAGTTCCTGTAAAACTTTCCACCTTGTAGAGGTGTGGCATGAGGTTTTTTTTTTAAAGCCACATTTCCAGAGTGAACGGAAAACTCTCAATTCATCCACAAAGCATGTCAGACCATGGGTTATAAAGTAAAGCAGAATCAGCACTATACTTCAGTCATGTCGGTAAGAAGCAAATACTTCTGCAAATACTAACCAACCTTAAAAAACTCTTCCAGCTGTTTGCTGTTATAGAGAGCAGGGATATTGGCAGAAAACTGCAAGAGATCTTCAGCACATTGCCTTCTTTCTTCAATCACAGTTTCATCAAATCGCCCTGGAACAGACACATAGATTGACAGTTTTAGAAATAGCTAGACATTTATTTTGCAATAATAACTACAACAAAAGAAAATGAACGAGACAAAAGCAACCTTCTGGAGATAGTGCCCTGAGTCTATAAAAGTCACTCCAACGCTTCAGGAGAACACAGCAAATCTTCAAACTTCCTATTCTCAATTGTCCCTAGAGTCCCGTCTTCTGCAATCCACTCGGATGATGAAAGCTGGCAGCTACGACAAGGATCCTTCGCCCTCTCATCGTAAGAATATGTGAAGCAACACTCTTGATTAGCCAAGAGACACTAACGGATGTCCAGTGTTATCTGACAATAAATGATACATGCACAATTTGACAATATGCCAGTCAGTGTCAGCCTTGATTACGGCCCAAATCCTGTAAGGAGCTGAGCAATCTTCACGGATTCTCAAGAACAACGCACAATATGAGCGGGTAGTAAACAAAGTGTTGCTAAAAGCCCCCAAACAGATCTTCAATTCCAAGGTGCCATTTATGGAGGAGACAAAGTATAGGGGAGATGGTGAAGCCCTACTACCAGGCACTGAAGCTTTCCTCTGAAGTAGCTCCATGCAGACAGGGTCTCATCTCCTTCTGGATTCAAGAGGTAAACAGAGCTGAGAAGCAGCTCATTTACTAAAATGTATAAACCTTCCTTTTTCTCTACCCAGCACCCAAAACATTCCAATTAGAAAAAACATACTTTAAAAACAATCCCACAGTTCACCTGAAGAGATTTGCTTCTCAGGAGAAAAACCTTGGATTGCTACCTTAAATTCACATCCTTCACAATTGCACGCAACTTATTTTAGCTTTTTATATCAACATCACTTTGTTGTTGAAATAGTTACAAGTTTACAAAAGAAAAAGGGCAGAGGTTAACAGTAATAATTGGAGGAGAATAGAACATATATTGCAACAGCTATACAGAGGGGAAAAAAGGACTGAGAAGACAAGTTCAAGAAACAGTACTGCTATAACAGCATGACCAGAAAAATAAGAACCACCTGTGACAGCTCTGTGGCATTAACCTTTGAAGAGGACAAAAGAAACATTGAATACAAAAGCAAAATTCATTTATACTTAGAGCAAGCAAAAAAATAATCCCAGAAGAAAGTATCAAAGCAGGATTCTTTCCAGAAATTCTTCAAGTAAATAGCTCCTGCCCATGCGGTATCAGAAAAAAGAAAATAAAACTAAAAAGACACACACATACTCACAAGATCACAAACAAAGCTTTTGGGGCTTATTTTTCCCATGAAAGAAAAGAAAAGACATCATTGGGCTAATTTTCAGCTGGATTGGTTCCGTGCCTTGCTCACCCTGCCGTTTCAGCTGTACAAACAGGAGCAGCTGTACAAAAGAGTGAGAAACAAGCAAGCAGAAAGAAGGCAAAAGTGATGCTACCATGGTGAGTGGTAACATTGAAATCAGGCCCTATTAAACTGCTCACCAAACTTCCTAAGTCTTCAGAGCAACACTGGGGGTGCATTAGGGCTCTTGGTTCATTCCATGCAAAATTGGACATCATGGAAAGAAAACAACTTCCCTCAGCAAAGCACAGCAGCATAGGCCAGCTAAATGAAGCTACAGATTCACATGAATGCTGTTACAACGCAGTAGAAAATCAATTGTGAAGAAGTAAACACCTAACAATACCAGAAACAAGAAATTTTTGCAAGAAAAAAAATCTGTTAGGTATTTTTCCTCGTTTCTCAAGAATCTCTCCCTGTTTCACCTCATCGAACTCAATAAAAACTAATTTTCCTTATTCACATCTTCCCATTGGGTACCAGATAGGACAGATCAGGACCAGCCCTGCCAGACTGACAGGTGTGTATTCACTGACTGCCAGGCAGCTGCAAACCTCAGACATGAGCTGAGCCTGCCTGGCCCTCAGCAGCACCAAAACACGTTCTCTTCTTACTCAGGTGCTATTTCACAGACTTTGCAGAAGCTAAATTACATTTGCAACCACCTTCACTCTCAAATTTAGCTGATATTAGCCAAATCAGTAAGGGGTTTGACTTTCTAACTGTACAATTATACAAGCTTTAGTTTCTTAGGAAGCTGAGCTAAAAACAATAAAAATACATGTTTGAACAGAGCTGTTGAAACATTAGTCACTGTCACATTTTCCAATCCATTAGCATCATGATACACTATCAGGAAAAGTGCTTCTAGGACTAGAGGGCTTGAGGGGAAGGAAGAACATTATTCAGTACTGGTTCAGTTCACAGACCTCCTGGCATCTTGCTGGCAGTTTAATTCCCAGTCAACACTGCCTAACTCCTTCTTCCTTCTCCTTTTTTCATACTTTCAAGCAATGTTGTATTGCTTAACACTTTCATTATCACTCTTCTCAAGGAAATGCTCAAAAGGCGCTCACACAGCCAGCTGACTCTTCAAACATTTCTATCAGGATGTAATTTTGTATCTAAATCAACATTATTTCTGCTAGTATTTACAATTCACAGACACACACAAACTTTGTTATAAGGATCACATCTTTGTGATATTTTTAAGAAGTGTCAACTACAACTTTAGCATATAACACAATTGTTACTCCTCCAGCAATGATCCATTCAAAATTTCCTATTTACATAAAAACCAAATATATATTCCTGTAAAAAGAATCCACAATCAACTTTGTGGAACAGACCTGAACAACTAAACACCCAGCAAAGTGTGTGTTCATGTTTCAGTCACTTTCTCATAACACTTCCTACTGTACACAACCTCAAATTAATAAATACTTTACTTCATTCAGTGTCTTCAAATAAAAAGAGCATCCTTATGTGAGCTTTAGAATGTAAATCATCTTTCTGACTCACTGCTAGCAAGTTATCAATACCTGGGGAGGTTTGTTTCTTTTTTGGCGGGTTGGGGGGGTGTAGTATTTTTTATACTAGAATACATTTCTGCAGTTGCTAGATGTAACACATGCAGATTTACCCATATTCTGGTAAAATGCCACGTGTGGTCGGCATATGGAAATACTTATAAGTGTCCAAAAACAACAACAAAAAAGAAGTAGCTTGAAAGTGCTGAAGAAAATTATGTTGATGCATATTAGGATAAGACAGTAATCATGTCCCAGATACAGGTATCATAATTTTAGCAGGTGGATATGTTAGGGCATTTTAGATTTTCATTATCAATTTCACTGAGGTTTTTCCTAGAGACCAAGCGGAAAATGTTCCAAGTGTACAGAGAAGTACAGAGAAAGTGTATTTAATCAGAAATCAGATTATTTCTTTTTCCCCACTCATAGCAAGTTTTCTGCTTTGATACAAGCAGCTCTACTACAACGGCCTAAAAATACACACACTTTGTGGCAAGTCTTTGGTTGTGTGAAATATGGAAGCACAGCATGCCACATTTGTTTTTAAATACATCTCAGTTCTCCACACCATATCCTGAAACTTTGAATGCTGAACTGAAGATGCTCCTCAGGTTTAACACTTCTACTAGCAACAACTAACTTCAACTGTCAGAACCACCAATGATCATTTTGCAAACTGCACACTCTGCAGACAATAGGTACATACATTATTTAAAGCACAGGTATCAAAAGGAAAAAAACAAAAACCACCAGTTGCCAGCAATTCTACTCTCAAGTTTAATTAGACACTAGTCTAAAAGCTGCAACAATTGTAACATCACCACAGGGAAGCAACACTGCAGAAATGGTCCATCAAAGCAGCATGGAAACAAAAGATCTTGAGAGAGATGGACCTTGCAGGTCATCACTAACAGAATGAGACTGAAAACGAGTTTATCAAAACCCTGTTATCCACAAAGACTGTATTTTTCCTCTGGAAAAAAAAAATCAGGTTTTTATTCTGAATTAGAATAAATCATAGAGCAGTTACTATATGTAGAATTGCGATGGAAGGATACACAGTAAAATTTTATGTTATAAATTCAAAAATAATTCTTAAATTGGACAGTCAGATAGGGCTGTTCCTTTCAGAGATGCACCAATCATTTAAAATTTGTTTTTACATAACCTCCACTTTTCTGCATTCTTCTGTGTGTCTCAGTTTTATTTAAATGCAGTGGGGTTTGTTTTCACCTAGTTTTAATTTCAAAAAGCTTTTTAATAAATAACTGCATTGAATGTTTCTGTGGATTTCCTTCTCTCATAATGTACATTTCAGTCACTTTTGTTCACTAAATACAATAGAAGAAGAATGTTTTTCAGAAGGGATTTCACTCAATTCTTCCCTTGTTTCCAGAGCTAGTGCAAAAACCAGTTAATTTGCATTTATAGCAATTTTTAATTATTTAAGATATTAGACACCTATACTCTCTTCCACCCTAATTTTCTTTTACCCCTCTCTTTTCTCCCTTATGGATAGCTATAATATCTTCTACCTAAAATTAAATTATGCTTTGCAAATACTAGCTTTGTAAATAATTTGTTCAGTGAGAACTCTACTCTGTAAATCAGATTTAAAATCTCAGAATGAAATTAATACTACATGCATGATTTAACCATTATTGCCTATGCTCTGACATATCACCAAAACTTATCCCACTTCCAACATTGTAAATCAATAAAAATAAAATTACATAAACTTGGGTACAATTTGGCTGATGTGAAATACAGTTTAAATCAGGAATTCCACCCAGCTCTGCACAGAGAACCACAAAATCTGCATCAGGATTCAGCTTCATAGATGCAGGCCAACAAATGTGAAACTTGCTGGATGCTAGAACATACCAGTCTGAGACACACAGAAAATTGGGGAAAATAGCCTCTAGGTGAATTCCCAACACTGCTGAAAAATGCCACACAAAGAAAACCTGCAAAAATCAGTATTAGATGTGCACCAAAAAACAGCAAATACTGTCTGGGTGTTAAAATGTGCACAACATATCCAAACCATGCAAAAACATGTATGGTAATAAACACAAAAAACAGACACAACACATGGAAACTGCAAATACACATAAAGCACTAGAGATGTGGCAAAAAAAGGCCAAACAAGTTCAACACTAAAAATGCTAAAAATATGGGAGAAAAAAAATGTGGTAGCAGGTTGCAAAAAAAAAAAAAAAAAAAAAAAAAAGGCAAACTCATGCTGAAGTGTGCTGCAAGTCAAAAAAAACCACGAAAACATATTTAAAACGCATGACAGTGGAAAGTAACATTGCAGCAACGTCTAAGAAATAAAAGACATTTTTATAAAAGTGCAAAAAGCTTAGCCAAAAAAAAAAAAGAGCACATTGGAAATTCATGCCAAAAGATGCCAAACATAATGGACATCAGAAATACCACTGCAGTAACACCAAACACACTGGGACAACACTCCAAGAACCAAAATCCACACTAAAAATTACACACCAATCCCAGACCAGAAACAAGAGCATATGGCAGGTACATTTCAAAAACACCAAACACCCTGGATACTAAACCCCATACAAGGTGCATGGAGAAACCATAAACACAGAGTGAATGCTAATTAAAAAACCAACAAACAAACAAAAAACCCCCAACAATTGCCAAACTAAACCAACTTGTACACACCATTAAAAGGCTTTAATTACACCAAAATGCCTTAGGCTCTGATAAGCCTGCCCAAAAACACCTCAGACACTGAAAATCTCACCAAAAAGAACAGAGAAAAAAAGGATCTGGCAGATGCATGCCAAAAAAATGCCAAATATGTTCAAAGATTACAAATCATTAAAATGCCCAATGGTAAACTGCACATTGTAAATTCATGCTAAAAAGGCCCAGCAAATATATTGGATACACAAAAAAAAATCCCACTGGATAACTCATAAAATAACACACTGAAGAAACCATACTGTGTATTCATGCAAAAAAAAAGAATAAATAAAAAACTACAGAAATAGCTTCATAGCCATGCTCTAGAAACCAAAACTACACATAAAATCTGGAAACCTTGCCAAAAAAGGGAGAACATGCAAAAAAACACCAAACGTGCTGGATACTAAACATCATGCAAAGTTTGTACAAAAACAAAAACAACACAGGCTGAACGCTTATGGAAAAAAATAACCCCCAAACCAACTTGTAAACTCCATGGAAATGCCTCACTAACTCCAAAAATACCTGACAAACCAACAAGTCCAACAAAAATGCCTTAGAAGGCAAAAAGCTTGACAAAAACCACACCAAAAACACTATGTGGTAGATTCATCCCAATAAGCACCAAACATATTGGGTATTTAAAACCTGTTAAAATTCCCAATAATTCTCTCTGGTAGATGCACACAAAGAAAATCCAAATTCATGTTGGACACTAAAAAACCTACAAACTAAAAAGCACCACCAAAACCATTCCACAGAGTTAGAAATGCCTCAGAAACACTTGCAAAGTACACAGTAGGTGTATGCCAAAAAAAGGTCAAACATGCTGGACTTACCAAAAAAACGCTAAAATCTGCTTAACAACTTGCAGTATATGCATGAAAAAGAAAAAGCTACACCTAAAATATGCTGGATCCAACAAAATACTCCCACATAAAAATGCTGCAGCAATGCATTAGGAACCAAACACTTTGCCAAAAGAGAAAAAAATTCACACCAAAAACCTTGCCAAAGAAGTGAGTACATGGCAGATGTTTACCAAAGAACACCCAACATGTTAGATGCTCACAGCTATGCAAAAAAACCCCAAAACAAGATCAACACACCACAATCATCACAGACTGGGTGCTTAAAAAAACCAAAATACACTAAAGCAACTAGTAGGAGCCATAGAAATGCCTTAGTAACCCCAAAAGCACTTTAGAAACCACAATGATCATCCTAAACCAAACAAATGTACATGATAGATGCAAGTAAACATGTGTCGAACACTTATTGGACACTTGGAAAAAACAACTTTAAAATTCTTGGGAAAAAGGCTCAAAAGCAGGTGGTAAATGCACCAAAAAGCAACAGTCAGCAACACCTTAGAAATGCCTCAGAAACACTCACAGAGCATGCAAAAACGATGCCAAACATGCTGAACACACTAAAAAATTGTTGAAAAATGCTTAAAAATGCAGTGGATACTGTGTGATACATATGTACACCAAAAACACAGCACCAGTTTGTGCTGAACACGAAGAACACACACTAAAAAAAGGTGATTTTATAAACACAACACTGCTTAAAAATGTGGGATAGGTGGAATTCTATACAGCCACACCACTTTACTAGAAGTCCACCTATAGCTCATTCATGAGGACATACACATCAGGATGAAGTTAAGACTTATAAGAGCTAATTCCTTTTTGTCACCTGGTTCTCTTCGTGCAGCTTGTTTTGGTGAAGTATGTAAAATTGATCTCAAAAGCCTAGCTAGATAAAACTGACAACTGCAATCAAATTCCCATAATAATTTTTTTTTCTGTAACAACCACTTAATACTTTAATACAGCTCATCACTAAAAATCAGACAGGTCATATATAAAATATTTTGTTTGCTGTTCAAGTGCTGTTCACAAAGCTAATATAGACTTCATGCTCCTGAAAATAGGGAATGTAAAGATACAGAACATGTACATCAATAAATATCTCAGCCACTATGACTCACATGGAGGAAAGGACATAGATAACTCTTATACATTACAAAAATAAAGTAATGCATCAAGTTATGATACCAGCACACTTACAAATTGACTAGTAAAAGCACAAGGAAAATTTTCCATACAGCCACAAAACAAGATGTATTTATAGATACTGAGTTATCAAAGAATTTCAGCAGGTCAGGAGGAAATTATGCTTACCAAACACTATTGCTTTGGCAAAAGGTGGAAAGAGCTCTGTGTGTCTGCATAGGTTTTTATGAATTTGCCAAAGATCTTTATGCAGTTTCTTAAAGTCACTGTATCTCTTCCAAACGACTATCTGAAGCAGAAAAACCAGAGAGGAGTATTAGTTAGGTTCATTGTTCATATTACATCATACCACAAATACACTGATTTAATCACATCAGACCACTAACTTCAGTAAATTTGTTTAATAAATATATACAGTCTAAACTGCCAACCGTAACAAGCATAAAAGAAAAAAGGTCATTATCTGTCCCCAACCTGCATTTTGGCTAACAATACTACAGTGCATGGAAAAAACTGAGTAAAAGCTGCAAGGAGAGCAAAGGCAGCACTGCTTCAGTCACTCTGAGATCCAGACCTACACAGGGAGCCAGTAGGAGAGGAAAAAATGCTGAACAGGAGTTTTGCACTATCCAACATTTAACAGCACACTGTGCCTGGTGCAGCTGCAGGTGTGGGGAAGAGACAACAGCAAAAGAGAAAAGCAGGGAAGAGAAATCCATACAAGCAAGGGATTTTTAGGGATGGTACATTAAGCACCCAGGACTACAAAACAGCTCCTAAGTTGTGTGTGCAAAGTGTTGATCAGATGTGAATGCAAGCCCTCATCTTAAATGCTTTTTTTGTAATAACACAAAAAAAAAAAAAAAAAAAAAAAAGACTATGTTCCTTTTGTAATCTAGACAAACACTCCATCTTAGCAACACAAAGATACCACTGGTTCATTATACCAGCTATTCCTGATCTATCCTTTCCAAAAAGTAGTCATCTCCCAGTCAAGTATCTACCTTATCTTTCTTCCACCCCATTCTTTCCATTCAAGAAAGGAGGAGAACCCAGTAGGAAAATCAAATCGATGAAAGAAATAAACAATAACATTTGCACTTGACTGCTACTGGATTTGTTATCAGGATGAAAAGATATTAACAAAGATTTTTTTATATCCTGACCTCATTTTTGGTCAGATTCACTAAGCCACCACAAACATCAACACTAATGTGATTAAAGCAGAAGGGGAAAAAAAACAAGGAGTGCATGCATTCAGCAGCTGATTCCACAGTTGCACGAGTCAAATGTCTCAACTTAATACAACTAACCACAACTTTAAATATTCCACATATTTCTGACTGGTTTACCAAGTTGCCTTCACATGAGCAATCATAATTGAAAAAGCTGCATTTTTTTCATGCAAACCAGATTTAGAGCATTTTTGTGGGTTGTTTTTTTGTTTTTAAATACTGCAATCAGAGGCCTTCTAAGTTTCAGCAGATGTAAATCCTACCTACAGAACAATGCAGATATAAGGTGATTTTCAACAGTGGATATGCAAAGCTTTAGTGTGGCAACATTCTACCCACCTTATGAATTTAGCTATACTGGAACCAGCAGTCCTGATTCAGACTCCCTTATTGGCACACATTTTCATGACTTAATTACAGCTGGTACTCAGTGAAGTGTAACACACAAGTGAGGAATCTCAAGAAGGCAAACTAGTCATTTTGCTATCAGAAATAACAATTTTTCAATGCTATACTTTTATCTAATCCAATAGCCAGAGAGTGGATGATTAGCACTTCTTGAGCAGTGTGCATATAGAACACAAAATTGCTTAAGATGGTGAATTCTTTAAACATTAAGTTACTGTATTGTCAGTACTTGGAGACAACATGAAAAGCTGCCAGAAAATAAGAGCATGAGATTTCACTCCACTAAAAAAGCATAATTTTTCACTGCTACAAGTGATCACTCACTCAACAGTCAAAAGGAAAAAATATCTCTAACTAACTTGCATAGTAAAAGCAGTCAAGGTTACCCTAAAACCTTTCAGAAGCTCATGGAAAACATGCCTTTGCATGCATGTGGCCCAGCAAAGTTAGCAAAGTTCCCATTCTCACATCTTCATTAGAAATTAGATTTGGAGGAAGGATACACTTTAAGGCCCAACAAAGCACAGCAAGTATATAATAAAATATATGTTAGCCTTGTAATGCAATAAGGTGCTTGTCATGGTGAGAGCCAGTAGATCTCTAACTCATGCAACTCATCTGTTCCACAAGGAATAAGCCTTGCTCCCAAGTGAAAAGGAAAAAAAACTACAGGACTAGGCTAGATGCAATTGCCTTACACACCACATTGCCACCATCAGTCCCCAGAAGCAAGGACATTAAAGATAGGTCCACTGGCCTTTCTGTATCTACTAACACCCACACACAAAACTTCAGATGGATCTCTTTAATTCTTTGAGAAGGAAGCCCTTACAAGGCTCTCTTCCCTCCTGCCCCAACAGTAACAGCTGGGATTACATTGAGTTGTAACTGGCTGCAGTGGGAGAGGGTGCTGCAGTAAAAGCTTGTAGCCCAAAGGACAGCCAAAAGATGTGACAGAAAACTGGCAAGTGGAGTTGAGGTCACAGCACACAGCCTTAGGAGCAGCTGTACATATGTAAAGAATGTATTAACATCACAGCAGTGGCATTAAGAGACACCTGGAGGAGGAGGCAGGCACAGCTACGTGGTCCTACATGGATGTGGGAAGAGGGTTGCATGAGACAGATCCTAAAGCAAAGGGGTGGTTGTGTGCGCAAAATTTCCCATTGAATTCCTTACTGAGCATTCTGCAAAACTGAGGTAAGTTTATTTTCAGTGGGAGCAGGTTAGGGGCCTATTCTTTTTCTTCCAAAGGCTGCCCACAGTTCTTTTTTTACGAGGCCATGTAACAGAGAAGTTCTCAACATATGGGAGTTTCTGACTACAATTCCCCCTTATGGCAACTAACATCTAGAGTATTTCTTGTAATCACCAACTATTGTCAGATAATGCTTGTAACAGAATCACCCCACACCTAACATGCTATCACATGCAGAATAATTAATATGGTACAATGCAGGGTGGAAAAGGGCAATTATCAAGCAGTTCATCTCATATTTATGTCCTATTGTCTAGAGCATGTGAAACTCTGCATGGGTAACCTACAGTCACAAATCAAAGCAACAACTATATAAGGTTCTGCTATTGTGTCAAAACTACTTAACATATATTCATGCAATACTCTAGCTAAAAGACACTTACAATATATTTTTCTGATGAATGGACTCATCAACAGCTCTTATAAAGTGCTTTTCCTCATAAATGAAGATTAAGGTAATGGCAGAATGTGCTCATGGATAGGTTCAATTCAGGATTCTCCCTGGAAAAGGTGAACATCAGGCTACAAACTACAGTAATGCAGCTCTAAACTAGATCCATGATCATCTCTGACAGGTTATTTTAATCTCCTAGGGATTTTTTTAAAATGCAAAAAGCACAATGCTCATGCTTGCCTGATTCTCAAGATTTCAAAGAAGGCTGCAGTAAAGGGGTGTTATACATATTAGCCAATTCTCACCTCTGCCAAGCCACTAATCAGTAACTCATGTTTGACCACACAGAGATGCAATGAATTCAGTTATGAGCTCTTCTTTCATCTACTATGCAGGTTCTCCTCAACTGTAGCAAGACACTGCACCAGAAACTGAACATGTGTGTGTTACACAGTGTCTGAAAAGCCATAAGGTTGCGTTTTTGAGGGAAGATTTTGCAAGTACATAGTATAAGAGTAACCATGTCAAGTCATTAGTCCAGAAAAAAAAAATTAAGGGGAAGGGGGAAAAAAGGTTTCTTAATTAAAAAAAAAATCCACAATGCACGAACACATGGTGTATTCTTCTCTCTCAATAAATGACTCCTGTGACAGACTTTTCAAGTATTTAAGAGGCACAAGAATAGAGCAGACCCTTATTCATAGACTCTTCAGAAGAGGTAAAGAATAAGCAATTTTAAAGTTCTGTTGAAGTATATCACTGGAAAATACTAAAGGAGCCTCAGAGAGATAGGCATAATATATATGACTTGCAGTCTAATCTCTCTCAGGAACTCCTAGACTCCTCCATTCTCCCTCTTCACTAACAGACAGTAATGGTGTAGGCTTTTCAGTGAAGTATTGGTTAAAGAGGAAAAGAGTACCTACAGCTGAGACCTAAGACTTGAATTGTGGACTGATCTCTAATTTCACCAGTAGGAGTTAAGTAACCACCAATTTGCCAATTCCAGCCTGAGAAAAGAACTTGTAAAGTTATCAAAGCAGTTTTGTCATCAAAAGACACTTTACTCCCTAAGACTTTGTTTCAAGTCACCATTCATCACTGAGGGATGAAATGCATCATGTTACACTAGCTACTGTTCTTAACTATGAAAGCTAAAGACAAATGGAAACATACAAAAATTGTTAGCTCAATTACAAAACACACAGAAACTGCTAAATTATATCAAAATTATTCAAAAGGCATAGTGTGATACATAAAGACATTTGCACAAGTTTAAACTGTTACCTCCTGGACATCCTCTGGATTTTTTCTTGAAACAATCTGAAAAGCAAAACAAAAATGAAACCACATAAGTCCTTGGATTTTCAGTTTGGAAGTTAAAGAGTAACATGCAATGATTTCTTGCTGAAGAGAAAAATCTGGGAAAAAAGCAAACAGTGCACTCAGAAAGTTTTCATTTAGTTTTAGAGAAATCTAATACCCAAAGACATCACAGTGAGGGATTTCAGCAGCAGTCAGTTGTGATCACACATAAAGACAGACATACATTCTAGGCAGAACGGCACAAAAGGCGTCTCTTAAAACAAAGGTCCGTAGAGCACATCTCCAATCGTCTTTCCAGTCTCTTCCCATTAATTCATATTAGGGCCACATTACTCACAATAAGAGGAGCTCACTAAGGCTACTTGGCTTAATATAAGCTGTACACAACCTCACTGAGAATGTGAGGATTTGTATTTAGCAAGACAGTATTTCCACTTTACTTACAATCACCAGAGCACAGACATGTCTGACTATCCTTGCGCATTTGTTTCTCCTTAAAATCTCTTGGCCTAATTAATTATAAATGACTTCGACCAGGGGAAAAATGCAGTGAAAATCAGGCTTGGCCGCACACCATAAAGAAGCCTGTACTTCATCAAGACTTTTTTTTTTTCCTTTAAATAAATATTGATCACAAAAGCCTTTGTAATCCAAGTTTTGTACTGGTCTTCTAAGCAGCAGTAAGAGTATATCCCCACAAACACACAAAACAAACAGACACATCTTTAATTCATAACTGCAATTACCTTGTGCAAATCAGTATATCCTTCATCATAGGAGCCAAAGCTGTTTAACAAAATAATTAGTCTATTGTTGGCTAAAGCCAAATAGGGCATTCTTAATCCAACTGGGACTGTCCTCAGCGACACACCCCGGAATAATTGATGCCCTGCAGAGGTGATGCGTGTAAGGAAGCACAGGGAGCCCACAGCACTTGCACCCCCGAGACTCCCACACCATCCTGCCATACCGCAAGCACCACGCAGCTGTTGCTCTGACATGGAAGCCACCAAATCCTCTTGCCACACTTGCGTCTTGCTAAGTGACAACAGCATACCTCTTATTTCCCACAAACTTAGCTCTCTTCCTCCCTTCCATTTTGCAAGAATCCTTGCCAAAGCCTCCCAGATTTTGTACCATCCGTTTACTACCACCCAGCCACTCATCTCACACACATTTTGGAGGAGACAAGATGGAAAAGAGAAGCGTTTCCTTCTCTAGCAATCTCCCAAAAGACCTGAAATATTTTCCTTCACAGCTCTGTGTTCTTTTTCTCACCTGGCACACCAGTCCTCTTCTTCCAGCGTAGTCTACATTGATAAGATAAAACCTTTCTCAACTTTTCCTCACTCTTGAGTAATCTAACATTTGGCAACTTTACCAAACGTTAACCTTGGTGGCTGTTGCTCTTTCATTCACAACCAGGCAGTTCATAAGTACAATTGGTAAAATAATTCTAACCTCCTTTTCTAATAGCTGGCGTACTTGATGCAAGGAGTCTGTACAGCTAGGGGAGGAAAATATCACAGGCATGGCTACACATCACAGAGAACACCAAAGGGCAGACACCAACTGCTTTGCTTTGCAGTTCACCTTTAACTAAAGCCTTGCAACAGTTTTGGCAGCTAGGTAAGTTACCAGATGGGCAGAAGGAGACCCAGAGAGATGAGTAATTACCCAGCCAGTTAGTAAGAATCTGGACTAAAACCCACAGGCCCTGTTTCACACTTGTTCTTATGTTACACCACCTTCTATATCTCCCAACCATGCCAACTTTAAGTCAGTATGTAATAATTTATGGGTTGTCCTACTTTGACTTTCAGAAAAGGATATGAAGAACAACCTCAGAAGAGGACTGCCCTTTCCATCCAACCTATAGCCAACCTAGAGACTTGGCAAAGATGACCTAACCCCCTAAATTTTCCATGTATTTATTTTAACACTTCCACAAGGATCAATGCAGCGAGTTCCTTCTGCAAATGTGTAACACAAGCAACTTTAACCTATTTTCAAAAATATTATTAGAATACCCACCAATGAGCTAAGCAATGTGTAATTACTGCACTAGACTCTGAAAACAGAGATCCTACAAAGATCATCAACATTGAGAAAAGTATTTCAGATTATCCTATTCTTCATCTGGCCTGCAGATACCCAACATAACTCATTAGAATTTTAATTATCATGAATACGTGTAATCTTCCAAATTCTCTAAATTTTTATTAGTGGCCTATATTTTCAGGTATCACTAAAGAATACACCTCATATCACAACTTGCTAATATCTATCTGTTTCTTAGCATTTGGAAATGGGTATTAAAAAGCCAATATTCATTTTATCTTGTCTGCATTTACAATTATGTTATAGTTTATGAGTAAATAAAATATATATTCTCTACTATACAAAGAAAACTCATAAGAAAAAAGCTGCAATAATGATAGACCCCTCCCCTTAGCACTTAGAAGAGACTGCATGGGTAATTATGCCAGATGTTTAGGACATACTAGACAAGTGCTTTCTTATCAGTGGCTATTTATCTACACTACATTGAATCAAAAAGTTACTTTGACTTCACTTCACAAAGGATTCACTCACACACCGCACTGAAGAACCACAAATCTCCACTGATACGTACTCCCTACCCTAGATCTCAGCCAGAATGATATTCCACACAACGGGAAGGTCCACTTCACTTTTTTCCTGGCCGTCCCCCAAAGTTGCTGAGCATCAGCTCAGCAAATACAGCTGGAGTGCTGTGATATCAACCATGGAGCCAGATCACCACAGGAACAGGAGGAAAGAAACAGAAAGGCTACCTGATATGTACACTGAATCCTTTTTAAATCATTTTATTCCATTTCCCAAATCCTCGCTTTAACAACTACACAACAGATTACCAGACAGAGCCGTGCTGAAACAGAAGCTATTTTCATTTCTGCACTTGTGAGTCTAAAGCATCCTTTGATGCAAAAAAAAGAAATAATTTTTCACTTTGAGGATTTTAGCTATCAAAACACTGTAAAGAACTAATGATCTCTGGTTAGGTCAGCTGAATTTGGACAGCTGACTGATCAGCTACTTGCCCTGTGCTAAATCAAACACACCACCTGATTCTGCACTGCCTCACTTAGAAAGGCACCAGAGAACCCACAGTTTATGGGACAAGGAGAGAGAATGACATCCCTAACTAGTTAGCCACAACTTGATTTTGAACAATTCTACAGAAACCAACACATCACAGATAAATTTAATTTGCTTTAGCTAATAAGAACAACACACCACAGCAAAATAAGCAGAAGTCTTGGCTCATTCCTATTAGTCCTTATTTCACTGACACAACTTTTTAGTACACACACACACACACTTGGGCCATCAAGAGCAACTGCAGAAAGATGTGATGACACTATTTTCCTCTCTGCATCTATTTCAGGAAAGGCTTTATAAACTGCAGCATTGCAGGAAAAAGCAACTTTTTTTTTCCTCATCACAAATACTAAGTTGTATTGGACTAGAAAGAACAGTTTAAACATATTTGTCCCATATTTGTGTTATGTCAACTTGGATAGATAGATAACAAAATTTTTTTTTTTTAATTTTTGATTTTACAAGTCATACAAACTGATCATAGGCTAACAACCCGACATTACAATCTCTATACACATACAGAATGCTGTACTCTTTGAATTAAGAGGAGAGTGCTTATAAGCATATGTTGTTCTCACAGACAGGATGTCTACAGCTGCATTAACTACGAGGTCACGGGCCATTTAAAGAAACTCTGTGACACTTTCAGATGCTCTCACTACATCCCACCACACCCGTGAGCTAAGTTTCAAGAGGAGTGGCAGTTATCTCCACGTATTTACTTACTCGCCTCCCTTTTCTGGTTTAATAGGAAAGTGGAAAAGAAAGCAAGGGATTTCCCTAGGAGAACAGCCGGAGCTTTCATCAAAGCCAGCACCAGAGCAGCTCTCCTGCCTGTCGCGCTAGGCCCGGCTGACCCAGAGCGCTGTGCCCGCCCGGGCCGGACCCTCCTGGGCACGCTCGGCCTCCGGTGCGGCTCCCGCAGCTCCGCCCGAGCTGCCGGCGTGGGCGTGCGGAGCCAGCCCCGCACTCCGCTCCCTGCCGGCTCCTGCCGAGCCGCTGCAACCTATCCACGAGAGCCGGGGCGGAAGAACCGGGTGAAAGAGAAGGAGCTGATTGTTTTTAAGCTACTCTCGCATGCCCTGCAACAGCAAGCAAACGAGAGTTAATTGCAAAGCGCGTCTGAGGCCATGACAACGTTTCGAGGCGACAAGTTTGCAGGAGCCGACCGGGGCTCGGCTCGGGAGGGGCCGCCGTGTTCCACCTACGCTTCCTCCCTCCCTCCCAGGGGCTTCCACGTCGCGGCTCGGCACGGCAGCCGCGGGCGCTGTTCCGCACACAGGGGCAGCTTCACAGCCCGACCGCGGCGCAGGCCGGGCGCGGGGAGCCGCGGGGGCGAGGGGCTGGGCGGCGGCCGCCGACTCACCCGCGCCGTGACCTTGTAGACGGTGTGGCCGCGGGGGTGGCGGCGCGGCTCCGTCACGGTGTAGAAGCGGGCCAGGTCGGCGCCGCGCTCCCGCGGGCTCAGCATCCTGCTGCTGCCCCCGCCGCGCCGCCCGGCACAGGCGGAAGCGGCGCCCGGGAACGCCCCGCCCCGCCCGGGCGGTGCCGGGGGCCCGGCCCGGGGAGCCCCGCCCGCCGCGGAGCCCCGGCTGGCGAGCTCTCCCCGAAGCTGGAAGTCCGCGCCGCAGGGATGAGGCGCAGGTGTCACGGCACAGACGTGGCAGGCACAGCCCGGCGGAGCCGCAGCCCCGTTCCGGGTGTTCTGCGAGGGCACGGCCGTGGGGGATTTACACCTGGTGGGGACTGACCGCCGTGCCCCTCGCTCGCTCACAGGCGCCCGTGGCTTCTACAAATCCGTAATGAGCCCCTGGTACGCCGCTCCCAGCGTCTGCCGTGGGCTATTTTAAGCTATGCTGCCCTAAATCCATAGGCCTGTAACGCAGAAATGATTCACAGATTTTAAAGAGGAATGCTACCAGAAAGGCAAGTTTGATGGTTATCGAGTCACCATGTTTCGTGCGTTGTGTCTCCTCCAGATTCTTTAAGAAGCTGCATTTGGAATTTTCCCTGTGGATGAGCTCTCCTGCGTGCACAGGTCTGCGAAACATTTCGGTGTTAGGAAACCCTCCAGGGTTTGAGGGGCCTTGCTTCACTTCCAAGGAGCATCACTGTGCCACAAGACCTTGTCCTTTTGTAAGATTACCTTCGGTTTCTTTTCTATAATTGGCTCTGTACCAATGCAGATCTCACACCTCAGGTTGTGTAAACGGTTTCGATTTTTTTTTTAATCACTGTGTTTTCATTCATTTAATTGCAGGATATTCAAAACCACCTTTTCCTTACCAGGTTATTAATATCTCTGCTCTCATGCAAGTTTTTGACAGAAGGTATTTAACAATACTTAATCACATGTCTTTGTGAAAGATGAAAATCTCTTGTACTGAATAGTAAGTGCCTTTCTGTCGGAGAAGGGAGACGCGGACACCAATTCGGTCATCAGCAAAGTCTCGTTTATTGATACGCAGAGTGGCGATTAAATACAGTGCTTAATTAGCTCATGCATAGTGCAAAATCTGAGCTCATCATTGGTCTAGCTGTGCGACTTAGCTAAGCACTTCGGCATTCATGTTTTTCTCAATTCTGCGTGTCTTCCTTATCTCAAGGACACTGTATCCGTGAGACTGAGGCCCACTTTGCTAGCTTTACTAAGTTGATCTGACTATGGCCTTTTTCTTCCAGCTATTCCTGCACCAGGCTCTCTACACTTCCCCCGTTTTCTTTTTGAGCTAGAAGAGTGGTATGTCAAGCTTTGCTGACAGTCTTTTGAATAAAATTTTGTAAGCAAGTTATCAAGCAAGGTAGCAATAAAGCTAAGCACAAGAATATATCTAACACTATAATAGCATACTTAATAACAGTTTGAATCTATCCCCTAAGACCTAGGCTTTTTAACCACTCGTCAATGCCCCAACCATCTTCTTCTTTTAGGTTGTGTAATTTCTGCTGCGTGTTTTGTATCCTTTTGTGGATGGACTCAGAGTGGTTAGATAAATTCATGCAGCACATTACTAGGCAGGTTTTAAAAGGATTTTGTACTCCCCCTAGGCTTAAGCAGATTGATTCTTGTCTTGTTATGTTAGTGAATGTTACCCATACGTTTTCCCGAGGCGCATGCTGCATTGAAAAAGATTTTGTGCGAGCAAAGTTAGCAAGCATAAGCAGTGTAATGATCATCATTCTGATTTCTTTGGCGGCCTATTCTTTTTACGCCCTGTATTGCTCCCTGTTATCTGCAGTTGTTTTACCTCTTCTATACTTTGATTTAACACCTCCTCTGGGTCTGTACCGGGCCTAATTGGTCCTACCTGAGGCCAAGGCAGGTGTGGGACTTTATGTCTGCATCTTGCAGCGATAATGTGTGAATTTGCATAGATGTGCTGCCTCTTAATCCAGTTGGTAAGTTCCCACCGGGCCCAAGCTAGCAGGAGCTGTTCTGGTGTCTCGTATAGGTTTCGTACCTGGGCATATGGCACTCCTGCTTCTTTTTCTAGGGCCCGACCCCAATTTGAATTTCTTAGGTCGTCACTTTGACACCTCCAGCACCACAAATTAAACACTGTTCTCTGTTCCACCCACGAGCAGTCCCCACAGCCCCCGCACTTTAGGGCTACCCAGGCTTCACACCATGACCCCCCACACGCACAACAAGGACGGCTGCTGAGAGGCTGTTCTTCTTGGTGGACGTGGCTCTCAATCCAATCAGCCCAATTCGGTGGTGGCTGCCTTAGCGCCTCACGGGCAGCGTTGTTAAACTGTGCTAGCCTCCACAAATAGGGCTGTGAGGTCACCGTCAACTTCTGCTGAATCCGCTCCTGGTCAGCTGGAGCCAGCCGCCTCCTCAGGAATCTTTCCACCAGTTCGGTCATTTAGAACGGGCTTCACCCACCTAGCAGGGACCCAAAGTGTTCCTGTGGGGGTAGAAACACAAACATAGCCTCTCCCCCAATATACCACTTCCGCTGGTCCATTCCATATTCCTGTCTTTGGATCCCGGTACTTTACCCATGCCCTCATGCGTTCTCTTCTGTTACCTTCCCTTTTCCCTCTATGCCTGATTGCAGGCGGCTCAGATTCATCCCCGAACACACACAAATAATTCATGACATAAAGAACCTTGGCTAGTCTTTCTTGTGGATCATCTACGGATTTGTGTTTGAATAAATACTGTTTGAGTGTCCCATTGGCTCTTTCTACTATGGCCTGTCCTGTGGGTGAGTGTGGTACTCCTGTAATATGTCTGATTCCCCAGAGTCTCATAAACTGACTTACTTTCCCACTGACATATGCAGGTCCGTTGTCGGTCTTTACTTCCTTAGGCGTTCCCATAACTGCAAAGCAACTTGTTAGGTGTCTAATTACATGGATTGCTTTTTCCCCTGTCTGTGCTGTGGCCCAGATATACTTACTATAAGTGTCTATGGTAACGTGCACATACTTGAGTCTACCAAACTCTGCCACATGTGTGATGTCCATTTGCCAAATTTCATTACTCTTCAGACCCCGAGGATTTACCCCACACCCAAGACCTACCCCACTATTGTGATGACTGCAGGTGGGGCAGGCTCTCACTATTGCCTTAGCCTCTTGTATGCCTATTTTGAACTCACGCACCAATCCTTTAGCATTTTGGTGAAATCGTGTGTGTGACTCCCTTGCTTCAATCCCCCTGTCATCAGCTACATTCATAACCAGTCTATCCGCCCTGGCGTTGCCTTCTCCCAAGCCTACGTCCCACTTATGACTCCTGATGTGTATTATACAATAAGGCTTGAACCTTGCTCCTACTGCTCGCTTTAGCTGCAGCAAGAGTTCATAGAGTCTCTTGTTTTGCACCTCTTTCACAGAGGCGTCCTCAATTCTCTGTGCTACTCCTGCTACATAAAACGAGTCAGTGACCACATTTAAAGACCCCTGCAGTTCACTTAGTGCCCACACAACAGCAAGCAATTCCAATGTTTGTAAGCTGTCCTCTGGAGCTGCATCTATGGTTTTACTCCTCCACCGAGGGCCTTCTTTCCAGGTGATCGCTGCTCTTCTCGTCTTTTTTCCGGCATCCGTGAAGGCTGTGGTGGCGCCCGCTATCGGCTGCTCCGAGCGCATTGGCTTTGCTATCCAGTCCCAATTTCCTAGCCACTGAAGGTGACGTGGCATCAGCGGTCCGGTGTGGATGGCTGCTCCGACTTCCAGCAAGGCCGTTTGTAGATCTCCTGAATTGAGGAGATACCAATCTAAGTCCTCCTTTTTCATGGGCAAATAAATTGTTGTTGGGCTCGTTCCGGTGATTTCCATGATCCTTACGCGACCCTTACGAATCAAGGTGGCTACTTGTTCGATTTTTGTGCTGATTGTCCTTTTTGATTGTAAAGGTGGGGTTATCCATTCTAGTACCCGTGTCTCCCGCGTTTTCTTTTGTAGCTGTGTGAGTGCACCGAGTAGGTGGTTGGCAGTACTCCAGATGGTAAGATCGATGGGTGAGGAGATATCTCGGCGAGAGACAAACCCCTCATCGATGCAGCGTATAATACCCTTGAGGGCTTCCTGTTGTTGTGGGGTCACGGTTACGGGTGCAGTTGGGTCAGTTCCTTTAAGTAGTGGCCTGAGGGAGTCTAGCAAGGAGTTGGGTATCCCAACAATCGGCTTGAGCCATTGCAGATCTCCTAGCAGTCGCTGTGCCTCATTTAGAGTGGTGATTTTTGTTGTAAGCTGGAGCTTCTGCGGCCGTACGATTTGGTCTGTGATAGACCACCCCAAGTACCTCCATGGTGTGGATCGCTGTATTTTTCTTGAGCTATTATGAGGGATGCCTTTGCTAGGGTGCTTTGAATTTCCTGCATCTGAGTGTCTGTAAATGCTGATTCTTGAGCAAAGAGGATATCATCCATATAATGATAAATAATTGTGTTGGGCCACTGTATCCTCAATGGTTGTAGTGCGGCATCCACATACAGTTGGCACAGGGTAGGCGAGTTTTTCATTCCTTGTGGAAGAACAGTCCATTCATACCGTTTATCAGGTTCTTCTCTGTTTATTGCTGGTAGGGTGAACGCAAATCTTTTAGTGTCTTGAGGGTGTAAGGCAATAGTGAAGAAGCAGTCCTTTAGGTCAATGATTAGAAGAGGCCAATGCTGTGGGAGCATTGCTGGGTTGGGGAGGCCTGGCTGTAATGCCCCCATTGCCTCCATCTGATTATTTACTGCCCTTAAATCATGTAGAAGACGATATTTTCCTGACTTCTTTTTGATCACAAAAATTGGCGTGTTCCATGGGCTTGTTGAGAGTTTTAAATGTCCTTGTTGGAATTGATCTTTTACGAGTTGATGTGCTTGTATTAGACTTTCCCTTTTTAGAGGCCATTGCTTAACCATTACCGGTTCATTGGTAGTCCAGGTGATTGGGATTGGGAAAGTCCAAGCAATGGCAATTACCCCAAAGGGTGCTCATTGGATAAAACGACCCCCATCTGAGCCAAAATGTCCCTTCCAATCAAGCAATGTACCGATGGTGGTAAAGCAACTACGGACAACACAGTCACCAAATCTTGCCCATCTATAGTGACCTTTATTGGAGGAGTTTTTCTGGCAAGGGTGAATCCTCCGACGCCTGTCACGGTATCCGTAGTTTGCATTGATGGCCAGTTGTGGGGCCATTTTTCTGGTGAGACAATGCTGGTATCTGCCCCAGTGTCTAGGAGTCCTATCATTTCTATTGTCTCTCCTGCATAGGTTAGTTTCACCTTCTTTTTGGGTCTGGTATGGAGATCCATTGTGAGCATAGCAATACCTGATGATCCGAATCCTTGGTCTCCACGTGGGGTTTGTCTTTGTGGTTGAACACCCCGGCTCAACTGTGGAAGTGGAATAAATTGAGCAATACGCTGACCTGCCTCAATTGTCAGAGGAGGAAAAGGAGTATAAACCATTATTTGTATTTCTCCCGTGTAGTCTGCATCGATGACACCTGGCAGCACAAACAGTCCTACAATGGAGCTCGACGAGCGTCCCACTATTAGTCCTCCATAAGCTTGTTCTTTGATATTTATCGGGCTATAAACTCCAGTTGGGACTTTGACAGGGCGAGCTGTTATCAAAGATGTTTTTACTGCGGCTGCCAGGTCGAGTCCCAGGCTCCCTGTTGTGGCTGGTTGTAGACAGGAGATGGCGCTGGTGTCACGGCGGCTACTTGTGACCGGGGCCAATATGGCGGCGGCCGCCGGGGGCTGATCGGCGGCGCCCGTCGGGCCGCGCCGCATCCACCCGCATCTGTAGCAGCGCGCCGAGGGAGGCCGGTGGTCGTTCGATGTGGCTGGGGCCGCCGTGGAAGCACAGAGCGGAGCAAGAGCGGCTAACACCTGTGACTGTGTGGACTCGGCTTGTTTCTGCAGCCCTAAGCCTAATTTTTTTAGTGCATTAACTAAGAAAACCTGCGCCCCTCTCATATACTCTGGGACTCCTGCCTTTTCAATAGCAGCAGCAGCCTTATCTACAAAGTCCCCAAAGGATTCATTTCTTCCCTGTTTTATCCCCATATACATGGGTATGCCTGAGCTATCTTTGACCCGACCGATGGCACTCCTTACTAGACGCATGGCTTCCCTAACCTTGTCGGGTCCCGAAATCATTTGAGCTTCTGTCCTGCGGTATTGACCTAATCCCATCAGTTCGTCTATGGTAATTCCAGCTAACGGATCTCCCGGGCCCCTCTGTACTGCAATTGACTCCTGAACAAGAGCTTGCCAGTGGGCGTTAAATAGCAACTGCTGATGTTGCGTGAAAATCAGTTTCACTATACTTCTCATATCATTTGGCAACAGCAGGTATGTATCGAACAAGAAATCTAGCATTTGCTTAGCTGGCTCACTCTGGAAACCAAACTGACTCACTGTCTGTCTTAGCTGGGCTAGCAGCTTCCAGTCGGGAGGCGAGTATGCTCCTACTTGGACGGCTTGTCCTTGCTGGTTTATTCCCTGTGTATACGTGACGGGGAAAGCCCAGGTTTTCGCTGCGTCAACAGCGCTCTCGTCCCCAGTCTCCAAGCCGTGTCTGGCTAGCATACTCCACGCCTCCCCCCGCCGTCTTGCCATCTCCTCCCACAGGTCGCTTTCCGCCCTAGGGACCGGAGCTGGCTCCACGGTGGGCTTAGGGGCGGTAGGCTCAGACTGGCAAGGGGATTTTTCGCCGCCGGTCTGGGGCCCTTCGCTGTCGGAAGGCGGGGTTACTCCGCCTTCTGCAATTGTCTCCGCCGCCGCGGCGGAATCCTCCTCGAGCTCTTCTAAGGGGGGTGCAGAGGGCCAAGCGCAGCTAGCCATGTCTGTCATTCCTGCCGCCTCCCCAGAGATAGGTATTTCTACTCTGGTCGTGCTGGGTGCTCGGGGCTCATTATCGCCATACTGAGCATTCCTTTTATATGCCTCTACTGCCTCCCGAGCCGCCCTTCTCTCTGCTTGCTGCTTTAGCAGCGCATTATGAACTACCCGCCAGATCTTTCCCAGCTTTTTTGCTGTTTTATCATCCTGTAATACCGCCTCCCACAGTGCATCCCCTAACTTACGCCACTCATTTAAATCATGCACGGTGTGAGGATTAGAGAATAAACCTTTAGCATAACCCCAGACTAACAACCCCGGTATATCCTTCCTGGGATTAATCTCTTTTAACCCTAACTTATCTATATGTGCTATAAATAAATCATATGCTGCTTGCCTGTCCATTTTTCGTCGTCAGCGCTGTTGCAACTCTCCGGCTTCGGCAGCACGTATGGCCCAGGACCACCTTTATGGCTCCTGGGGGTGTCTTCCCTACGTCGTTTGACACCGACCCGGTTGCGGCAGGCCCCAACTCTACTTCACCGACCGTGGCGCGTTCTCCCCCGTTTTCTGAAACCGTTTTCTTTTCAGCGACGGAGGCACGTCGGGGTTCACCAAATGTCGGAGAAGGGAGACGCGGACACCAATTCGGTCATCAGCAAAGTCTCGTTTATTGATACGCAGAGTGGCGATTAAATACAGTGCTTAATTAGCTCATGCATAGTGCAAAATCTGAGCTCATCATTGGTCTAGCTGTGCGACTTAGCTAAGCACTTCGGCATTCATGTTTTTCTCAATTCTGCGTGTCTTCCTTATCTCAAGGACACTGTATCCGTGAGACTGAGGCCCACTTTGCTAGCTTTACTAAGTTGATCTGACTATGGCCTTTTTCTTCCAGCTATTCCTGCACCAGGCTCTCTACACCTTTCCTTTAAGGAACATTTTCTTAAGAGGGAAAAAAGAGGATATTGTTTGTTAGCAGCTCACTTGTGACCCTCACTTATCTTCTGAAAGGGGGAGAACATATCTTTTACATCTTGTGCTGGTACACAGAACTTCATGGAAGTTCTGTAAGTTATCAAAAGTTTGCAAATTCAAGTACTTGGGGGAGAGAGTCAGTGAGTAACTAAAAGAGACAAACACATCAGGCTTAGGAAATGCGTGGAGCTGAAAACAGCAAGAGGCAGGGAGGGTGTTCATTTGAAGTTTGCCCAGCCCTTGCACATTTCTAGGCATCTGCTGCTACCCACGTTTAGAAAGCAGGAAACTGAGCTCAGTGGACCATTGATCTGAGCCACCGTGGCTGTTCTTATGAGCAGCATAATCAATCAAAGCATCCCTCAGTGCGTCAGTAGCCTCCATTCACTAGGGAGTTTCAAAAGCTCAAATGACTCATGAAATAATTTGGCTTCTACTTACAAATCAGAATTTGGAGATACCTAATTCTGCAGAATTATCACATGGTATCTTTTCACATGGTATACCCAACACAAAATAGTAATTAGACAGGAATAAAAAATCCACAATTAAGTATTACTGGCTTATTAAGACTTGTCTACGTCAAGGCAAGAAAATCTAGCAACACTGAGATGAGAAACAATTTGCATCATATTAATAGGTTAGTCTTTTTCTTCCATTTTGCCTGTAACACAACTTCCATGCTTTTCGGCACATCTTCATTTTCATTAAAACCAAAGCTTGTGCGATTTCTTTTTTTCCAGCATCACTACTGAGATTACTACTATGTAAAAACCTTTGAAGTGACAGATCAATTTCGGTGTCCCTGTGCAGGTCAAAATACAGAAAATAACTGCATATTATGTGTAGATTCTGCTCCTAGAAATAAAAGCAGTTGTTGCTATAGTTATGGCTTACTGTCTTTTGTCCTAAAAATACATCTAAAAGATAAGAATACAAAAACTCAGAAAAGAACAAACCACCAAAACAAGATGGTCTTGAAAATGCAGTTAGGAGATCCTTTACTACACATGTTAGTGGGACTAGTAGTCTCACTCTCATATGGTGAAGCATCTAACAGAAAATGGATGGGTATTTTTACCTTTCACCAGTAACTTGCATCCAAGAAATGGAAAACCCAAAGTGGATCTGACACGTTGCCTAACTCACGTGCTCATCACTGCATTATTTCAATTCCAGTCTTCTCTACCACTCCTGGGAAAACTTCAAATGCTATTTAAAGTCACTTTTATGACAAATATAAAAGGAATGCAGAGAAACAGTATTTTACTTGATTACAGTTCCTGCGCAGCATCTGCACTATTCAGCACTATAATTTTTCATATGCACTGTGCTACGTTTTCTTACAGTAAGCAGGGCCAGCATTTCCTCTGTCCTCAGAAGACCTCAAGAAAGCGTTCTAAGTGCTTACTCAAGCAACATCGGCAGAGCCAGAGGATGTTTCTGCAGCTGGTAAGCAGCAGAGGGTCTGTCAGCGAGGTCTGCAGGGTGGGCAGGCTCCCACCCATCTCTCAGGCCAGCTCTCCTCAGCAGTGCACCTTCAGCTGCATTTTAAAACCTATATTGATATACTTGCTTGGGTGAATGGGGTTTGGTTTTTTTCCTGCAAACACTAAGCAGGGTGCTGCTTGCCCTTGAAATATACTACAGCACCCTGAAACATAGGGCAGCTCTTTCTCAGCCCCTTTGACCCTGCAGGAACACACGGTGATCCCAGGGAGAAGACCACGTATGGAATCTACCACAGAACATGCTGAGTGGCCTACATTTTCAGGTATCGTTAAAGAACACTCCTCATATCACAGCTTGCTAATATCTATTTGTTTCTTGCTAATATCTGTCTGATCCACAAAGATCATCAAAGTCCAACCCCTGGCCCTGCACAGGATATCCTCGAGGGTCACATCCTCGAGGGTCACACCATGTGCCTGACAGCGTTGTCCAAATGCTTCTTGAATTCTGCCAGACTTGGTGCTGTGACCACTTCCTGGGGAGCCTTTTCCAGTGCCTTTCACGCTCTGTGCGAAGAAACTACTGCACGAACACCTCCATGTAAACGCTTCAAAAGCCCGCGATCACGCCGCTTTTGCTGCGCTCCGGAGCGGGCGCGGTCCGGGCTCAGGGGCGTCACCCGCCCGGGGCCGCCATGGCGGCCGGGCCGCGGCGCCGCCCGCCCGGACTAAACATGGCCGCGGGCCCGGCCTTTGGACTACAAGTCCCAGGAGCGAGCGGGAGGGCGCGGCGAGGCCGCGGCCCGTGCGGTATATGAGGCGGCGGCGGGGCGGCCGGAGCGCGGCGGCCGGAGCTGGCGCTGCCCTGGGCTGACCCCCTCGGGGGGTGGCGGGGCGGAGCGGGGCCGGGAGCGGGGCCCGGGCCCGCCGGGAGGTAACAGGGGCTGGGGGCGCTGGTGGGAAATGCCCGCCATTAGGCCGAGCAGGGCCGCGGTAAATAGAGCGCGGCGTGGGGTGTGCTGCTGCCGCGGGTGGGGGCTGCGGGGGTTTGGGAGGGAGCAGCTTCTCAGTGCTTTTCTGTAAAACAAGCGTTCCAGGGGGGTTTTGTAAAGGAGCCATGCCTCTTTTTGCTCCGTGGTAGTGCTGTGGTGTCCGGGGGTGTGTTTTGTTTTTGTGTTGCCGGACTCCATCTGGTGCGCTGTGGCGGAAAAAGGTTATTTCAGGACAAGCGGGTTTTGCTGAAAATTGTATTAGTGATTAGAGGGTGCGCAAAGGAGGGCGATGAAGATGGTGAAGGGCCTTGAGGAGAATCTCTGTGAGGGGCGGCCGAGGTCGTTTTCAGCCCGGAGGAGACTGAGGGAGACCTCATGGCAGTCTGCAACTTCCTTATGAAGGGAAGAGAAGGGACAGGCAGTGATCCCTACTCTGTGGTGCCCAGTGACAGGATCCGACGTTGTGTCGGAGGAGGTTTAGACTGGATATAAGAAAAAGGTTCTTCAGCCAGAAGGTGACTGGGTGCTGGAACAGCTCCCCAGGGAAGTGGTCACAGTACCGGGGAGCCTTTGGACAATGCTCTCAGGCATATGGTGTGTGTGTGTCTGTCTCAGACTCTTGGGGTGTCCTGTGCAGGGCCAGGGCTTGGACTCGATGATCCTTGCAGGTCCCTTCTAACTCTGTGTTCTGTGATTCAGTCATTAGGTATTTCAGCTTATTTGCTCGGCTGGATGAAGCTGGGAGGTTCTCACTTCAGTGCAATTTCAGGCATACCAAGCTTTGTTATCTTTTGCTTATAAGCCCAAAATACATCTTATTTAAACAGCAAGGAAGCTGAGATATTTTTATCACTCAGCTTTCCTTCCCGTGATTTTGTTGAGAGACAGATTTCTTTCTTCTTCTAAAGAAAAAAAAAAAAAAAACAAAAAAACAAAAATCCCACCTTTTTTTATGGCTTTAGTTGCTGAGCTGTGGTTTGCTCTCCTGGGAAATAAATAAAAATACAGATTTAGTCTTAAGCCAGTGCTAGTGATGCCTTGAGACTTAGTACCTTTATTTCCCTGTTGTGTTGGCATTGGGATTTGAGCCAAATCAATGGCTTTCCACACAAAGTTCTGACTGTTTGCAGGAAAATGGTCGTCTCATTCCTTACAAATAGCCTTATGATAAAGTTAATGCAGCATTTACCATTTGTAAAGGTCATTCCTCTGAGCGCTTGAGAGATCTGACACTTGAATTAAACGAGGCAGAAAATAAATTGTAAATAGTTACTGAGACGGATAGGGTTTGGTCACTAAATGGCACTTGTAAATCTGAGGGGGTGAAAAGAATGCGAGATCACTTTGTAAAGTCCCATTTTGCATATAATTTAGATAACTGTTTAAATATCTTGTATGTAAGTGTTTGAATATCTTGTATGCGTTAACTTTTAGAGCAAGAGTATCTTGTGTGAGTCCTGACCAGGATGACTTTGCCTCCCCAGCTTTCTACAGGCAGGTGCAGTTGTGTGCCAGTAATGAAACTTGTGCTTTTTTGGTAGACACTCCATGCTGCCCCGCCATGTGCAGAGGCTGGGCAGAGACTGGATCACCCACTGGAATGGCTCCCAGATACTCGCCTTGAACAGCCCAGTTTCCAGCTGTCTGAGATGGGCAGGACACTATCCTCCCTGGGCCTACTTTCCACTCCCTGTTTCAGCTGATTTTTCAGCAAACTGGAGATTCCCTCCATTTCTTGGACCTTGGAGGCAATTTCAGACCTGTAATTGGCATCTTGATAGCTACACACAAAGTTGTTGCTTTCACCTACCCAACCCCAGTATGAAATCTGAGGGAGAAGAGCCATTGACAAAGAAGAGAAGACTCAGTGGCCAGGATGATACTTCAACTCCTGAACAAGAAACAAACTTGTCTAATCAGAAGGAAGTATCTTGTTTTTCTGTAGCACAGAATGAAGAAAAACATGGCAGCAAGAAAGGTAAAAGATGGTTTTTGCTCATTTTCCCTGTTTATTTGTTATGCTAAATACACCAAATGAATTAGAGTTATGAGCAGTAGTGCCTCCTCCTTCTGAGTTATTGTTTTTCTTGGCACCCCTCTCTCTTAGGAAAGCACGTCTTTAAAATGGTCCAGTTTTGTAATGCTTGTATTACAAATACAAGCATTGTAATACAAAAACTTGTATTTTGTGCTGTCAAACAGTCTACCAGAGCTAAGTTCACTGCACTTGGCAAGAGAACACAGTCAGCTGTTGGAGGGATTGCCCAACCTGGGGAGTCTTGAGCTTGGTTCAGACAACACTCTCTCATGTCTTTGTCACCAGGTCATGTCTGTTAGCTTGGAAGCTCTAAAAAGCCAAATGATTTGGCTGACTTGCTGTAGGGCTGAGCTGGGCTGGCAGTTGTATAGCTTCATTCCAGGTGCTCCACCTGAGCTCTTAAACCCTACTGGACCTGAACTGGTTTCTTTCCAGACCAGTTGAGTTATCTGTGACCTAGAAAACTGAGAATTAATGGACTGAGTTTTAATGGTGCTTGCTTCCAGTGTGATTGTATGATTTTGTTATTACAGCTGTGTTCTGCCACTGGCATGTTAGCAAGTTCTATGTCAGATCACGTCTGACAGAGCAAGCAGCATGTGTGCTTATCCAGATAAATGCAGGAAGAAGTGCAGAATTGTCTACTGGGCTCAGTAGCAAACTTCCATGAAACTTCAAAGTGTCTGTGTTAGCTTATTACAGTTATAGTCTTGTACATAACATCCAAGTATTTTACTGAGTCTTGCATATATTTACAGTTTTGTGTAGTGTGAGACAAATAGAGGGACACAGTCAAAATTATTGCCCTCTTGCATAAATCACTTCCTTAGCAAAATAAACTGGAAATTGTATTATGGCTAAAAAGGGCAGTAGATGCTATCAGCATCCCAAAGGGATTTTTGGACACAAATACCCATAAGGCTTAGAAACATCATATTCATCTTCAGGAGCCAAAGGAAGGGGCTTTAATTTATGCTTTAATTACTGAGTCCTCTTTTAACCCTGCCTGGCATACCTTTATCTGAGAGTGTGGGTGGCATCGTGGTCCTTCCCAGTCACCCTTGTAAGGTGATGCTAATTAAAGATACCTGCTGAGGAGCAATGTGGCTTCTCTCCCCCTATAGAAACAGAGCTTAAAGCCTTGCTGTATTCATTGTAAACACTGAATAATCTAAGCACAGCAATGAAAATAACTACCCAGATAGGACAGATGGCAACAGCTGCAGTCTGCCACTGATTGTTAGCACAGGTAACTGGACCTCAGCTTGCTCTCAGATGAGATCAGATATAAAGGGTGAAAAGCATCTCTTTTAAAGCGTTTTTAAGTGGGGAAACACATTTTTTTAAAAGTAATTGGATGCTTAATGATGGGCAGATATGTTATTATGGATTTTCCTACTAATAGTAAGTATGAAATCAAAAATGGCAGAAAGGTGAAGGAAACCTTTTCAGAAGTTCTTGGTAGTTCTGAGACTTAGTAATTCCTTGATTTCTCAACTCACTAAGGAAAATTGGGTTCGTTATTTGCTTATGGATTCTTGTTTGGGATTCCTGTTTCAGCTTATGGCTGAGTTTTACAGACTACACAGGCTAGAGGTGATTGATGGATTCCTAACCCTTTGTTAGTCATGGATAGAGAGATCAACAAAGTGCCCATATGCTGCCCTAAGGAGTGTATCCCAGGCTGGCATACACCATCTCTGCTGAGGAGGCCGTGGCACCAGGCAGTGTAAGACTCCCAAGAGGCTGGAATTGGCTCACCAGTTTGGCAGCAGGAGCAGGGGGTGTAGTTTGATTGCAACATTCTACTTAGAACATGCCAGTTCCCCAATTTCAAAGCAGTTAAAATCCAAGGCATATAATGGTTTTGTGCTGTTTGTTTTGAAGTTGGGGGTTCTTTTGTTTTTTGTTTGTTTGATTTTTTTTTTTAACTAATGCTTATATAAAATCCATCTTAAACAGAGGGTCTGAATCACTGCTAATTGAATAAGGTTTTCGAATTATTTAAGAGATTTGAAAGACAAATAGTTGTCAGGAGAATGATTTCTAAGAGCAGTAAGAAGTCATATGGTCTATAACATAATTTTTTTCTGCTTCATGTGCTTTTAACAGGAACCATCAAAAGACACTGGGAATATTTCTGTCAGCAGAGTAAAACAATGAAAATTGCTAAAAATAAAGGATCTGACCAAAGCAGTACGGGAAGTGAGGCAACATTTGATTTTACAGTCATGTCCTACAATATTCTCTCACAGAATTTGTTGGAAGACAACTCTCACCTGTACAAACACTGCAGGCAGCGATTGCTGTTCTGGGCATACAGATTTCCCAACATCCTACAAGAAATCAAAGAGCTGGATGCAGATGTGAGTAGAAAATGAGCACATGGATAGTTCTTAAGAACTGATAAACTGAAGTAGCAAATTCTACTACTCTGTACTGGGGTCTGAAAAAACACTGCTGTGGTTTTGGTTAGTTGTAGAGTTTATTGTTTGTTTTTGAGGACACATAAATTGTTGTAATTATAATCAGGAAGTCAAGTCAGTAACATTTTGCTTCAGTAATTTTCAGACCAACAAAAGTTCAGTGGTAGAATCCATCCTGTTTGTGTCAGAAAACAGTACTGAAAAAAAATAGTTATATTAGGGAAGCCACGAAAAAAGCCTTGTACCATTTGGAAAATGCAGTTAAGTTAGTAGGTCGCCTGGAATCTGGAAATTAAAGTCCCTTTCAAGATCTTCCTTTCTTCCTAATTAATTTATATATCCTGTATGCATATATCTTTACAATGAGATACCTTGTTTAGCTTTCTGAGAGGAGCAGCTGCTGGCAGACCCTGGTAGATGCAGGTGCCCTTTCCACAGAGAAATTTCTTGCTAAAGGACATAGATTTTTAACTATTTCATTGGTTGGAACTGCAACCTTAAGTGAAGCAGAGATTTCAGAATATTGCTTGAGATTTGACTCTCCCTTGAGACCTTGAATGAGCTAATGCCAGCTGGGCAAGTGGGATGTGTTGCTGCAGTTCAGCAAGCAGGGGTAACTTGTTCCCCTTTGGCAGCTCAGTCCTTTGTCCCAGTGGTGGTTGTAACTCTGTGTTACTGCAGTGTGCTGGGGGAAAGATCACAGATGCTCACAGATAGAGTTGGACTTGGTGATCCTTGTGGGTCCATTCCAACTCAAAATATTCTGTGTTTCTGTGAACTCTCTTGAATGAATATTTTGAGTTTGATCTTTGGTTCAGTTTCTTATAATATTGAAGCCTGTTTTCCACCTTGTAGTACACCATTGGCCTCTTCATCTCTTCTCCCTGAGCCTTCCCCTGAACTGCTGAGAATGTAGTAGCAAGTTACTATTTTGATTAAATTTAATCTCGCCTCTGAAAATGTCTGTCTGAAAAAGAGTGTGAGGAATTGGGGCCTTCTTCATAATCTTAGTGAGCATTTTCTATAGAAGAGTGAATTCTTTTGTGGGATTATGGAGTCAAAAGGCTTCTGAGATTTTTTTTTTTTTAATACCTATACAGACTGGCCAACAGAGATATGCTGTAGTAACATTTTGATGTACTTACTTACTAATATATTTTAATTGTAAACCTTTGCCTTAGGTGCTCTGCTTACAAGAAGTCCAAGAAGACCACTATAGAGCAGAGATCAAGTCAAGTTTGGAATCCCTGGGTATGATGAAACTCTTAGGACCAATACATTGTCTTCTTCCCTGCAGGGGTAACTTGTTACCCCTTGGGAACTCAGTACTAGCTTCCTCAAAAAAAAAACTCTCATAGATTTTAGAATCAAGTCTTTTGCTATCACTTGCAACAATGTTGTGTATCCTCTGTCATAAATTCATCAGGTCCTCTCTCCACGCTACCTTTATCTTTTTTACCAGTATTCCTATTGGGTAGCTCTTCAAGGGCATGGTTTTTTCTGTCTTGAAACTTTCCAGATCTCAGCACTAAATGTTATCCATGGTCAGTATATAATCATTAGGTTTTTATATGAGTGCTGTCAGTCAGTCTGAATAGACTGTCTTGTCACTATCCCTCATGTGATTTTATGGAAGGAACATGTTGCTAAGGGTTGATTCTGTGGTGATTTAAACTGATCTAAATCTTTTGTAGCCTGCTCCACCTTCGAGTCCCAAGGCCCCGCTTCCATCCTGGCGCTGGCCCTTGTCTGATGCCAGGAGGACATGGGGAAGGAGCAACACTGGACTGATACTTTTTCTTTTTTGCCGAATTGGGGTAGTTTAGTTCCCAGAACTGAGTGTTTGCAAAGAAGAGAGTAATGGCAGTACTGATTGAAATCCACTTGAGACATGAAACAACACTGTGAGGCCATGCTTGTGAGGAGGGCAAGTGAGCTTGTAGCTACTGTACAGGAGGATCTGGAGCTTGCTTTAGCTCTTTCTTTCCCCATCCTTAGCTCCCAGATGCATGTCCTGCCCCTTATTCTGGGCTAGTTCTGGCACTCACTGGTGAAATCCACCAGTCCAGCAGAATAGTATCCAGACTAATTTTATTTTTCTGGGTTTGTTTTCTGTTGCCTTACTGAGTTAGCAGTAAGTGCCACAACAAGTGGCAGGAGCAACATGGCCCGAATCTGGGAGAGGGGAATGGGAATCCCCTGTACCAGCACTGGAGAGCTCACTACTTCACTAAGGTTGTGCTTCATGAATTCATATAGTCTGGGCAGGGCAGAAAACATTTAAAAATGGCAAAAGCTACATACTGTTTCAAGATATAAATTTTTTTCCTTACATAGATAAAGTCTTGATTAAATCTTGTTTAAATCATCTCTACATAAAATGAAGAAATTGGGAAATCACTATTTCTAGATGGACTTGCTTGAACTCCAGCTGTCATTTGATAAATGTCTCTGTTTCCTTGGTGAAAGCTTGCCAGTTGCTGCTCACTGGATAATTCCATAATTATGTAAATATGTTTGAGACCTTTGTTCCATGAATCATTTTAGACATTGACTAATGACTTAGCGTGATTAAGGCTTTTGATTGGTAATGCTTCTCTGGTATTACTCTTAAACCATTCTTGTAACATCCAGAAAAAAACATCAATGCACAAGGCCACTTTTGTGTGCCTTATGGGGAGTTTCTTTGTTGTTTTGTTTTGGGTTTTTTCCAGATGAGGAGATAAGAACATGGCTGGTATCTTAGAGTATGTAGATGTTTACCCACTGCAAAAGGTATTGGACCACGTTTCCTGTCCTGCCTCGCCTCAGCTCAGATTAGGGCAGAAAGAAAATGAGCATCAGTCTATGTGAACTTCATACAGACTTTGGTACTTCAGACTGAGGGTTGACTGTCAATGTGAGGAAAAGCAGCATGAGATTTTTCTAATTTTTTTTGTTTTAAAATCTCTACACAATAGTATTTTATGTGTAATGGTAATGTAATTTTAAATATTTAATGTGATAGTAATAGTAATTGCCTTTCTTGCAGGGTATCACTGTGAGTATAAAATGAGGACGGGCAGAAAACCTGATGGCTGTGCCATTTGCTTCAAAACTTCCAAATTTAGCCTGATTTCCTCAACCCCTGTGGAATTTTTTCGCCGTGACATCCCACTCCTGGACAGGGACAACGTTGGACTGGTGTTGCTGCTGCAGCCCAGATTTCACTGTAAAGCCAGTGCTGCCATCTGTATTGCCAATACACACCTGCTGTACAACCCAAGGAGAGGGGACATCAAACTGACCCAGCTTGCAATGCTCCTGGCAGAGATTGCCAGTGTTGCCCCTCAGAAGGATGGCTCCTTCTGCCCCATTATCATCTGTGGGGACTTCAATTCTGTTCCTGGCTCTCCATTGTACAGATTTATAAAGGAAGGAAAGTTAAATTATGAAGGACTTGCTATAGGGAAGGTAGGCTGTGTTTCTCACTTCTCACCAGAAAAAATGGTTAGTGCTGATTAAAGATAAATATTTGAGTGTTGCTGTGATTGTTTCCATTGCAGTGTCTCTCTCAGTGCCCTCTCTGCAGCCTGCAAAGCAAAAGTTACTGCAATTAAATAACCTTGGATATATTAGCTGTGCCTTAGGGAATATTATATCCTCCTCCAGCATTCTGAAAGGAAAAACTCACCAACAATCATTCCTGAAATGTAGTGAATCCACAGGGTGATACTATCACTGGGTTTGGATGATTTTATCACTGTGTTTAAGTGTCCTAGGCTTTAACTAGGACAAAATAACCTCTTAATCAAAAACCTACTGTGTGCTCTGTGGGAAGATGACTCTTACTGTAGATAAACTTGGTGGCTACAGTAATTGTAAAAGCAAATCTGCAATTAGATGCTGAACCTGAACTGTTTCATGTTAAAAGATGTCTTTTTGTGAGCTCTTATATGCAGCTGTTGGATGTATCACATGCTATGTAATAGGAGTGACTGAGCTACGTGAAATGAGAAAACATGACCAAAAAATAGCCCTGCTGGTTGTTCTTTGCTAGTGGGGACTTGATTCAAGCCCCCACTTGCCTTGACTTGCTCACAGAAGGATCAGCATCCTGAAGCTGAAGTGTCCGTGCTGGGTAGCTCTGTATATGCTGAGCCAGTGCCATCACATTGTTAAAAATGTCCTTGGAAGTGTCTCAATGTCACAAGAACCATCTGGAAAAATAGGGTACCTGCAAAGAACTTGCTAAGGTTAAACAGAGTAGATGTACAAAAAGGGTGTTATTTTTACAGGGATTTGACTCATCAAAGAATTATTCTAAGGGGCTGGGCCTTATTCTTTAAACTTTACCAAAAATTTTCACTTATTTTTGGTTTGTTTGGTGGGGGGTTTTTTTATTCTGTTTTTAAATCAGGTTTCTATCTGAAAAAGCTTCTGTTGTCTTTCTTAGGTCTCTGGACAAGAACAGTTTCCAAGGGGACAAAGAATCTTATCTATTCCAATTTGGCCAAAAAAATTAGGTATTTCACAAAACTGTGTGTATGAAATAAAACAGCAAGAAAAGGAAGAAAATGCAGGTCAGTTTTTGGATTAATGAATTTTTGTGAGTATCAGGTATCATTCAGGTAGTACTGAAAACCATACGTTCTGTTTTAGTGGGGGTAAAAAGTTAGTCTTGAGCTTGCAAAACTTCCTTGTTGGAGTCATGAGAGTGTAAAATGATTTATTCACATAAACTTTTAAAATTTGAATCTTTATAAGATAATAGTTAGAAATTTCCCTTCAGGAATTGGTGTGTAATGTTTAAACTCCATGTTTGCATCCTGAAAGCCAGCTGTGCTGTGAGTGGGAAGAAGGAGGTGAAGGAATGCAGCACATGGACATAGTGTGAACCTGCATTCTGTCTCACTGTCTATGAATTATAGTATTGGCACTTCATGGAACAGTTGGGAAAAGCAAGTGATTCCTTGCTGAGTATGGCTGTATCTTTTATCCACTATTTTTTTCTTTGACAGAAAAAGCAATTTTAAATGAATGGGACATAATATAAAAGAGTCTTTAGAGGGGATGTTACTAATGGAACAGAAAAATTTAATCCGACTTGGTGAATTGCATCTTGCCTGCTACAAGTGTACTTAAAGATACTATTTTTTTTTCCTGTAGCTTTTCTGTAGCTCTTCAGTCTTGGTCTCACTTATATCCTATTTTAAATGTAAATTGAATTTTTTTTATTTTGCAGGAGAAAAATTGGAAGCAGCAAAACCGGATAACACTCAGGAGATTGTAATAGCATCTGAAAAGTATGTATTGGGGAAAAATATGGAAGCCCTTGGCTGGTTACTTGGGGGTTGGTTTTGGTTTTAGACCAAATTTGTATCTGATTCCAGCTGTGGATACCTCATGATCACCCAACCCAGTCTGTCCTTTTGGCAAAAACATAACTGTTCATTTAAACATGAAAAGGGTGATCAGACAGCAAAAGACTAGATCTGGCAATAATGGAATGTGTGTTCTTTCAGGAACTTGCAGATATTTTTTCAGAATGTAGGGCTGAGGTGTCAGTGTAGAGGGTACTTTTTGTCTGCTTATTAAAAGAATGCTTCTGGCATTTTTTGTCACTTCTTGACATAAACAGAACATCATCTGCTGTAGGGACATTGCAAGAAACGTGTGAACTTCATTTCATTTGCAGAAACCATATTTTTAAAAGAGGGAGAGGAAAAGAATAAACCAGTGTTGTCCAGCTGCTACAGTATTGGCACTTCTCTCTTTTCATTGTTTTTGACACACTGGTTTATGGATGTAGTAAAATCCTATCATACAGTGTGAAACTGGGATGAATGAGGGAAAGGAACTGGAAAGGTCATAAAATTCTTCCTTGTCATGAGTTCTGTGGAAAAAATTAGGTTCTTTGAGTCTGAGAAATGTGGAGTATTATGGATTTGGTAATACAACTTCGACTCAGAAGGAGGAAGCCATTGCTAGGATGCTTTTTGAAAGCAAGAATATATTTGCATTTACCAAACTGGTAAAGGCATATAAAGTAAGGCATAGAAGAAGGAAATTGCCCTAAATGTATGTATGGGATGTCAGGCTCCAAATCAGCCATTTCTTACCAGAAATGAGATCTTGGTCTCACTGCAGATAGTCATATTAGAGCTCCTGGTGATGAAAAAGGCGTCATGGCATTTCTGAGAGAAGAAGTAGATAACAGACAGGAAGCCCTATGATACAGTTTAAATCCATAGCATGCTGAATGCTTCTTGCAGGTTTTTTTCCCTTCATCTTAAAAAGGATGTCTTGAAGCAAAAGCAGAAATTGCTGCTTTTCTGTGTTGTACCAACTGGCATGTTTATCTCTGATCTGAATCAGGCAAGGTAACATGCTGATTTTTTTAATTGCTTGGGTTTCAACCAGAACACATTGCAGCCCATGTTTAAAATGCAAGATGAGGCAGGTACAGCTGAGGGATGGATGATTTGCAGAGATGATGGAAGCAAATATCTGAGAGACAGGAGTTCTTTTGCTGAAAGGTGCAATTTTGCAGTTGGCTTTAAAGATTGAAAAGACAGGTGAGACAAGATGGGCTGAACTCAAGAGGAACAGACAAATGATGGGGAGACAGAAAATGGGAGCCTGAGTAGAAGAAAGACAAGCATAGCCTAAGCTGGAAGCTTGAAACCTCTAGCTTGGGGTAGGAGGAAACCTCTAAATATCTGAATTTCTCTTTTTGCTGAAGGGCCTGGTTAGATGAGTTTGTGTTTTGTTGCTGTCATATGAGCTGCTTTCATGGACATTTCTGCCTGTGTGTCAGGGAGAGATTGCTGAGTGAGGACACGTTATGCTACAGAATGTATATGGAGTTGAAAGCTAGCTATAATTCAAGTGTCAGCTAAGCCAGTTCTGATCAGCACTTCTACTTGAAAATGCTGCCTGCATTTTGCCTTCAGAGTGGCAAAATGGGATGGCTTGCAGGAAAGAAACACTGGTTTGCATATCCAGATAATTAATTCTGTTTGTAACCAGGAACTATTTGGTATTTCTTCATTGCTTATTCCTTCTTGGTAATGCAAGAAAATAAAATTCTTTTCTTTGATGTCTCTTTAGGTTGTCTTCAAAATTGCAGCACCATTTTAAGTTGTCTTCAGTCTATTCTCATTACTTCCCTGAAACTGGGATACCAGAAGTGACAACTTGTCATTCCCGAAGTGCTGTCACCGTGGATTATATCTTCTATTCTGCAGCAAATGATGATACTGCTGCCCAGCCAGGTAAAGAAACCAACTTTTAATTCTCATAAATGCTAAACAAGAATATTTGTTTGCTGTTGTAAGAGAAGTGCAGTGATAATTTCATCCATGTGAAGTACCTCAGAGGTTTGTGGTAGTGCTTTGAATGTCAGCTGTTACCTGAGAAATGTGGCTGGCCTTGTCAGCTCACCACAGCTGGAATTGTAGTGCCACACAGGACAAACCTTTTAATCTGACTGAACATTCCTGTAGTTCCTGTCTCAGCATGAAGACAAGCTGGAGGTACAGGAAAGCAGCATCTGAGAAATACTGCTGTCAGTAGTGCAGGCCAGACCTACAGTAAGGCAGTGTTCCCAATCATCTCATCAACACAATGGTGAACAGCAATTTATGATGTGCATTAGAACTGATAAACGAACCTTTTCCTGGCAATTTACTTCTCAGCTTTGTCTTGCAGTAATTTCGGCCAAGTAAAACTCTTGGCCTTTGCTCTGAGCACGGTCACTGGCACAGGCCCAGCTGTCACTCTCCGGTTTGCAGTTGCAGCTAAAAGTCACCAGATGGTGCAAGAAAGTCGCAGTAGCTCTATGGGAATTTCGTGATGGGTATCCCAGTGTTTCTCCATCCTTCTGAGCAGTTTGCTTTCCATGCCCTCACGAGTTCTGTGTTCATGCCGTCAACAAACGTCAGAGCAGTGCTAGCACATAAATGTCTCTGCAGAACTTGGAGCAGAGAAACCTGGATTCCATTCCTGATCCCACTGTAAAGTGCAACTGATTTTTATAAATTAGCATTGTTTTCAGTATGTGGAATGAAAACACTGCCTTCATCTTTCATAACTTGGGACTAGATTGTTAAAATTTATTGAGTCAAATCACAAAAGTCTTATTTGTCATAGCATGCACAGTAAATGCTTCCTTAATGTAAAATGGGAAATAGAAAAGCTTTGACTGAAAAACCACAATATGGGAAGTATTTAAATGACTTCTGAATGCCACATGATTTAATAGAGTGCTGTGGGATTGCAGAGTGCATCCCTGCACAAAATTTTTTTCCTAATTGACCTGTTTATATATTTTTTGTACCATCATCATTGCTCCAGCAGAGATACAGCACTTTTTTCCTTTTTGCATATGTATTACAAATAGATGGTTTCCACACCAGAGCACAGAATGGAACCAAACTTGAATTTTCCAGCTACTTTAAACTAGTATAGTTTTTATTCATGAGCTCTTAGAAATTAAGCCATGCTTTGGATTTTCAGTTTTCTAATGACCTCTATTTAAAGTTGCCAAAGTCTGTCCAAGTAAATTTTAAATGTGGTCTAGGCTCACAGATTGTTTTTTTCCATTTAAAGGGTTGTATTTTAAAATATTCATGCTTTATTCTGTCATGTTTAGCCAAATATTTGATTTAGTATTCAGGATTTCCTGTAATCAGGGTTCAGTATCTACCTGAGTCCTGCAGGGCACAATTTTGCTGAGTGTTCTGGGTACATTAATCACTGCATGGAGACCAAGCTCTCTGTGGCAACAGACTGCTCCTTTGTAGATATGCAGGTGCTGTCCCAAATGATAAATTTGTCTCAAGACCTGGTGGACCTGGTGTGCTCTAGAGCTGCCAAGAGATCTTTGCAGTAAAAAAACTTTTCTTTAGAGCAGCAAAGAGCTGCTTGGTTGTTAAGGTCTGGAAAGCTGGTAGATGGCTAAGGATGAAGCTGTTAGAATCTCTGAGGAGTTCAGCAGTTGCTGGATAGTCTTGTAAAGTATCTCTTGGGAAGCCAGTACCAGGTTCAGCCAGTAAGTTCTGAATTTGTTGAGAACTTTCACACAGAAAGTATTTCTGTCAAAAGTTACAGCTGCAGTTTGTGCTGGTCCTGAAAGCACTCAACTTGCCCAGCATCATGGCTGCAGTGTGAAAGCAATAGGCAGGGCTGCTGAGTAGCTGTCTAACTTGAATACCATGAATTGGCTGGAAACAGTTGCCATCAATGGCCCAATGTCCAGGTGGAGACAAGTGACATTCCTCAGGGGTCAGTAATGGGACCAGTGCTGCCCCATCCCTGGAAGTGTCCAAGGCCAGGCTGGATGGAGCTCTGAGCAACCTGGTCTACTGGAAAGTGTCCCTTGCCCGTGGCAGGGGGGTTGGAACTAGATGGTCCCTAAGATCCCTTCCAACCCACACCATTCTGTGTAATTGCAAGGCTGGAGTAGTGTTCCACTCTTGCATGAGCAGTGTGGTGTTTCACCTGGGGAAGGAGGTCAGGATGGGTTTCTTAGGTAGTTACAGGAATAGGTAGCAGGAGAGAATGGAGATCCTGTTCTTATGATGAACAGCTAGAAAGGGAATAGAAAGCTAGAATGCCTTCATCTTTATGAGCAAAAGTGTCTGTATGACCTGCCTGCTGGGGAACTGTGTGCTTGAGGATACAGAAACAAAATGTTACGTGAAACAGTGACTCTAAAAAGATACTTAACTTCACAAGTCTCAGCTCTGTTTAGCAATGCTGTTATTTAAAGTAATGGACTGGATTATATGAGGCTTTTTCAGGGGAGTTACAATGAACAAATGAATGCATTTTCCTTTTTATTTCTATTTACATCTCTGAAAAATAGTGTCCTTCTGAATACTCTGAGCTCTACTGATGAAACTGTACTCTGAGTCGAAAAAGAATTTCTGAACTGTCTTACTGCTGATTTTGCATGGAACAGTAGCAACTTTGGATTATTGCTGCCATACTGTTTTCCTCCTTCTACAACTGTAGGAACGTGTGGTATTGCCTGCACTGATGACCACTTCCTTTTGGTTTGTTTTTTCTAATAGGAGCAGAGGATTCTTTTTGTGGAGGTCTGAAACTTCTTGGCAGGCTGGCACTTGTAACAGAGAAAGATCTCTGGACTGTTAATGGTCTTCCCAATGAAAATAACTCTTCTGACCACCTGCCACTGCTAGCAGAGTTCAGGCTTATTGAACGGTAATATTCAAAGGACTTTTGGTGTAGGTAAAGTTCCCTTTACTTTCTCTCTTCCTGGGATGATTATTATTTTTAAAAGGTTAATTCAAGCACTGCTGGTCCAGTTTAAATAAGTTTGCCTGCATGCTGATTTGTTAATGTTGTGTAGACTTTCTAAAGGGACTTTTTTTAAAAAAACTGTTTAATTTACTTTATGAAGTCTTTTGGGGAGAAAAGATTTTACATCAGCTTTCTCTTTGATAAAGGAAAACATCTGTGCCAGACTCAAAATGGCATTATTTTTCATGGATATGTTGTAAATTATTTTTATTGTAAATCACAGTAAAAAGGACTATTCTGAGAACTGTGTGTTTCTTCAAGCAAAGGGGAATGTGTTTGTGTGCCTGCAGCATTTTACAATGAGTTGAAAATGTTTTACTGCAAACATGCTCTGTGGACACTTCCACCTTAACACTTCTGCAAGGGAATTTACTCAGTGGTGTCAGTGCAGAGGCTGCAAGACTGAACTTTCAAAGGCAGAAAGGCATATAGGCAAATATTTATGCTTTAAGAATTTGCTGCTTAAAATTGTAAGGGCTTAAATACAGGTAGCATTCAATCTTTTTAAAATACCTGAATCTTTTTTAAAATATCTGAAATAAAGCTAAGCTTAATGATCACACCACATCACAGGAGACTTAATTGATCTATTGTAGGAGAAAAAAAAATAGCCTTTGACATCTTGAGGTTTCGTACATATCGAACAACTCGTGACAGGGTAGTTTTTTTTCCATTTAATTATTTTAAATGCCAGGTTCTATCTTGAAATGACAGATCCTGAGGTATGAAATGATCAAGGTTTTTTATTTACTCTCACATTACATTCTGTGTAAAATACAATTTACAAAGTAATTTTTAAAAAGCCACCAGACTGTCTGAATAGGAAACATAGGGGGGCTGGAAACAAATCTTGTAATTTGGTCAACCTACACATGGATGTGTATGTAGAACCAACTTTGAAGTAACAGAGTTGTCTTTCAGTGTAGTGCTGGAAAACCTGCACCCATTCAGACATTTGTCTCCCAGAAGCACTTGTGGAATTTTCATCTGTGTTCCCTTTCCCTGACTGCAGACAACTGGAATTACTTTGTGCTTGGAGAATAATGCAGGAAGTACAGTAGTAGTAATAATAAAACCTGTTGAATTAAAGAAGTTTCTCAGCATTCCATTACAAAATATGAGCACCTACTGCAACATTCAGCTTACATTGCTGAACTTTTGTCATAGTCATAGCTTCTACCTGTTAACAGCCAGGTTGATGCTGAGGATGACAGCCTGTTTGGTCCTGGATGCTGACTGGTTTCAAGCATCTGAGTAATCTCATAGATGCCAGCATACTTAGAGGCAAGAGATTTCTGGGTACATCCAGGCTACAGCTAAAAATACTGTTCAGTTGTAGCAACCCTTGTTAAGAGCAAGGACAGAGACAACAAGTCAGTCATTAAAAAAAAGATTACCATGATACTTTTATTGAAGTTTCATGCTGTGCATATACAAATGATGAGAAAAAGCCCAAAAAGTCATGCATGTTTTTCTATACTATTTGACCACTTTGTTGTCACTTGAACCACACTTAAGACAAATGCCATCATAAGCAAGTTTCAAGAGAATATTTCAGCAGAACTTTAAACAAGAATCAAAAGCAATTTGTCAACACACCTACAGAATTAAAAAGCTTCCGTATCAGTTAAGAGAAAATAAATTGTGCTGGACAAGGGTAGAAACTATATACAACCATTATTTGAGCTGAAGTAAACCATGGTTTCATAGAAAAAACTTGCAACGTATCAGGTAACATTGTGCTATAGGATACAGCTGATCAAAAGTTTTTCCACATCATTTTATCCATTAGAAGTCATAAAAAATTGTTTGGGTCACAAGACACTGAGCAGCACAAAGTTTGAAACTGAAACTCTGCAACTGATGTCAAATTACACAAGAATTTCTACCAAAACTGTATTTCGCTCTCTTCAGCTTCACTCCTTAACCAGAAAAAAATCCTTACTGTGCACACAGGAGTGGAAAAGTTTAGAGAAAGAGGGATGGGAAAGGCCTTCCTCTTATTGATATGGTAAACTTGGATAAAGAAGTGTTACACTTTTGAAAAGTTTTCTTTCTCCAGCTTCTGGAGTCTTAATTAGTAGAAAGCCTTTCACTGGCTGTAGGAGGTTGCTGGGTCTTGGCTTTTTCTTCCTGTCCTAGGCAGATGAAATTCAGTCTTTTGAGCAACGAGGTCTGTGTACAAGCAGTTCTTTCCTTCTGTATTCATTCATTTTCTGGCTGATAGAAGTGTTTTAGGAGCTTAAATCATTCAGTTTGAATAAGCATTACTGTCAGTCTGTAACAGCATCCATCTTCATCGAATCCTAAAAAAGTAAGTGCCCAGGAGGGCAGGTACACCAGGCCCATGGCAGCATCATCTATGAGCACAGCACAAAGAGTAGAGGCAGGACATGTACAATAATCCAGTTTATATTTAGGCACCTAATGAAACATTTCCAGGAATGCAGCACTTGAATGCTTCCAGAGAACTTCACTAAGTCGAATGGTGAACCCCAGTGAGTCTTACCACGTCACTTGAGAACACTGCTGTCCATCACAGTCCTTAGCCAAGTCTTACACAAAACAGCTGAGCAGAGAGGAAGCAGACAAGCTTGATTTTCATCTATTTCAGCCATACTTCCTTATTCAAGTCTGACTAAGCAGTTGTTACTGGGACAGATGTAGGAAAGCTCCCTGCACAGCACAGCAGAAGGTTAACTTCAGCCTGCCGTGCCTGATTTAATATAAGGTGTCACAGCATCCCCATCAGAGACTGCTCAGCCTTTCAAAGACAAGGTTCAAATCTGCACATAAATGTGGAGGGAAAAGCACACAGACTCAGGTTAGCAATTCCCACAGTTTTTCCATTATTCCAGGTACTACACATATGAGAAAAAAGCTGACTTGTCTCTACAAAACAGCAATCTCTATGTTTTGTGCTTCGGCGGTGTAGTTCAGAAAGACTAAAAGCTTGTGAAAAACGTATTTAAAAAATTATGAAAGTTTAAAAATCCATTATTCATCAATTATCATCATTTAAAAAACCTCAAATCTTGCCTAACAAGATGTCAGTGTTAAGAATACACTTGCATATTACTTAACATCTTTCGGCAACATGCAGAAAATAATAATACAGGTGGCAGTAAAACATCCAGTGCTGTTTTAATACTCCCAGTAATGCTGGGAAACAGTACAAATTATGTAGAAAACAATAATACTGACAGTTTTGCATATCTATTAAGTCTAGTGAGGTAATATTGATACTTTAAAAACTTATGCCACTTCTGCACTGCTTGCTTTTATTGCTGAATTAAAAATAGTGAATGTGATTTTTTTTTAATTGCACTGCACCCCAGCACATCTTAATACTAAGAATATGATTCATTAGTTATTCCAATGCTACCACCCAGCACAAGGCTAAGTTAAATTAACACTTGTACAGGGAAATTATATTTGAAGAAACTCGCACCACTGGAGGTACCTGCTACATGATGGAGAGAAAAAAAATCTCATATCCTGGCAAATCTAATTTTAGGTTCTCTTCACTGATGCCTTTTCTATAAATTGAAATAAATACTGCCACCAAAAAAAATTACCCCCTATTTTCTAGGTCAAACTTTTATTGTGAGAGTACATAAGTTAATAACTAGTCCCATTCCTTTTTCCTTCCAAGGGAGTGCAGGTAAAGTGCAGCGGCAGCAGCGGGAAGCCCTCTGGAGTCCGTGGTGTGGCTGTGTCAGATGCGGAGCTGGTAGCCCACCTCGTTGAGTGTAGCCAGGTCTCCTTTCTTGTCCAGCACCGCAGGCCTGTGCACAGGGAGGGAAGAGGGCACAGCAGTCACACAGGGAAAGCCTTGCCTCAGAGGAGGGCTGGATGGATGCTGTCATCTTAAACACAATCCTGGGAAATCTGCTACAGGAACTACTGTGCTAGAGCTATCTGTGTGTTGCCTCTGAAGCCACGCACCAGTGAAGGACAAGCTGTGCCATGCTGGGATCCAGGATGTGAGCCTGAAGCACCACCTCCTCCTGACTTGTGAGAGGGTCTGAATAAGTAGCTAAGACTGGACACACGTCATCTGTCATTTACCCCGGAGCAGGACTCTGGCTTTTAGAATAAAGCTGAAACAGCTGAGAGCAAACAGGCAGGGTCTCTCACATGGCCACTGCTTGTTGGCTCTCCCAGCCTGCCCCTTCCTCCTGGCTGGGTCTGTGTGAAGGGCTGGAGCCCACCAAATAGAAAACACAGGGTGGACTCCCTTCAGTCTCCTGGCATCCAACATTCTGACACCATTCACCTGAGTCATCACACACATGGATGTTGTTAGACCATTTAAGTATTTCAACAGCCTGAACCAAAGGAAACTTTGAGCTGTCAGTCTCTCTTCTTAGCAAGCAAGGCAAACACTTCAGCAACAAAGTTGTCAAACCAAAACTATCCAGCTGATTAATAGTCTGTGGATGCTCTGATCTGAGAGCTTATTGCAGGCTCTTGGCTGTTTTCACACTAAGCCGTCTGTTTGCTTTTCTAAAGACAGACATTATTTAAAGCACACATTTCTCTAGTACTCTATAGCACGTCTGCTTCCCTGCAGAAACACAGCTAAAGCCCCAGTAGTACAATGGGATGCTGATCATGGCTCCAGTGCTTTCAGCTCCTCAGCCCTGGTTTCCAGCTCTCTGTGTTTGCTCTTTGCTCACTGTGCAGCAGATGTGACCCCTGAGTTTGCACATGCAGGCTGGCGCTTATCTCCCTGCTGCAGGCTGCCAGCCCATTCCCACTAGAGCAGCTCAGGGCAGCAGCAGGGCCCCCAGAGAGGAAGCAGTACCACAGGCAGGCTGGAAATCAGGGAAAGCCCAGCCCTGTCTGTGGCACACACCAGGGAGAGCTGTACTGCTGCAGCCCCAGGAACGGGGGGTGTATAGCTCACACACACATGTGCAACAGAGCCTCTGAAATATTTTTTAAATTCTTTGATTCAATAAGGATTTTTTTTAATTATAATTTTCTTTTTAAGAGCAGAACTGCTAACACCAGATTCCTGCTGAGAATCTGCTCATCATTTGAGAGCTGGTGACATTGCTATGGACAGCTAATGCTCTTCTGCCTAGGGGCACATTGAATTAAACCTGTTGCACCATGCCTCGTGTTTGTCTCAGTTTAAGTATTTGACAGAAGTGAAGGAGTCTTCACTGGTTTCTCTCACATGCAGGAAGGGATCACACTTAAAGAAATAGTTTGCATTTTTCCACATTATTCCTTCAGAGCAGATGGGATTTGACTAACCAGTAAACAAGCTACAAGCTGCATCCTTCAGAGCTTGCGTAGGAGTCAGAGACCAGCAAGAGATACACTGTATGAAATTTCCAGTGTCCTTTCTGTCTCCAATTTAGGGATCCTCTTCACAGCTTTTTTCTCCCTCCCTTTAATTAAGGTCACAATATGGTTTTAATTAAAGCATGCCCGGATGGTAGTAGCTTCTCTGATTATACAAGAGAGATGGGGAGTCACTGTACACCCATGGTGACATGCTCATTTCCATCCATCCTCAACTGTCTGCAGCTTTTAGCTACAGACAGACTATCCTCCATAAGTTTCAGGAAAAGACAAAACTTGGACCAGTGGCACCAGAGATCCCATTCTCCTTGGCTGGCAAATGATCTTATGCCAAACGTGCCCTCTGAGGCAAGGGGCCTCTGCTTTACTGGGCCATCAGCTCACACCTCCTGTCCAAAGCACCATGAGCAGGTGAGCAAGCTGTGCCCAGCTGCTGGGCACAGAGTATTCATCAGCTGTTTGCACTGCAGCTGCCTTATTTTACATGTCCTAAAGTCATCCTGCCCCCTTGCACATCCCGATAAAACAGACCAGCAAAATTCCCCTTTTAGCAGCTACACTGGGCTGGAAGTACACAAGGCCAGTGTTGCCATGCCACTCACAGAGCATGCATGTTAAGCCTCAACATGAAATTGAAAGGAAATAGATCTGGTGAGCTGACATTAAGGAGCACAGATTCTCCAGGCTACTGCATGACCTTCCCTTCCAAACTCACAGCGACCCTCTAGCGCCAAGCACTCCTAATGGGGATGAAACACCACATTGCCTGTTCCAGCACAGGTCTGCAATTTACTGCATCCTTCTGCTTTGGGACTTCAGAGGATAGGCAAGTGGACACAGTAAAGCTTCAGACTTAGAGAGATTCACGCCACCCTACCTACATCCTCTGTATTCATGCGGGATCACACCAGCTGTGGGCTAAGAACACATGGAGTGCTGCACAGCTCAGTTAAGAAGCTACACACCAGCCTCCTGGGCAGGCTTGTACTGGGTATTGCACTGCCACCTGTCCTGCAATAAGCCCCACCTGCCTTGCAGCTGCATTTCCAGGCTAAAAGGATATTGTGAGCTTGCTGGCAGCCACCACTAACATTTACCAAATGGAAGGAACTTGATTGTTACTTGAAGGAACAAGGATGAGAAGTTTGTGGCTGTGAAATCCTCTTCCATCCTTAAACGCAGTTTCAGCCTTTGTCCTTCAGAAACAATCCAGCCAAGACACTCTAGTTCACCACTCCACATAGCTTTCAGTGGGAGATTTCTCCCAGCAGGCCCATATAATTTCACTGTTGAGGAAACCCAGGCTGTAATAACAGCTTGTCATCAGCAGGTGAAGCCTTTCAAATGAATGTGTTAATCAGCACCTGCCAGCTCACACTGGAGCAAAGTACTTCTCTCCCCCTCCCCAGCAAGCTCAAGAAAGCTGTAATTAAAGCAAGTAAGTGATCCACAAAGAAACAAAACAGTTTTGATAAGCACAGCCATTCTTTAGCTAGGATTCCAGCCTAAAGCCTAGAAAACCTGACTTTTTCCTGTTCTGTGTGTAACACAAAGGCCTCTCACTCCATCAGGTTTCCAGAGATCCATCAATATGGAGAAGAGAATACTCCATTTCTCACCTTATGCCAACAGGCACACGTGCTAGGATGTGTCATTCAGCTCATCCCTGACCAGGGGATGCCATTCCCCCTTCAGGTCTCACAGCTCACACTGTGTCTGGGTCCTGCATTTTCTATCACGGTGACCCAGGGTTTATTTTAGTTATATATAGTTTGCTCTTGATACAGACCAACACAGCAGAACCACTGAGCTGGTAACAGGTGCTGAAGCCACTGCAAGGCCACCTGTACACTCCCTGTCTTTCTGTCCTGGAAAAGCAAAGCTGCCAAGGAGAGATCAGTCACTGCAGAGCAACCACATGCCCAGCAGCTCTTTCAGGAAACCACCTCACCTGGAGAGTCTCCAAGCCCAGTGACACTCACTCCTCTCCAGAGATACTTGATCCACTCCAGCAACTACAGAAGCACTATCAGAAACTCAAAAATGAAACTGTTCCTCAAAGAGAATCTAGGAGGGGAAGAGGCCTGGAACAGCTGAGCCCATTACAACTATAATTATCTATGCACTAAACAAGGAGCTCAGTGACGAAGCCCAAAGTACAGCATTGTGGACTGAGTGTGAATGAACATGTAAAAATAAAAGCTTGATGTGAAATCATCTGCTGCTAACGTATCTTCAAGTTATCTTTAGCAGGTTAGTCTAATGTCTTTGTTAGCTGCTTTAAAATAAATGAATAAGTGCTGAGACAGTAGTCTGGGAGCCTATTTAAAAAGCAATGATCATAAATATGTGACTAATCTGGGTTACGTATAGGCTTTCACAGTTGTCAGCTTCCTGGCATGGAGCACTACAGCTAGAACTCAGTTCTTCCACATCTAAGGCAGGGGAGTCTGAATTGCCAGTGGCTGTAAAAGGCCTGTGGATCTGGAAGCACAGTTTTATCCATTTAGAGATATTGCATCCATCCTTCCCCACACAGCTAAAGAACAACTCTTAGCTATGACACACATGGAAAGTGGCCTGGGTTTTTTTTTAAGCTGATTAAAATCAGAGAATACAATTCAAGTGATGTTGTCACTTTGGAAAGACAAGTTTACTTTCCCACTGTCTGTGTCAGCTGCACAGTCCAAGGACCCTGCACAGAGGGGCCATCAGGCAGCACAGCAATGCCAGGACATCAGCAGTGCCAGCAGCTTCTGGAGCCTCTCTGGGAGCTAATGCACCTGGCGCAGTTTTCCTGTATGTGCCAGTGAGCACGGAGGTTTTGTACAGCAAAGTAACATCATCCCCCTCCCCTCCTGCCCCAGCAGGGATGGTGGCAGGAATACTCACGATTTATCCCTCCTGCAGGCTCGTCTCTGAGGGCTGCCCTGCCTCCGGCGAGGGGACAGCGACTTACCCCGGGGTCTCTCCTTCATCGGAGAATGGGCACTTGAGGGTTTCAGAATCTGTGAGAGATGGGGGAGGGAAGGAAGTGGCCTTCAATAAAGGCAATGATTCACTGCTAATACAAATTTAAAATAAAGGGCCTCATACAGTAGCAGGGACAGCATATAAAGAGCCTTCAGTCCCTTGGGGCTTATTCAAACCCTGACCAGGTTAAGAGGAACTCAAAGCTGTTATCATGTGATAGCTGTTTAGGGGCTCCCTTCAAAAATTAGTTGGTGTCACCAGTTCAGTTCCCAGCTGAACACTGTCTCATCCATGGCTTTCTTCAGAGCTGGCAACAGCAAGAGATAAGAAAAATGGCTTTGAGCCTCCATTGAAAGAAACTCAGACAGCTAAATCACCATCTCCAGCTTTTCTCTCAACAAACAGAGGTGACCATCTCTCAGGCTGGCAGCTGAATTCTGACAGTGAGGCTTTTCACTTGAAGACCTTGCCCTCATCCTCCAGGCCCTCCAACGTCAGAGGACCATCAGCATTACACTCACTCTCTGGACTGCTTTAAAGATCTGATCCTCCAAACTCGGCCCACTCACAATGGAAGCCCTCTGAATTCTGTAGTGACTCGAGGGAAAAATCAGATGCAGGGCCTTCAGCCTTCAAGGGTTCAGGGCTGTGGTCCTGGCCCTGAGGCACTCTCCAAGACTAGACCCAGTGTCACAGCTCAGCACACACAGAGAGCTGGTCCCTCTATCAAAAGCAAGTACAAAATTCAGTAAGTCATCCACACATACGGACTTTTTCAACTCAAGCCTACTTCAGCCGTTTGCTCTCTGGAGAGTATTACAAGCATAGGAATAGAGAAGTTAAAAACCCAAACTTAATTACATCAATAATCAAGCCCATCTTCTTAAGATGATAGCATGGCACAAGGTGGCCCTCAGAAGTCCTTGGCAGGGCAGGAGAGATGGCAGCAGAACATAGGGGCTACAATGCCACTGGCAAGGCTCACTCCAAGGTCAGGGCAAGGGGGCAGGTGCCTCAGCCAAAAAGACACGTGGCTGCTACGTAGGAGCCGTCCTTTAGCAGGGAAGGGGACGAGAACCCAGAATAACTTGGACACGATGCCACATACCCCTCCACAAGAGCCAGACCCATACTTAGCAACACACCTGCTCTGCTCTCACTGCTGGCAGCCAGCTGGACAGGCACCAAATCAGCTTCCACCATGACCACAAACAGTTCCTCGCCCATGCCAGGCTCAGAGGCACGGTCAGGGACACCCCTCGTCCCCAAGGGCAGCCAAACCCTCCAGGCCCCTGGCAGCCTGCCCTGTCTCCCCGTTGTTTCCCAATGAGCTCTTCAGTCCAACCAGCCAGAAGGGAAGCACCAGTTTGTCAGGGAGTCCCTTTACTCGCCTTTCCCACATAACCTACTCTGTGATTCAGCTAAGGACAGTGGACATCAGCCCCTTGGCATGTCCTGCAAGGAGAGGCAACCACTGACACACACGTCCCATGGCACCTCCTGCAGCTCAGGTGGAAAATACAGACCCCCCATTACCTGCAACCAGGCCATTCTTCCCAGCAGTTCCAGCCCCAACCATGCTGATTCTTCCCAACCACCTTCTTCTGGAGTCATTGAGGAAAACAAACTGGGCAACAGCTCTCTGATAGCCAGGGACAAGAATGGGTTCAAGTATTTCCCAGGCTAAAGGGGAGATCCTTCAACTAAATAGCTGTAAGGGCTTGAAAGCACACCATATCCTGGGAAAGCAGCACCGAGACAGATGCAAGCACCCCCCCAGCACACCTGATACCTGCATGATCTCAGGCTGACACAGAGCAATGCCCATCTCTGCAGGATGGGACAAGGCACAGCTGCCTCCTGAGCCCAACACCCACACGCACGGACCTACCTTCATCCTCATATCCCTGGCAAACTTCTCCAGCTCCTTTCTGACTTCTGTGCGCATCATTTTGGAGACATTGAGGACCAGCTGTTTCCACTCGATGGGCTGGAAGCTGTGCGGCTCGTGCGGGACGTACAACCCGATTTTGACTTTTTTCACCGAATGCAAGTACTTTTTGTAGGAGTCTTCGAATTCGAAGATGAGGTCGCTCAGAGTTCGGTACGTGAGAGGTTTGTCCATCAGATCCGATCGCCTGCTCATGCCCAGAGAGCCGTAGCGGCCGTTGCAGTAAATCCCAAGCACCACGTGATGAAAATAGTTCCCTGAGAAATGGGTTTTAAAGCTGATGGGGAATCGTTCCACCGAGGGCTGCCCGTTGGTTAAGTAGCTGGGGTGCACTGCATCAAGGCAACAACGGAGCTGGGAAAGCTGCAGGTACAATCACACCTGTAAAACACCTTCAGCAGGTTTGGGGATTTTAACTGCCAGGGCAAAGGGCTTTCTTGTAAACACAAACTTGTTCTCACTGTGCCCAGATACAGCCAATGCTGCCAAAGCCCATTTCACTGCTTGGAAAATAAGATGCAATGGCTCAGATGGGGAAGGGCATGACTCTAATCACACTTAGGGGAAAGATAAAAACCACAGCATTGTTCAGGTCAGCACACCCGGAGCGAGACTTCCTCCCATAGATCTGGAAGCTCCCCATTTGATACCAACATCAAACTCCCACACTTCCAAAGGGAAAAGCGTTTACCTCCCTTTCTTGAGGGTTTGATAGAACTTTGTTACTGAGCCTCATTCTCTCATGTCTTCAAATAGGACCAAGAAATCTGGATTTATTCCTCTCCAAGGTGACAGCCTGCCTTTCCTTCTGTAAAGTGGCCCTTGACATTGCCACTCCTCATAGAGAGTGTTTTACCATGTTACCCTTGTAACACCTTGCTGAGAGGAACCAAAAGAAAGGTCCAAGACGAATAATTAACGAGAAAAGGATAGAGGCATGCTCAGAAACAATGTTCTTAAAAAGCAAACCCTGTCCCTGGAATGAGTGACTGGCCATTTGAAAGGCACCACGTGCAGAGGCCAGGAGCGAGCTCTGTGCCAGTGCAGTGTGTGATCTCAAAGGGGAGCTACGTGCAGGTCACCTCCTTGGCAGGCTGCTGGCCCGTGCCAGGGAAAGGACAGCCTGAGAATCCCTCACGCAAGCAGCTCTGCGTCAGCACCTACGCTGCACGCAGCTCCCTGCTGCTAATCCCGGGACAGCTGAAACTCACCCTGGCTCCACGAGCTGGCACCTGGCCCCTGGGACAGCAGGTGCCCTTCCCTTCTGCAGCTGAGGCTCCCACCCATGCCTGGGGGATGGAGGAGGGATGACCAGAAAAGGCTGTAGCAAATCGCTCCAGCCTGGGGTTACTCCAGCCAGAGGCACCTGCTGTAACCTTGGAGCCACCCCTTGAGACAGTTGGCCATGGTGCTGCCACTACAAAATACACCAGCCCAAAAGGCAGCACTGCCAAGATAGTGTCGGGGCATCCTGACAGATGGAGGAGTGGGCTCAGTTCCCACTGAAGCTGCAGGAATCTGCTCTGTCCAGGATTCTGCTCTGGGGATCACCAGCATCCCCTCCTCTCCCTACCTCATGCCCAAAAAGGAGGTATTTAACAGCAGTGAAACAAGAGCCACGCACAGCTGAGATATCCTGGGATGTTACTGTGACCAGCCTTCCTTCCCTGCCTGCACAGCACGGCTGCCTGACAGCTGGGAAACAGAACACAAAAAAGTCTTTGTATCAAGACTGTAAAACACAAATTGGGCTCAGTTCTGGTTCTGCTCAGCTTGACATGCCACCACCTTACCACCAGTGTGACTCCCTGGGCTGCTGACCCCTGCCTGCACCCCACATTTCACCTCTTTGTTCTATAGGGATGCATGAAAAGCATCCAATGGCTCTCATCCCTCTCTAAACTATTTTCTCAGGGGGATATTTCACCCAGTGTTTGTTGAATTTCACTAATTCAAACTTTTGGCATTTGGGTAAATGCAGAAACCAACTAATAAGAGGTTCATCAACTGCCCAGAATCTGAGGTCAAGAGCAAGGAGTTTCACAAACAAACAAACAAAAAAACAGTAAAGAAAAGCACATTGGCACAGAACTTTCAGAACAGCCACGGGGAAGCTTTTCAGTTCCATGTCAAACACGTTTAGCTGCATTCAGTGCTAGATGTCATTGGCTTTAGCAGCCTGGAGAGAATGTGTTAGAGGGCAAAGGAACAGACAACACTGTGGGCTCAGCTCACAGTGCACTTCACTGGCACTGTGACCATGAGTCTGGAAGACTGTGCACAGCAGAGCACAGACCTCCCAGCCAAGGACACGTGCACCCACCTCCTGCCCCACTGCCACCAAATACAGACACCTTGCAGTGACTGTCAAAGCCCACCCCAACATCACCTATGCAGAACAGAAACAGCTCCATTTGCCTTAGGTGGTCTCACTGGATCACTGCTGCCTCGGACTAGCTTCCCTGAGAAAAATACCTCCACCCCACCATCAGTAGATGATTTATAATTAAAGATTATAAATACACTGCCAGGGCAGAATGGGGCCCAGCACCATTATGTCAACTGGAAAATTCAGCACACACTCACCTCATTTAAAGGGTCACCTTGCTTCAGGCCTTAAAAGGTGCATCCTGTGTACATCAAAGTCATGTTACTATAATTTGTGTCCTACAGACCGATTCTTGCAAAAGTCCATTGTATTTATCATTCTGTGCAACTGAAAAAGCACTGTCTTTTATTAACACCTACGAAGCTTTCAAGCATCACCACTATTTTTCCCCCTCATTATGAAAAGGTTTTCACTCTGCTCCCCAAGTGCCTTTCTGTTAAGTCCATACAAAGCTTTGGTGGCCACCCGCCACACATACACACTTCTGCCACGAGGGCTCAGAGAAGTTGCAATTTAATCTCATTAAATACTTAGTAGGAGTAAAAGAATCTTTTGAGGGAAGAAATTACCCACCATCAAATGCCCCAGCAACAACCGCTGTGGAAATTAACCTTTAGGTACAGGTTGCTTCTGCTGAGAGACTGGTTAATGAGAGTCCCCACCCGAGATGAAATACACAGCAAATGGGCTGGAAAGGCACGTCAGATCTTCCCCTCTGTCCATGCATCATTATTATAGCTTTTCCTTTCTGCTCTGCCCAAGGAGAGCTGTATTGTGGCAAACAAAAGGCAAGCACACAGCAATGCTGCAGCTGTAATCACACTTCTGAGCTGGGACTGTAACTGCAGGATGGAGAGTCGGGGAGTGAATTACATGCCACAGTAGAGAAGCAGTGCAGAGCAGGAGAGGGCAAAAGCAGCTGCAGCAAAGCTCAGTGACCTCCTAATCCTGGGTCTTCGTGACAATCAACATGATGGAGCCAGGCTCTTCGCAGTGGTGCCAACCAACAGGACAAGAGGCAACAGGCAGAAACTGAAGCACAAAAGGCTCACAGGTCGGGCACAAAAGAGTCCTACCGAATTGGTAACATCAGCCCAGAGTCCAGCCACTAGAGGGGTTCTGCAGGGCTCCATCCTCAACCCAGGTCTCTTCAAAATCTTCATTAACAATGTGGACACAGAACTCAAAGCAATAGGTAAGTCTGGGGACAGCACCAAACTGAGAAGAGCTGTTGACTCCTTCAAGGGCAGAGAGGTGCTGCAGAGAGACCTCAACAAATTGGAGAGATGGGCAACCACCAACCACACAAACTTTAGCAAGAGCAAGTGCTGGAATCTATACCTGAAAAGGGGCAGTGCTTCGTGTCTTAAGAGCCCAGCAAAGGTGTTTTTGCTGAAGCATGGTCAAGATAAGCACAGAAAACTACAGGGTGTCTGGTTCTCCCCTCTCCTGCCACTCCCATGGGCTGGGCCATGAGCAAGGACCACTGGGCAGCAGTGAGCAGGAGGGATGGCAGCAGGCTGGGGAGCGAGGAAGCAGCTCTAGTTACACCAGCCATGCTGAAGCTGCTAGCACACAGCAGCATGTGGAGCAGGAGGAAAATAAATCTCGTGCTTCAAAACCATCAATAAGGCTTCAGTAAAACCAGAAGAGTTGTTTTTCCAAGCAACTGCTCAGAGGGCCCCCAACCACCAGCAATAAACACTCAGAGAAGTTTCCAGCTGGAGTCAGACAGCATTTCCCATGGGCTTGGGATTGCTTACTGAAAGGCAGAGCACTACTGAGCCCACATCTGGATGTTGTCTACACAGAGGGCCCAGAGTTCCCCCTGGCAGCTCCAGAGTCCATGTAGGAAAGGCTCAAGCAGCCAGTTCAGCTTCCTAAAGCAGGACTGCCAGGGTGACATCCCTTAGTTTGAGAAACCTACTCTCCAGTGCCCGGCTACAGTGAGAGGTGACTATCTAAAGACTAGACCATGAAAATTAAAAGCTCTCTCCCAGCTCTTCACAGCAACTGTAGATATTCACATCTTCCTTTCCCATATTTCAGTTAGCAAATGGGTCAAGCTGGAGACAAGCATGCAGGAGGCAAAGAGGAGCACTACATGGACAATATTATCCTGCAATCACTGCAAGAAACTCTCCCCCTTGCTGAAAACACTCGCTCCCAGCCCAGGGATGTACCTGCTGGCCTGGAGGAGATGGATGGACCCAGGCTTCCAGTGGCGATAAATATCATCCACTGATTGCATCCACAGAAGGAACGGTGCAGAAGCTACTGAATAATTTCTCACTCCTGAGACACTTTTGCTCTTCTCTTCTTTGTATAATGATATTGTTGGCCAGCAGCTCCAATACCCCGCACCGGTCCAAGTGTTACCTCACATGAACTGGGAGAAGGATGCTGAAGGCAACAGGAGTGATTTATGCTCAGCCAATGTGGATGTGCTCTGCAAGGCTCCCCGAGGAGGGATGCAGTCTGCAGCTTCCCTCTCCCCCTCTGATATTTTGCTCTCCATGTTTTAATAAAGTGAAGGCAGCACAGATAAAATTCCCTTGGCACTTTCTGGTTTACTATTCCCTTTCATGAGCTCAAATCAATTGGATCTTTGCTCAGAAAGAGTGGGCTGAATGCACCATTACTCAGCTGATTTACAACTGAACTGAGAAATGCCCTGGGGAAGATAGCAGGAGGAATGCTTCTGGTTAGGCACTGACAAGCAGATCATGTAAGCAGAGAGATATGAAGCCAGTTCAGACAGCTACACAGAGAAAAACAACTGTGCAGACCGCTGCAAAATAATACTGAAGATCTGTTTGAGCTTTCAGTCCTCAGAGCAGCTGCTTCCTTGGAGTGTGCAGACAGGGCAGCTCAGTACTTTACCTCACTGCCCTATAAAAATGCTTCAAGATCATGTGCACAGACAATTATGCAAAACTTAATTCTGCACCAAGAGGGATTACAGAAGCATTTTATAAGAAGTCAGACAGTAAAAGGCAATTGCACAAGCCAGTGAGCAGCTCAATTAAAGTGACATCTCGCTAAGCCTTTGAAGGCAGGCTCACACCGAGGGTCTGCTGGAGTGGGCTCTGCCTTTCCAGTATCCAAGCAACACTCAAGGCCTGCCAGCACACAAATTACAGCACTACCTTATTTCCAGATACATGGAATGGAACCAGAGGTCAACACACACACACACACACACACACACACACACACACACAGGGCTGCTCAGCTGTGTGAAGGCACTGGCTGGAAACCCAGGAGAGGGTTTTCTCTGGAAAGCATCTGACCTTGGAACACTGCTGGTCTCACTGTGTCTGCATCCAAAGGGCAATGCTGAAGATCAAAAGCTCATGGCTGACAAAAAACAGCAAACTTCCCCATGTGTCAAGCCAAAGATGCCTCCTAAAACCCCTCATGCTGCACTTGCATCACAGCACTACGAGGTTCCACGTGGGCATGGCTCTGCACCAGCCACTTCCCAGGCACACAAATTCAGGTGGCCTCTCCACTCATCACTGCAACACTCTTTGTGTACCCACACCTCAAGCAAAATGCCTGGGGTTTATAGTGCATGAATCTTGTCAACTTAAATGCATCTGTTATTGGACCCCCAGCCAGCACAGAGTCCCTTCTCTCAGACAGAGACTTCTAAGACAGGAAGCAGAAATCCTAGAAAGACAAGCCTGTCACATACTGTCCCCTGGCTAAACCTTCTCAATTAAAAAAAGAAAAAAGGTTTGCCCAAAGTTTGGGTTTTTTAATTAGCATCTAGAGACAGAAAAATTCATACATATCTTAACTCTGAAGAAAACTTCAAATGACAGCAAATGGTATAAAATACAGCTTTAGACTATTTTGCTTCCTTCACATCTCAAAAAAATCCCAAAACCACCAAACTGAAGCCACAAGTCAGATTTGAGGCAAGCAAAAAACCCAGTAACAACACTTCTAGGTCATTGTGGTTATCTGTAGGCCACTAATCACCCTTAGCTCCTGTGATAAGTAGAATAATCAGCTCACTGCTAGAAATACAGCACTGCAAGCCACATTGACACTGCAGAGCAGCATCAACTCCTCCTGGGGATTATTTCCCCCATTCCTTTCATCCTCAAATAATTTGAGGGACAACCCTGACACAGGGGCAAGCATAACAGATCTACTGACATCGCTTCAAGGGAAATCAGTTAATGTAAATTTTTGGGCTTCAGGAAAGGTCTCAATACTGTTACTCCCAGTATTCTCCTGGACAAAGTATCCAGCATACAGCTAGAGAAATACATAACACAGTGGGTGAGCAAGAGGCTCAAGGGGCAGACACGAAGAGTTACAGCAAATGGGGTTACATCAGGCTGGAAACCACTCACTAATGGGGCTCCACGGGGCTCCATTTTAAGGCTGGTTCAACATCTTCACAAATTACTTGGATGCAAGACTCAAAGGTATGGTTCCTAAATTTGCTGATGACACAAAATTGGGAGGAGCTGCTTACTCCCTCAAGGGCAGAGAGGCCCTGCAGACAGACCTTGACAAATTGGAAAGTTGGGTGACCACCAACCTATTGAACAAGGGAAGTGCTAGATTCTGCACCTGGGACAGGGCACACCCAGTCTTGTGGACAGACTGGGGAATGAGAGGCTGGAGAGCAGCACCACAGAGAGGGAACATGAGTCAGCAGTGCCAACCCTGTCCTGGGGGCATCAGGCACAGCATCCCCAGCCGGGCAAGGGAGGGGATTGTCCTGCTCTGCACTGGGGCAGCCTCACCTCCAGTGCTGGGGGCAGCTCTGGGTGTCACAACATAAAAAGGCTTTAAATCTATTAGAGAGCATCCAAAAGAGGGCAATGCTTGAGGGGAAGCCATACAAGGAGTGGCTGAGGTCACTTGGTCTGTTCAGCCCTGGAGGAGACTGAGGGGAGACCTCACTGCAGTTACAAATTCCTTGTGAGGGGAAGAGGAGGGGCAGGCACCGATCTCTGCTCTGTGGTGACAGTGACAGGACCCCAGGAATGGCCTGAAGCTGTGTCAGGGCAGGTTTAGGGTGGCTATTAGGAAAGGGTTCTTCACCCAGAGGATGGTTGGACACTGGAACAGCTCCCCAGAGAAAGGTCACAGCACAAGGCAGCCTGACAGAGTTCAAGAAGCATTTGGACAACACAGGCCCTTAATTTCTATGGTTCTTGTGGGTTCCTTCCAACTCAGGATATTCTATGATTCTAGGATTCCTCCTACTGGAAAGGCTCTGAAGGAGGTTTGAGACTTTTGTTGACTTCAAGCCCCCAGGACGCCGATCCCTCCAGCTGCATGCAGAGTCTGTCAGCATTCCCAGGGGAAACCCTGTCAGCCAGAGCCACCTCTCAGACTCCAATCCGAGCCTATCCCTGGCACACATGGCTCAGCCCATCCCATTCCCACCCCCTAGCAGCCATTGATTCCCACAGGCACTACCTGCCAGGCTCTGCCAGCTCCGTCTCCCACGGGAGGGGGCAGCAGCAGCCAGCAAAAAACGCTGCAGAGACATCCCACGAGATGGTTTGCCTCCGGGCTTATTTTTAGTTGGGATTTGTTTGAAATGAAACTTGATAGTTCCCGACAAGATGTGTCTGGCAACCTGTTCCTGCAGCCCTGCCTTGCCTCCTCCAGTGTTTTAGGATGGTGCAGGTTGATGTATCAGTGACAGCACCAGAGGGTGGAGAAGCAAGTCAGTGCCTAAATGACTGAAGACTGAGTGGGAAGCAAGCATTATGTTAAGGGGAAGCTCAAATGTTTAACTGAATACACATGTTCCTGCACAAAGCACAGCTGTGGGTTCAGAGACAAAAGCTAACAAAACCTGGTCCTGTAAACATCAGACAAACACAGAACCCACGCTCCTCGGGTGTTACCAAGCTCCAACAACAGCCAACAGAGAAATGCTAACAAAGAAAACAAGGATTGTGTAGACAGGTACTTATCTGGGCACCTGGGGTCAGATCCTGACATTATATAGATTACCAGGGCAGGAGGAGTAAGTCTGCATGGCCAAACCATAACATTTGTGACCTGGCTCACAGCGTCCCAACTCCTACTTACAAGCCCAGGCAATTCAGCAATTTGGTGATGAATAGCAGGGCAGCTCCCCAGGCTGCTGGCACTCACCTTTGGCTGCAACCCTCTCAAACACCATCCATGAGGGGTAAGGTATTAAACAGAGCTGCAGTGGAAAAAGTCACAGGCATGTGAAAGGATACATCCCCAGGATAACTGCTTCAAGGCATTTGATAGGTAAGGACTCCCTGGTCATTTCTTTTGCTGTCTCCATTAACCTAGAACAGAAACAAAACAGTTTTCAGTCCTTCCAGCTAGAGCAATTGACAGGAATCAAAAGGTCCTCTCATATGCCAAGAGCCAGGCACCTCCAGTTCTTATCTCAGCAAGAGTTGGTGAACTTGATTCTCCCCTTCAGTGACTTGTCAGAGTCCTGTTAACTTCTGGAGGATGACTGGGAGGAAAAAAAAGAAAGAGGAAAAAAAAAAAAAGATATTTGGCATCCCAGTGCCTTGCAGCCTCTGAAGGTGGATGGGAGGAATGATGCAGTCCTCTCTGCCTCTCACAACAGCTTCCTGAGCATCACTTCAGACTGCAACACAAAGCCCTGCTAAACTGCACCAGCTGGCAATCATGGAAATCCCAAAGCAGGACTGAGTTTAGCTTATTTTCGAAATAACCCTGGCTCTCCTCTGGAGGAAAAACAAAAAAACAAACCAGGAGAGAGAAGATGGTTACATGCCTCCCTAAAAGCTTTAAATACCTCCATAAACCCATAGCTACAGCAGCAGACCAGAATTTATTGCCTTTTTATCAAAGGCCACTCTGCAGAAAGCTCTACCAACACAGACACTTCATATCTCTGCAAACTGAGTTATTGTCTTGCTGCTGCTCCACATCTCCTGTGGACAGGAAAAGTGGCAAAATCCACACAATTTCCTGCAGGTGTGCAGGAAACGATGCATGCCCAGGATTTTTCAAGTTCCTGAAGTTTAGTTACAATCTAGACACTATCACTGGAATACAATTATTTGACGGGGACAATACTGTGACAAGCAACAAGCAACCTCAGGTCAGCTGAGAAAGCTGTTGTGCCACAGTGACACTGCACTATTAACCTAGTAGGTAACCTATCCCCTTCCACAAACAGATCCTGAAATCCTGGACAGTTTGAAAAAAAAAAATACTGGAAGTAGCCTAAAAAAGGCCAGAAGAGTCACATCCAATGCCACACTAAAAAATCAACCCCCTAAAAAAGCACAGCTGAAAACTAAGCAAAGGCTAACTTTTATTCTGCAGTCTTCTCTATCCATATCCTTTCTCTGGGAAGAGCTTTGTAAACAGATCCCTTCTCTAAGGACATACAACATTAAATGACAAAAATATTTGTATTGGAGAAGATTATGAAAACATGCCTCTGAAACCATCAGGGTCTGTTTACCCCACTTTCTGATTCACCCACCCCATGCATTTTAAACCTTGTGTTGAATGCAAGTGACAACAGAGCTTCCACTGCTATTACAGCCTGTCACAGGCATTTCGTGTCCCATTTATCCAAGTTAGAAATTATCGTTCCATTTGTAAACAACCACCCCTTACACTCTGCCTGCAGTACAGAAGACTAATTAGAGTTTGCCTGCCTCCTCCACACTCACAATCAGCCACAGAATCCCAGAGAACTGCTGGAAGCACAGAGCAGCCCCGGGGAGGGCACACAATGGGGCTCCTTCATCCCCCACAGAGGCTGCCCACTGGTCACAGCAGTGGCCACTGCAAAGCCCTGTCTGTCTCAGAAGTGTTATGTGCAGATGAGGCATGGGAGGTATCCATAAACAAGATAATCCATTGAATTCCCTATCTCCTAACTACATGGGAGTTACATTAAAAAAAAAAAGAGGGGGGGGACAGATGATTATTTATGAACGTACATTATGAGGAAAAATGTCAGGTTATAAAACCAATTTTTTTGCAAGCCATTTGGTGTGACCTATGCCTGGTTAACACAGTCAGAAGGGCAGGGGCAGGGCCAACATCTCCTCCTCAGCAACCTGCACCTGGATCCAGGAGCTGCAGCAGGACCTGGCAGCACAGAGATGCCAGTGGAGCAGGACAGTGACAAGGGGAGCATCATTCAGGAGGCACTGCTAGCTGTCAGCAAACCAGCATCCACCTGCACTTCTGGAGCAGGCTGTGCCCTCACACACATCCTCCCTGGAATCCTGGGGAGCACTCTGCAAACAGTTTGCTTTCTCTCTGCATTTACAGCACGGACCACAGGGTTTACGTGCATGACCCAGTTCAAGAGCCACTCAGAGTTTTTCTTCCACTTTTAACAAGCTTGAGTCAAAGCATGGCCTTAAATCCTGTGTTTGTATTGGAGGCAGAGCCCCTGGAGAATCCCCAAGCCACTGCTCTGCCCAAGGTAGCACAAGCCAAATGTAAATCACTCCTCACAGATTATTTTTCAGTCTACTTTCAACTGGCTTCTCAAAAACCTAGGAACCCACCAGCTAATCTATCCTACACTTAACCTTGCATCTAAGAAGGTCCTCTCATGTTTAAGCTAAATCCTTCCCTTTTTGCAAATTAAATCAGGAGCTATTTCTGATCTCCACAGCAGGCATGGAGACCATTCACTATCTCTCTTCTTGCTACAGACATTTGTATATGCAAAAGACTAATCTACCCTCTTCTCTGTAAAAATGAGAAAGAAAGACACCAATTTTTATTTAATTCTTCCCTCACTCCCCCTGAAAGCTTCCCCCTTAGGTTATAATTTTAGGACAATATTTGTTTCTTTCAATTTTGGAATCCCTTCAACCAACTCACTTCTCACAGTCCTTTGGCTAAGGCCACAACAGTACAAACAGACCAATTTCGTTTTGGATCCATTTTTCAGTACACATTTGCAAACAGGCCAGTGTGCTGTTGGCTATTCCCTGCTGGCCCACACAGAATCCAGTTCTGGTGGCTTTTTGTGGGGCCCTTTTTGTTGGTGTTTTTGGTGGGTTGGTTGAGAGGTTTTTTGTTAGAGATGGAGATTTTTTGACTGGGCTTTTTTGGTCAATTTTGTTTGGTTTCTTTTATTTTTTTAAGCTCAGCTGCTTCTTTGCAAAACCAGCCTTTTACTCTCCACAGCTGGCTATTCCCAAACTCTCCTAAGCACTTGCCATCACTAAATTATCTCCTGTTTGTTCCAGCCCAAGAGATCACTCTGAATATCCCAGTTTCACTTTTCAAAGTCTCCCTTTTCACTTGTCACCTTGTCCAGCCTGGACTGCAAATCATCCATCAGCAAACAATTACTGTTACCCATACCATTAAGGAAAAACTGAGCTGGGACAGACACTGCACACCTCTACTGACAATCTCTGCTAAGCAAGATTGGTAAAGTGCCACTTTCTACGTGTTGCTTTTCACAAAGTTGTGTCCTTACATTAAACAGTTTTATTGAGACTCAAGGTCCTTGCCTTATCTGCAGAGATAAGATGTAGCCTTATCAAAAGCTACACTAAAACAAGGAGTTATTACATCCACGTCTTCTCCCTTGTTGACAAAAGCTCTCACGCACTCATAGAAGGAAATTCTCAGAAACTGTGCCCAACAATATTAATGTTGCCTTTCCCTTCCCTTGAACTGCAGATAAACTCAAAATTCCTGGACTTATCTTTTCCTTTATTCTTTTTAAAGGCTGCTATCTTTGCCTTCCCCAGCACCCACCCTCCCCATATTCTCTAACACAAATATTAATGATTGAAGACTGCTTGTCAGTTCTCTAAGGGATCTATGGCAAATGACCTATGGCAAATGACAGAGCATTCAGCTCATTTGAAAACAGATCATTACAGGTGCTCTTTGATTTGTCTTTCCCCTCACTACTAAATTCTTATCACATTGTCTCAGACATTAATAGTGACCAGAAAGCCTGCAGTTAAACTTGTGAAAGGAGATTTAAGGAAGGCGGAAAAGAATTTAAAAACAGCATTAAGCATTTCAGTTCCCTGCCTTGGCAGGGTTTGCTACTGGGATTTCCTTTAAATCTTGACAGCTACCTGAAAAGAGTCCACATATATAGCTATTCTTTATAGTCTTATATCAGAGAGCTGGAAACTAGCCCACAGTCACCCTCTCCCCACACTCCAGTGAGCACTGGGAGAAGCCCATGTCTTCCAGGAACTCAGGGGAGACTGCTGCAGTCAAAGAGAAGCACCTTGCAGCTCTCCTCTCCTCTTTGTGGCATTTACACCACTCTGATGTCTGTCAGGCAGATCTCTATTCCAGACCACAGTGAACACTTCTGCCTCTAACAAATGTAGCCAACAGGAACAGGCTGCTTGTTCTTCCCTCAAGACCTAGTCCTTGGCACATAGTGATGTTTCCTTGTTAATTGATTCAAATTTCTTTCAGTGTTGTCAGGAGCCCACCAGGACTACCTCCCTTGTTCTTCCTGCAGTAAGAGATGCCCTGAAAGGAGCTGACTTTGCCTCTTTAGGATGCTTTCTTTTTAAAATGGCAGTGCCTAAAGACAGCTCATAGGAACCATTAATTCCTTTTGCTCCCAGATTTATCACTTGGGGCACCCAATTTCATATACAAGTTAGAAAAACCTTAAAACCTTTCAGCATGCCCCAAACTGGAGGATCTCACCAGGTGGCACAGATCACACTGGAGTCCCCTCGGGGATGACCATGCTTAGGAGAGGCTCCCTGTTACCTTCACCAGAAAGACTCCTACAATAAATTTTTTATTAGTAAGATCCTCCAGCACAATTTTCCACAAAATTGCCCTTGCACAGACCCATGTACTTTGCATGAGACCCATAAAATCTCCCTCTCCCAAGTTTTTTCTAAGGCTCCTGACAGTTTCATTCATAATGAAGCCAAGCGAAAAGTGAAAGGCAGCAGCAGGAGCAAAAGGAGATAAAACAGCAAAGCAGATACAGATCTTGTGAATCTTCTCAAAAACAGTGTTTCAACAGCAGAAGCATTTCCACCACATGCTGAACACCACACCATATCTTTAACATCCCCCCTTTGTGCGAGAGAGAAGCAGATGTTCAAATGTCTTCTGCAGTCTATTGTCTGGAAATGGTATGAGCCCATTTTTCTTTACAGCCCCATCAGTGTTCCTTAATAACATGGTGTGTGGAAAAGTATTATTTCCTGTCTCCCCTTCCCTGTTATTTGGCTGCATTGTTGCCACATGACAGCTCCTATCGTGCTCCTTTACTGCAATCGATTACACATTATATCTGCAGCCACTGAATGCCTCTCCCTCCTCACAGAGCACCTTCTGGGCTCGGATTTCTCCAGGACCACAGAATCTCCCCAAACATCGGTTTCTGACTCAGTTGTAGGTCCCCCTGTTCAGCTGGCACTTAAATGGAGGTAATAGTACAATACTGCACCTCCCCAGATCCTCTGTGGAGGACAAAGAGATTTGTTTCTCATGCTTGCATCCTAGAACAGAAGCTTCCAGAAGGCTTGTAAACCCAGTAGTAACAGCTTGTTGACATTGAATTCACAGTTACAGATATTACTAGATATCCAGACATACACTTTTTTCCTAAAGCTCTTACATGATCTAAGCCTGGAAGTTTTTAAAAGAATGGCTGTGTTAGTCAAAAGTACCAATTTTTATCAGACTGGTTGTACCAACAAAAATCTAATATAGGTTTAGCCAGCATAATCCTGCATGGGAAAAGGAAAATCAGTCCTACTGGTGTCTGAAACATTCATATCACACACATGGATCTGCAGAGCTGAATTTCACAGGGTGCCCTCTAACTATTGAGTTCAAAAAGGTAAAATCATGAAGCCTGTGAAGGGCACAGTCCCAGGATACTTATATTAGCAAAGCACTCCTACAGCGGATATAGCTACACCCATAAATTTGGATTTTGTGCAAATACAGCCAACTCAGGAGAGGTGAGACCCAGGCACATTTTCAGACACAGTTTGCCAGTACAACAAGAACAGCACACAAAGTTTACAGGTTCACAGCTCTGCCAACAGAAATCTAGCATTTCCAAAAGTGCTAGCTGTAGTCTAGACAAATCCACGTGGTGTCTAGCACTCTAAAAGTTAAGTTGATAATAAGAGTGACTTTTTCTTAAAGGGATTGTAAATTCTGAGTTATAGCAAGACTATACCCCTTAATGAGTTCCCATAGATAATTTATATTCTTCTTCCTATGCTCAGCCACACATTTTTATTTTCTCATACATCACACTGACGCTGGCAGTAAATCTCTACAATATCTAGTCCTCCCTCCATAATAGAAAATCTCATTAATATGCCCCAGCTGCTTTAGGACACTTTCACATGAATTTATGAATATTCAATTTCCATCTAGTACTCAGCTTCTTTGTGTCCAGCCACTGCTGTCGTGAAGAGAGGCTGCCAAAGATCTCGTAATACTTTCATTAGCTTTGAGCCCTTATATTATGAAATCAGCAATATGTTTAGTGTCAATAAAGCTCTGGAAAACAGCCTCATTTTTCAAGAGCCAGTGGCAATTGGAGGCTTTCAGTCTCTTGCCCGATCAACTTGTAAATTCTGTGTTGCAGCAAGCAAGGCCTTTCACGCCACAAAAACTGCTCAGAGCAGCTCCTGTCACCTCAGCACAAGACACCTGTCATTGCCACGCTGGGAGCAGATTTCCTGCAAAGCAGAACATACCTCCCAGGAAAAAAAACTCGGAGGTGTAGGTGATTTTTCAGCTTTGATGAAAACTGGTCTGCATACCAGACGAAGGAAAAGGGAAGCTTTTGAGCACACCTCAACGTTACAGGACAATCGAGGCATTATTCACACAGAATCACCAAAGCTGGGCTTGGAAGTGACCTCTGGACATCATCTGCCCAACCCTCCTGCTAAAGCAGGTTCGTTTAGAGCAGGCTGCACAGGTAGGTTTTGAATATCTCCACAGAAGGAGACTCCACAACCTCTGTGGGCAGCCTGTTCCAGTGCACTTCCAGTCAGTCTTAAAGTAAAAATTTTTTTCCTCATACTTGGATCGAACTTCCAGTTTCTGCCCATTGCTCCTTGTCCTGCCACTGGGCACCACTGAAAATAGTCTGGTCCCATCCTCCTGACTTGGCCATGTAAATGTTAAAAGATCTGAAATCTAAACCAGAAACTGTAAGTTTCATTTAAAAAAATGGAAATCTGGTTTCATAAAAATGACAGGAACTTCAGACAGCCTTGTCTGGAGAAACCAAGACCAGGCAAATGTTAGAGCCCTACAGCAGTACAACAGGATCTGGGAAGCAACATGTGCTCCTGACAGCTCCAATCCACCCCAGCACTCCCATGTACCCAATGCACCATCCACAGAAGCCCTGCCACCCCATTCCAAGGAGTTCCAAGCAGCAACAAGGAGAGGAGCCAGACACTCACCCCCAAGCAAACACTAAGGCAGATAAGCAGAGGAAGTGGCTCCATTTGGGAGATGATTCAAAGCCACAGGCACATCTCCAGCTGTGAGCACTGTATCTGTTCCCTTCTAGGAAAGAGCACCATCCTTGTAAGCCAGGCTTTTATCCAGCCCAGAAAGACAATGACCTTTTAAGTGGTAAGTGCTGAGCATAATTCATTTTCATCCTTCACTTCCTTTGAAAAAAGTAATGGGACAAATTTAAAAATGAGTGAGCAGCTTGAAAATTGGTTTAAGCTTCTGTAAACCCATCTATCATTCAAGACACAAGATTTGTTTTAAACTAGTTCTACCAGAGCAGTGAACATTAGATAAAGATGGTGAGAAAGATTGTTGTCAGCAAGATGAAAACCTGAAGCACAAAGTTGAGATGGGAACAGGAATTTTAGAGTGAGAGACCATTAGTTTAATGACAGAGAGCTGGGAGGAGCTAGAGAAAGACCAGTCTATGGGAGTAATTATATTCTGCTTATCTAAATTTCACCCTAAAATAAAAGCATAATGTTGTCAACACCCTTCCTGCCTTAACCCGCCAATTTGTTAGGTTCTGTTAAACAGCTATCCTAAGTATGATGCAGTTCTAACATGCAAGAGACCCCAATTCTCTGCTGCCAGGCTTCCTGGGAACACGTTCATACTTGCACTGCACAACTCATGACCAACCAGCAAAAGTCCATCCCATGGATGGAACAGCAAGATGAGCAGCAAGGCAGAAGCACAGACATGACCTGAAGAGTCCATTGTGAGCCTCCAGGGAAAACTTCTGTGCCCAGGATGTCAAAACTCCTGCTGCATTTTGCACAGCTAATCCCTTCCTACAACCCACAAAAGGGCATTTCAGCACAACCAGAATATCAGGACTTGCTCAGTTTTCAGAAAAACAGCCCAGCCCTCCCAGCCCAACACCAACAAGCAGAGAGTTTTCCCACCCCTGTGCATGCAGCTCTGGCCTGCAGCCAAGCAGTTCCCACGCAGCTGCTGAGCAAGAACAGCCCTTCCACTTGTTGGTCTGGATGGTCCATTTGCCACCCAACAGCAAGCTGGGACACTCCTCACAAAGGCAGCAACAGAGGCAGCTTTGGCCCTGCCAGAGAAGCTGTGGCACGAAGGAGACAGCCCACCCATGCCATGGTGCTGCAGTGCTTAAATGCCAGGTGATCAGGGACAAGGACACTTCCAGTGACACTTACCCACTCAGAGGTCTGGTTTTTCTGATCTCGAAGAACTGTGTTCCCGTGTGATTGTATCTGTATTTCATCTGTTAAAGGAAAGTAACTTGAACAGTCAAGCAATAAGATAACACTGCTCAAAAGGTGAATTTCAGTTTTGACTTCCTGTTGAAACACAAAATGGGCAGTAAAAGCCATTGATTCTCAGATAGGAAACACTTGGCATGTGAAATAAAGCAGAACTTTTCACTCGTCTTTTTATATGGCCTATTAGCAGCAGTAGGTACAGAGGCAGGTATTAAGGCTGACTATCTAAAATGACACTCAAATTCAGCTCTTTTCCACTAGTTCCCACTCACTACCAGGTTGCAAGTTTGAAAAAGTCTCCCACTTGGACAAGAGAAAGCTTTTACAGCCTACCCAAACCAATCAATATAATGCATGGTCTGAAAAAACTTGTTTTCTTTAGAAGTCTTTTAACTCCATCAGCCACATGGCTTACCTATGACCTGGCAACCAAAACCATTGCAGATGCATCCATTCACACTTTGAAAATATAAATCATTCTCTAAAAAGTACAGTGCTCTTGAAACGAAAACAACCAGCTATGTGCAAGTCAAGGTCATTAGCTAACACCAATAGCAGAAAAGTTCACCACAAATGATGCCAGCAGACAGTCAACCAAATCTCAGCACCACTTGCCTACAACCACAGGCTGCCACTGTTCAAGCAGCAATGCAGTAAATCAGACCAGGAAAACAATCTGTTCAGTAAAAACAAACCCAAAGCAAAAAACTCAATAAAGTTTTGTAAAAATAAAATAAAATAAAAAATCACACTGCCCTTACTTATGCTAGGTTACTTTTCCAGTTGAATCTCTTTCCTAACCTAGTACCCAAATTCTGTTCCCATCAGAATGTTCATGCCAGTAAAACTGGTGATACCAAGGCAGAAAAATTAAGCAGGTGACCCCCTGGAAGCAAAGAGCTCCTTGTAAGGCATAAATAGCACAGCTGCTGCATGTATAACCACAGCCTAAATAAAAACTCCAGTTCTCACCAGGATGCTCTGAACTGACTTCAATTAAGAGTTCAGAGTTCTCCACAAACAAGGCTTTACTTCCCTCCTGCCTTCAAAACCTGACTCATGAGGCCCTTTCAGGGTGCTCTGCACAAAGCATACATCCTCTTTCAGCCCTCAAAGGAAGCCCAGACACTGCTCCCCAGCCCACTTTGAAGTTTTTATGAACACAGATCCAAACCCTGTGCCTAAGCCCTGCTCCTGCTACGTAGCAGAACGCAGGATCTCAAAAGCACTAGGGGGTGAGGCGGGGGATAATGTAATTTTTGGAGCTCTGTACGACATGGTATCCTCTCTGGCACAATCCCAGCAAGCCACAAGCCTCTTGTCCCGGCCAAGTGGCTGCCATAAAGAAGAGAAATGCACCATCCCCCTGCAGAGCAGCAGCCAGCCTCCCTCCAGCCCCCAGCCTCCCTCCCCATGGCAGCTGCTGCAGCTCCAGGCCCTTGATCCCAACCACAACTCCCCACCAAGCTAACCATGCCTGCTATTTTTGGATGTTCTTCCAGCTGCCACCCACATCTTTTCTTAATCCTTACCAGGACTTTACACTCATTCCTCGTCCCCACAGTTCCCCCGCACACACGTACACAAAAAGGCAGAGTTTAGGAAAAAAGGGGAAACACAAGAGCAGCATCTGGGCCGGCAACCTTCTCTGAAATTATCTGTCAGCAATGGAAAGTCAGGAATTGGGCGTGGGGCAATGACAGAGGCTAGACAGATGTGTAGATGCCTGATGAATCCCCCAAGCAGGGTGGGACATCTGGAGATGCCTTTGGTCAGTTCCTGCATCACAGGCAAGCCTGCCCACTCTGGGGTCAGGACAGCTGCTTGTGCCCCTCACCCCTGTGACAAGCACTCCCTGCAGGCTGAGCACACAGGCAATCCTCAGGGAACCCACAGGGGCTGCCAAGGCAGAGGGAGAAAGGGTTTACCACAACACTGGCTCTCTCTCAGTCGCTTTATGACAAGATGCCATATTATTTCTCCAGGCATCATGATCCGATCATAATATCCTCATGAATCAACTTCAAAATAAGCACTTCTATTCCCACCAACGTCACTTCAGTTACATTTTTCGGTATAATTTAAAGTTAATTACATCTTCCAGAGGATTGCTATGACAAGCTCAGTGCTGCTGGTGCTATCACAAATCCCTGGAGGCGTCCCTTTACCCCCAAATGATCCCAAGCCCTTGCAACCAGCTAAAGCTACAGTAAAGCTCTGTTAATTCACACCAGGCACAAGTCAGCCTTCTTTCCAGAGACCACATGCTCAAAAAGGATACTGCAGCAGCTTCATGTAGGTCTGTATTGCCTGGAGCCATTCTGGGATTGACATGGAGAGCTTGTAGTTTGGCACTGGAGGCACTGAGGGCTGGACACAAGAAAAAAGATAAAGAGGTTAGACAGCCACGAGTCCCGCAGAGCAGATAAGTGATTCACTCGAGCAGTGGCATGTGCTTAGTGCAACACGGCACAGCAGCACAGATGGCTTAAACCCCACGTGAACACAGGCATCAGGCAAAGTCATCCTGCTGACCACAGGGGCTCCCCAGCAGCAGAGCCAGCCCCGTCCCTGCACGGAGAGGCCGTGGCAGGCTGATCATCAGAGCCACCAGCATCCCTCAAACACTGCCCTGCGCAGGCAGGCAGCCCGGCACAGAAAGCCTGTGCTTCCCATTCCCTTCCCCCCATCTCCAGCACAGGGCAGTTGGGATGAGCAGAGTCCCAGTACTGACTCTGCTGTTCTCCCTGCCCCAGGAAGCCGTTTCAAGTCTAATTTTCGGCCTCCTTTACCACAGGAGACAGATAAAAGGAGACAAGGATCCCGGGCTGCATAATTTCCCATCTGCCGTGTGTCTGCAGCATGCTTGCTGGGGAGGGAGAGCACGGTACCTAGAAGACCACCCGGGACCCAAATATTTAATGACATTAAGACACTTAAAGATATAGACTGGCAACATAATGGGATTTTTCCAAAATCTCATAAGACATCTGCTTGTGCCTAAGCATTTTAAGAAGGCAGGCCCTCAATCCATGTTTAATCCCCACAGCTATTTGGTTCCTGAGCCTGCAGCCATGCAGGGAAGGGGCACAGCCTTGTCCCAAGTCCACTTATTTCAAGGGTGAGACTGCAAAATATGGGCTCAGCAGATATTAAAGTGGGCAACATGGCTAAAAAGAAGTTAGCACAATTCTCACAAACACAGTGGAGGAAGCAGTTTATTTGAATATTAATGCCAATTCGAATTCAGGAACCAGCAATTTGGGCAGCTGTGACAAGGTGCAGAGAAAAGCATCTGTGGGCCCACATTGTCATAACCATAGTTTAAATCTCATAAAGTGACATATCACTGTCCTTAATACACTTCAAGTCAGCAATTACTGATAAGAACAGCCATCTCTTTCCCCTCCAAATTGTGTGTTTGCTTTCAGAGAACGAGCACCAGTAATCCCAAGGCAAAAAAACCCAGCATTTACTACAGGCAGCGAGTTGCTGCAGTCAAATAGTAAATACATCTTGGAGAAGGGGGGGAGAAAACCACCAAACTAGAGATTCCTACACTACTGACACACAGAAGCATACTGTAAGTGGCAAGCAGATGGCAAGGCTTCCAGCTCGCCCCCACCATCCCAGTGCTTCACGGGCACGCCTGCACACATGGGCTTGCTCCTCTCACCAGTGGGAGTCATGAGCAAGACTCATTAGCACTTCTTAATCATGATTTTCATGCCTAAGCTCTTCATTAGAGAGATTTTTTTGGTTCCACAGGTTCCTTTCTCACCCAGCCCCTTTGGGCTAGATGAATTATTCACCTGTCCCTTCCAGCACCAGGGCAGACGTGGACTCAACACACCAGATAAAGCTCAAGTTTCAGAAGCAGCAAGGAGCTGACAAAAGGAATTATGGCAGGGCTGTCACACCTTCCCAGGGTGGCCATTTCTGCTCCAATATACTCAGTCCTTGGCTTCAGAGATACAGAAGCTCCAGGTGCATGCACTGCACTCACACGACACACTGATGCAATGGGAGCCCCAGCCAGCGAGGGGCCTGGCTGCTGCAGAGGCGAGGATTTCATCCTTTTCCCAGCCCTCAGCCTGCTGTGAGCCCCAGGACAGCATCCCATAGGGATAGCACCGGTGTGAAGAGACATAGCCCTTCCTGAAACTCACAGTGGGGAACAGGCTCAGACCTCCAAGTGAGGGGCTCCCCATCTCCACGATAAGCGATCACACTAACCACAGAGGATGATGATATCAGATACCAGAGCATAGCTTAGAAAAGAGAAACAGGGTTTTCCCACTGGCTAGAACATATTCCAGTTACCTCAGGAGGCCCAAGCCCCTCCAGATCTCAGGCAAGAAGGGAAGAGCATCCATAAGCCTGAGCCCACACAGGGCAGCACTGCTCTCCTCTCCCCAGTGCAGGGCAGGCAGCACACACACCACATTGCCAGCCAGAGCAGGCAGTGGGCACCCACATACCACTCCCACTCCTTACAAACATTTTTCCCTCCCTGATTCTTGCCCCAGCTGCAGGAGGACTGATCCTGGGCAGCCACCCAGCACGGAGCAGAAATCAGGGCTGCACAATACAAGTGAAGGAAAGCACAGCTTTGTTGTAATTGAGGATGCAGCCCTCCAGCTCCTGGTATGCATCCACAGCAGCAAGGAGCAGGCAAGGGTTTGTAGCAGGAGGTCATGGATAGCAAGAGGAAATGCAGACACAGCACTACAGACCATGAATTTGTAAAGCAAGTGAAATTCAGAGACGAGTCAGATGAAAAGCCTTGACTTTTTATCAGTGTTTCCAAGGAATAGCAGCTCCAGACAGTGGAGCCACTGCAGTGCAAGACCACGTGGCAGAGCTGGAGACTCATCCCATGGCTGGAAATGCTGTAGTCTCAGTTCACCACAGACATCCTGTGTGAAACTCGTTTTGCCCAATTCCACTGTCTCACTTAATGACCAGAAAGTCACTTTCTACCAGCTCCCCCTGCAAGCACACTGTTACTCAGCACGGATGAAGCTGACAGGCAAGAGTCCTCAAAGCTGCTGAGAGGTTTAATTTATTACAATCCCCAAATATCTCCAAGATCACAGAACAGGTAAAGGACTGCACAGCCCTTCCAAACTGTGAGCCTGAGCTCAAGCCAACAGTCAGAGGTGGAGACCCCACAGGTTCCAAAACTGCCCTTGCAGACAAGGCAGCTCTTTGTAAGAACTCTGCCTCCCGAGAGAGACGCAGCCCTGCACCTCTGCAGTTTGCATTTGTTCCAGTAAGGACAACCTCACTGACAGTCAGAAGCTACTTACCACCCTGCGTGTATGATTGCAGAGACTAATGCCAAGATGATTAGAGCAATCAAGTGGAGCTTCTTGGAGAGGGGATGAAAACTCTCTCCCATCACTAGGGATTAAGAAGAGATCAGATGCAGAAATGGAGCAGTTGCACATGCCACTCAATCAGCCTGAACCAACTATCAATGCAAGCAGATTACAAATCATCTTCTCACAGGCACAAGTTTCCCTCATCACTCCCAAACAGCACTACCTGGTCTTTTGCAGACTGACACATACCCAGCAGCACAAGCCAATTGAGAAAATTTGTACCAAGATTTAAGGAACAAGTCTCCACTCACATTCCCATTCTGACCCAGAAATTACCATCACAACTTTGGTAATCCACTACCACTTTGTGGCAAAAAAAACCCCTCTGCTCCTAACCTTAATTTGCTCACCTGAGCTGTGTTGGCCCTAATAAGGACCAGGTAGTACTAAGACTACTCTGTGACCCCAGAGGTCCCACACTCAGCCAGCAAGAGCTCCTTAGTCACAGAGGGCACCACACACAGAGGTCCTCCTGCCCCTTAAGAAATCATTGTAACAGGGATTTTACTTCCAGGCAGTGCTGGAGTACAACTCCTACAGCACTGGACACTGATCATCAACATCAAATGATTCGGCCAGGTAGACTTCAAAACATTTCTTATTCTGCTCAGCTTACATACATGCTACAGAGAGTCAGTCCAGAGCTGTGGCACTGAGGAGGAAGCCATGGGCAATGCTCTCTGGGACATTCCCACAGGAATACAGTGTGTAGGCCAGCACACTGGAGCTACTGGCAGGCCTCTCACCAGATGCTTTGTCAGTTACCACGGGTGTCACCAGTAAAAGTTACATGCTCTGGAGCTGGGAAGTAAAGGATGAAAGTCAAGTCTAGCGTGCTTTGCCATCTCTTAACACCAAGTGGGCTTGCAGGCTATCTAGGCTGACATAAGCTGGTCAGGCTGCTGAAACAAGAAGTTCTGCCCACTCCCTGCCCCTTCATTTCCACCTCAAGTGCTTGTGTAAGTACAAGATGAACAGCACCAAGGAACCACAAACTCAGCATAACCTGATTATTCTTTAGCTGGATATGCTCCCCCATCCAAACAAAGAGTGGTTCCAGCACAAGGAGAATAGAGTAGAGAAAGATTGTTCCTTTTGCACCTGCATGGGACTTAAACATTGCAGAAGAGAGATGAAAGGCCTTTTCAGTCCACATCTTATTTAACAAAGCACCTTCTCAACACAGCCCTACACAATAAGCTTTCAACTCCCCTGTGCAAAGAATTTCCTTTCTGCTCCACGAAAAGAACAGGCATATGGTTCATGTCAGTATCACTGACAGCTTGGACCATGACAACAGCAGCCCAACCATCTCACCCCAGCACGCAGAGGGGTATGAATCAACCCAGACTCCAGCGGTCAGCTCACATTAATGCTGCTTGATGCAAGGAGTGAATCAAGCTCAAAGTCTGCCAAAGCAGAGAGTGTTAAAGACATTGTGACCAGTAATGCAGCACAATGTCGAGAAGCCTTGGAACAACAGCAGACATCTACGTTTTATTTGCTGGCTGGAGGAAAAAGACTTGGGTGAGGCACAGCTGTTTGGGGCTTGCACTGAGGAACATACCAGACAAAAGCATTTGGAATCTTTCCACATAATGGAAATGAAATGTCTGAGTTTTAAATCCCTTGTTACATTACAGGAGCAACGCTGCGTTTAACGAAATGCCTGTGTTCCAAAACGAAAAGAAAAACCTGCTTTAAATTGCACAAAGTACTTCACTCAGTCCCCTAAGATTTCTTTCAACTCTGGTTTTCTGCTTTTTTTCTCCACCAGCTAAAAGGAGTAATATTCTTCCTGCTTGTTCCCCAGGACACCAATTTCAGCCCCTAAGCACTCCGTTCTGGGCGCTGTCGGACAGCGGGTGCCCCATCCTCCTCCCAGTGCCCCGAGAGCATCCTCCGGGATGCGGTGTCACATCCCTGGAGCCGCCCCGGCCGCCGGACGCGCCCCGAGCGCGGCAGCCGCCAACCGGACCGGACCGGACCGCACCTCGGGCTCGGTGTCACCCGCTCCTCCCGCACCAGGGGACACACGGGGCTCGCCTTACCCGAGCCAGGCGGGAGGCGCTCCGGATGGCCGCCGCCACGGCCCCGCCGTCGGGATGCACCCGCTCCACGTGCCCCCACATCCGCTCCCAGGTCTGCCCGTCCATGGGGAAGCCGCTCTTGTTCACCAGGAAGAGCGAGCCGCCGTCCCGCTGCTGCTCCTGCTCCTCCTCCTCCGAGCCCCCGCCGCTCCCGCCGCCGCCGCCGCCGCCGCCCGCCGCCCGCGGCTGGGCGCTCCGCGACCGGCCCCCCTCCTTGCCGGCCGCCGCACGCCGGCTGCTCCCGCGGCCGCCGCCGCCGCCCGCCGCGCCCGTCATGGCCCCGCGGCCATGCCCGAGCCCGGGACCGGGACCGCTGCCGGGATGTGCCCCGCGGCCTCGCCGCCGCCCGGCCGCTCTGTCCGTATATCTGTGTGTGTGTATGTGTGCGCGCCTGCGAGGGGCAGGGGCGGTCTCGCCCGCTCGCTAGCGACGCCGGCCCGCTGGCTGCGGGTGCCCCGTCCCGACCCCGCTACCGGCCGCGGCCGCACAGGGGGCGCGCCCCGCGCCGCGCGCCATGCCGCGCGTTACCGCGCGACCGGCCGCCCGCCCGCCCGCGGCGCGCCCCCATTGGCCGCCGCAACAAAGAGGGGCGGGGCCAGCGGGGCGGGGCGGGCCGCTACTGGAGGAGACGCCGCCGGGAGGCGCCCCCTGCCGGACAGCCCAAGACACCACAACCGGGCGGCGCAGTCCGAGCGCTTTCGCCAGCAGCCGAACCGAACCGAGCCGAGCCCAGGTCAACCCAGCCCAGCCCAGCCCAGCTCAGCTCTGTCGAGGCCAGCCCAGTCCAGCCGAACCCAGCAGAGCCAAGCCTGGCCCCTCCGAGCCGAGGCGATCCTCTCAAGCCGACCCCAGCCCGAGCCCAGCCGTGCGTGCCGGTCCCCACTGCGTGATGGACGCCGGAGTATGAAACTCCTCATGGGAGAGAGCCCGGTTCGGTTCTTCCCAGCAGAGCTGGAAGATCCCCTGTTAAGCACTCAGCGTTGCGCTGGTGCAGTGAGATGCCGGCCTGAAGGCAAAGCGCTGCCGAGAGAGGCAGCCGGCGCTTGTGAGGGCTGGGCAGGAGAGCGCTCCGGGCCCGGGCCGAGGGCTGGCGGTGCTGCCCTCTCCAGTGCCCACCGTGCCCTGGTGGCTATGGGCACGCTCGGACGGGAACTTTCAGCATTTCACATCAAGCACAACAGTATCAGTGTAATGCATCTCCTAGAGCCAGGAGTGACCCCCCATCAGACACAAGCTGGAAAGTCTTGCTCCCGTGCCCTGCCCGTGCGCGCAGAGACTGCTGCCGCTCTGATCTCCCCTGCTCCCAGACAGGAATACATCTCTGCCGTGCCCTAATCAGCTTCCCCAAGGCTCTCAGCAGCCAGGAGTGTATGATGAGTTGCTAATCGCTCTCCACAGGAGCCGATGTCTCTGTGAGTCCTACCAGTAATCCTCCCTGCTGTCCCCTGGCCACATGGTATGCCAGAATCTCATCAGGGGGTTTAACAGAAGGGAGGACAGCGAAAAGCTGTTCCATCAGCTAAAGCAAATCAAGGGCTTCAGCTTACATGGCTTGCCCAGTGCCAGCTTCCAGCCAAGAGACTTTGGTGTAGGAAACCCTGCAAGCTGAATGTGGGGGCTCTGTGTGTAAATGGCAACACAATCCGGGGGAAAGGGATGAAGGTCAGAGTGGATTTAGAGCTGCTGTGAAGTCTTCATCCTCTCCACTATGTCCTGCATTTCCCTAATCATCAAGCAAAGGCTGCAGTTGGAGGGAAAATGTGCATCCATGCTGGGCAGAGACGATAAACACACACACACACACACACACACACACACACACACGCACCCTGCTGGGTTTGGAAGCAGGAGCAGGATCCCAGGGGAAACAGTCTCTCCTTCTGGAGCGCAGATGATGCTGAACATCTAGCAAGATGTGAGAGCACCAAGATGAGTTCCTGATGGAAGATGATGAAATAGAGATCCAGAGAGGCTTCAGATGGCTGCAGACACAGAGGAGAGGGCTCTCAAGGAGCCAAGGGAGGCTCAGTGCAAGAGAAGGAAGGCCATGAAAGTCTGTGAGTTCACTGGAGCAGAGCCAGGGGAAAACCTGAAAGTCATTCAGACCTGGATCCTAGAACTAATGGGACTGTGAGGTGGTGGCATCCATGTGTGAGCAGCTGAGGGCACTCTGCATGTGACTGAGCCTGGAGTGCTGGGATTACACAGCAGAATGTCATCCTCGAGGATGCTGATACACAAGCTGGCAGTCGTGTATATCCCAGAGCCTTGTTCCCTTATTGGAACAGGCAACCATGTTGAGGCTGTCACAGCCTCGCTCAGTGCTGCTTCACTGCCCAGAGCAGCCAGGAGCCTTCAGACTGTGTTTTCCTACTCCTACCCACTTCTTAGCCATCCTGGAAGGGTGAAGATTCGAGTGATGCTTTGTGCTTTGCAGTTCAAAGTCTCCTGCATCCACCACCTCAGGGCATGCTCCATGCCAGAGGGAAGGACTCTCTGGCCAGACAGGAAAGGGGCATGGCAAGGTTTGGATACCACAGCTCTGCTCATAGCAGTCTGCAGCATTCAGAGCACTTCCAATCAGGACTGAAAGAAAGGAAATTCTTACCAGCTCCTCCCTGATGCTCAGGTGGAAGAGTGACATGTTCAACTCCCAGAGGCCAGCCAGTGTGTCTAAGGCCAGCTGTGGGCTGGACAGGGAGGGCAGAAGTTAGCTGAAATCCTGAAGCTAAAGGCAGCTTTGAAACAACAGCCTAAGGAAATAAAAGTAGAGTCACTAAGTCCCTACAACTAAGGGGAAGTCTTAATAACCCTCTTGCCAGCTACAAATTAAACGTAAAAGTAGAATAATGCTGCTTTGGATTAGCCAAAGCCTCCCTGGTATTAGTTATGAACAGACATTCAAGATGAGTAAAAGCAGAATGGGATATGCATCATACCCCTAGTATCCAATGGCTTTCACCTCGTGGGGTCACCTAATTTTGATACTGTGACTCTCTGCAGAGCTGCCTTGCTCCCTGCCCTGTTTACACATCTTCCTCTCATCAGGTTCCTGCCCAGCCTCTGTCCCAGTGTGCCACACCTGTTTCACTTTGAAATCCAGTCACTTTTTATGGCTGTACCTTCTAAAGCTAGCTCTGAGCAACACCTAAAATCTGCAGTCTTACTCCTAATGCAGAGCTCATTGCTACCACAGCTGCTTTCTGGGTCAAGGGAACTAATTTGATCATAGAATCGTAATGTAAAAGGGTTTTAACCTTCATTATTTCCAATTGCAGACTCATTTAAATGCAACATTCAAAAGGCCCTGCAGTGCAATTAGACAACCAAGTGCAGGAAACTTAATAGCTCTTAATTTGCACCATGGCAGCAAGGTGATATCAGTGTTGGCACTTTTTCCAAGCAGACTTCTTCTCCAAAGTGCCCCACAACCCCACAACCCCACAAGGAGTCCCACTGTCCTCTTCCCCTGAAAACAGCAATTGAAACATCAATGGAAAAAAAATGAAAACATCCTCTTGCAAACAGCAATTAATTCAGCCTGGCCACACAGCAAACCCTCACTGCCCTGTGATACAGAGCAGAGGAAATTCATTCATATATTTATTTGGGCTTATTTGGGAAAACACTTCCTCTATTACCCATTGTTTCCAAACAGCCCTTCTTGTGAAGGAGCCAGCAGGAGAAGGCTTTTCTGGGCAGCAGCTCCAGCCTGACCTGGCCTCAGAAGAGGGAGCTGCAGCCAGGCTGGCCCGTGCTCTGGACAACTGGTGTCATTTGCTGTCTCATGGCCTGCGAGATCTCATGCTCCTGCTTTGCTGCTTTGAAATTCACTGGTTTTCTGCTCTGCAGATCTTTTGCCAGCACAGCTCCAGCCTTTTGTAAGACCTTTGTAAAGCCTTGTCCAGACTCTGCTATCAACAAACCTTGTTATGTGAAAATACTTCTCACTGTGAACATGAATGCCACTCTGTGCTACCAGGGCCACAAAAAGGGCAACAAACCCAGAAGTGAAACAAGACCAGCAGCAGCACTGCAGCAAAAGATGGGCTGGTCAGCAGATTACCCTTGCCCCTGCCGTGCCAGGCCATGTGGCAACTCCCTGGGTTCCAGTCCACAATAGTGCCCTTCCCAGAGCCACAGCCATGCCACAAAGCTGGCCCTGGTGCATTTGCCTTGATGCCTCTGCAGGCAGGCAGAGAGGAGCTGCTCCAGCAGCCCAGCCAGCAAGGGCAGGAGACTAGTTTTGTTCCAACCCTCCTAGGAACAGATGTTTTGTGCAAGAAGGGAGTGTTCAAACCTGCTGCCATCCAAGGCAGTGTTGGGAAGCAAAAGCTTGTTATCCTTTCCTCTTTCCGTCCATCTGATGGTAATAGGACAGATCTGGATCTGGGTTGTTTCCCTGGTCAGTAAAAGTGGACACCAAGTACTCTACGCTCACTGAAGATTCCTGTACCAGTATCAGTCACTGGTGGAGCAGGAAATGTGTCCAGCACCTCCAGCTGGCAGCACTCAGTGCAAAAGCCTGAAGCCTGAGTACATTCCCAGTGAAAGCTGATGTCTTTACAAATAATTTGATGGGTGTTAACATCTTTGAAATGGGTCTTTATGCCTCTACTAACTTTGGGCAGCAGGTTTGTTGCAGAGCTCAGCTTCTGAAACAACTGAGTGGGGGACTGCACAAGCCTGAGTTTCTGAACTTTGGGGTAAAATAGTAGGTTCAAGGGGGGAATATGTGGTAGGCAGCAGTACCTCGGCCAATGGGGAATGGAAGAGGGCAAGGTGTGGCTGGGACTTTGGGATAAAAGGAGGCTGCACCCTCCAAAGCCTCAGGAGAAAAGTTTGTGGGTGAGTGTCTCCGTGGACTGCTTTATTCGAATAAAGTTGCAGGACTCGTCTCCATTTTGGACATAAACCCCTGGCGTTTGTGGATTTTCCTGACACCAACTTGGGCACATTGTTCTGCTAAAGTAAGACCAAGTGATATTAATGGTCTTTTCTGCATTTAGGAGCCAGCAGAGCAGCTGCAGTCCAAAGTGGTTAATCCTACAGAGGTGCTTCAGCTTTGCAGAGGGCAGCAGAAAAACATAGGTCAAGAAAGTTTGCCTGCTGTAAGTAAATTCCATTATTGCAATGCAAATATTGGCCCATTTCCTGAAAACACCAGTGACCTCATTTGATCCTTTGAAAGGAATACAAAATTTTTTTGTTTGGGGCTTTTTTCCTAAATTGAACGTTATGCTGGAATGGGATATTTTTAGTAATGAAATGAAAGGTCAAACTGTGATAAGGATGTAACCATGGCAATATGGGAATGGCTGTTGGTACAAGTTTGCAGGAGTGATTTGCGTAACCAATAAGAACAACTTTCTGTATTCATAAAGCTTCCCTGTGATCACTGGGAAAATAAATATGTAATGCAGACTTCTTTAAAAAAGCAAGCTATAAAAGAAATGCTTGAGGGTGTGCTTCCTTGGAGCTTTCCCCAAGGTAGCCCTTTCTGAGAACTCTTAACACCCTGTTTATTTTGCAATGGTCTAGCAGAAAAAACAGCCATCAGCTGCTTTGGCTGCACCAATGAAGAACTTCAGCAGTGTGTTTTGATTTCTGCCTGAGCAAGTCCAGGATCTCCTGCAATAATTCTACTGCAACAAATCATTACAGTGTTTATTTTAGCTAGGACTAGATGGACTCCAGTTTTTCTCAGACTAGTCCAACAGGCAAGATTTCCTTGCATTAATTTTTTTTTGTAAAAGCATAGAAAAAAAAATCAAAGTATCATGAAAAGCCTATAAATCAGACCTTTCCCAAAATTGGCTTGCCAATTTTCACTCCCTATTGCAGGTCAGCATGTCCTAGTAACCTGACTGAGCCTTTGCTTACAGTGAAATAGCCTTTTCCATACTTCCTACAGTCACCTCACTCTGGGCTACAGCTGATGGCATCAGATGCAGGTGAAACTGTTATTTCTGAGTGGTACAACATCACCATCCCAATTAGCCTGCCTTACTCCTCTCTGGTTCTGAAATTTCAGTCTCAAACATTGCAGTAGCTCAGGAAAATAATTACATCAATACAGTTTGTTGTGAAGGTCTTACTTGACACCACATCATGTGATTTGGTCTCTGCAGCAAGCTCTGCTTACAAAAACCAAGAAAACACTAATGTAACCTTCCATAAATATTGGCATTTTTTTTTTACTAATTACTTCTTTAACCTTTAGTCAGATGGTAAACTACCTAGCACGATTTCTTTTTTCCAGGGAAACTGCATAATAAAAATATAAGTAGTAAAAAAAGGCAGTGGCTGAAAAAAATCTGCTACCTGGAAATGAGATTACTTTTCAGCAGTCGTCAGCAGCCACAGGCCTTGTCACAAGGGAGCTGACAGTGGTGGCACCGAAGGTGAGAGTCAGGACTTGCCTCCACTGCCAAGTGAGCACCTGAGTCATCCCTGCCTGGGTGGAGAGAGGAATGTACTGCAATAAAACCCTGCCTTATTGAGGTTAGAAGCACAATTGTTGTTGCTGATCAGAAATAAATTAAGCAGTCTAGTTCTGCTATGGGATAACCTGTGCCCTCTAGGAATAGTATGATGCTGGTTAGGAAACACTAGCCAAATGTTGTCCTTATGTATTAAAGTCCCTCAAATGCATTTTCCTTCCAGGAAGAAAAGTAGACTGGAAAAGTTATTAAGCCTAGCAATAGAATGTGTCACAAGCTCAAACACCAAGAGCCTTTGAACAAAGATGCTGTGTGAAACCTGCAAAGAGAAATGTGTGATTTACTGTTCTCAATGCCATGGTGCTACAAGGTGTCATCATGACACTGATGATTTCATCAAATAATTTTTCATCTGAAGCATCACTTCAAGCATCCCTGGGAGACAGTGCTCTGCAGATTAAGAGTCCCCCTTTCCAGAGAATGATTGAAGAGTAATCAATATGCTGCAGAAACTTCTGAAGGTGACAGTAAAATTCAAATACCCTGGTGATTTTAAAAATAAAACTCTTAAAGGAAATACAGTAATCTGGAGCAAAATAACTTTTTTCAGCCATCTTCATTATTTGCCATTACATGAATGATAGTAATTTTCAGAGCAAACTGAAGCCTACAGAGCACCTTCTGTCTTTGGAATCAAACCCAGGAATGCTGTGCAATCACACAGCTGCAGACTTTGAGGAAACTCCCTAATGCTCTCGGTGCACACAGGCATTTCAACCCTCATGAGAGTCCCACATTCTGAGTAGATGAAGTAGGTCAGAAAAAAAATCACACTGACCATTGGGCATTCTGTTCCCCAAAAGCTGGGGGACCTCTGTATCTCCCCTGGTGACAGTCTGGTTTGCTCAACTTTGCCAAGCTTCCAAGCCTTTGAGGCCTTCTCTACCCTTTTGGAGCTTCAGTGGGGCACTGACAAGATGAGAAATCATGGTATTTCTAGGCTTTAGGCAGTAGCCTCAAAGTGAATTTCAGGCTTTTAGCATTAGGGCCTGAAGAAAATTCAGCTGTTCATTGGGAGCAGAAGATAACACAAATTCAAGTCCCCTGGAGCCAGTTAATGATCCCTGGGTGAGTCATTCTTACCCCTGTGGGACAGAGCCTCTTCATTCCACACAGGATGTACAGTTCTGTCTAATGTCTGCAGGGTTGTTCAGAACCAGCTGATGAATTATTCTGAGAAAATCAAGTTGCCTTCCAATATTTAATAGAGAAAACACCATGCATATCCTTGGAAACGGTGCTGTAATATTTTAACTTCTTTTTCTCTTGGCTGCAAGCTGGACAATTTGATTTCTAAAAGAATAACTGACTCTGCATTCATCTGCAGTCCCTCTATTACCTAAACCAAACCAGTGATCAACATCTAAAAACCCTTAGGACTGTCCCATTCTGAAAAAAGACAGTGAGAACTCTGGTTCAGCCTTATGCAGGCTAGAAAAACTTCTGAAGCCTTCAATACTTCCCTGGGATTTTTCCATCTGCATGGAGTTTGTAGTTTTTGTAGAATCTTGTGTCTGTTTCTGGAAACACGTAACACAAGGCCATAATAGTGACAATACACTTTAGATACTATTTACTGCCTTTTTAATGGTCTAAACACTGTTACAAGCAGAAGCAGTTTACTGAAGAAACACTGGAAATTAGCATGAATTTTAATCCATAATAGTAAGCAGATATTAGCTTGTTACTCACAAATCAGTAATTGTGCCTAACTATTGCCAATCCTTAGCCTTTGTGACTTATCTGCTGAAGTCCTTTCTACAAAGTTCAGGATATTATTATTTTGTTTTCTGAAAAGTTGTTGTTTAACAGAACTGTAAATATTGATTTAGAACTTGGCCAGATAGGGTTAGTTCATTGTGAAGCACAGACAGAAGGAAATCCAGCAGACTTCTAAGAAACCTTTCCAGCCCAGGAAGCAGCTGGACTGTTGGGTATCTACCTATTTTATCCATACACAAACCACAGCACTTTCTGGAAGGGGTTAGCTTTGTTAGCTTTGGATCACAGCTATAGACATTATTATCTGGGTAACCACAGTCAGGATGGCTTCACATCTCCCATTTACCTGATGAGCTTTCCAGTGTTTTCTTTGAAGGACCAACCAGAATAAGGGGAAAAAAAAACCACCAAAACTCCAACATCCAAGAAACTTTAAGAAAATAATAATTTTTTGGGATTGTTCCTTCCTAGCTGTGGGAATGTTTAAATTACAATGCTAAATGGGGATATTGCCTGCAGCTTTCATAGAGGAACCATAAGAGGAACATGACCTTGTGGTCCTAGTTGTAAAATGAAGGACCCATCTGAAAGTTCAATCATATTAGTGTTGCTTTATGACACAAGGCTTGTGTTTTCTGTGCTCTTACACATTTTCCTACATTAAAAGGCAGGTTATAAGGAAAAAAATGATCACTTTTAGATTAGCAGCTGTATTAGCAGCTGTCAAAAATGTTACTCTTAGCTCCAATCAATTTAGGCATTCTACTCTTTATTAGTAACATATAATGGTAAGGAATGATGCCATCCACATATACACATACATACAGTATTGCAATCAGAGAATATTCATTAAGAACTTTTAATTTTCTCTTGAAATAAAGAATTGGACACTAACAAAACCAAAACATTACAGTAAAACATATTTGTTATCTTCATGAGTAGAACAAAGACATGAGCAGTAAATAACATGGGTCTTACACAGAAATACATTTATCTTAGGAATTGTTTTTGCTTAATTCATTTTAGTTCCTGCATTAGCATCACTTCTCCCTTTTCACCACTTGGACTTCAGACCAAATGGTGGGGCTGGGCACAATCACGTATTATTGTGTACAATGACAGCTTGGGCTCCATGAAACATTAATAGCCTGTAACACTCAAGAAGGAGGTACAAACATGTCTTGAAAGAAAAGTGTAAAGGTCACACACTCCCATTCACACAGGAAAACTAGTGAGTTCACAAAATGGAAAAGGAAAAAGATAAATGTTTACAGCTTAACCTAATTTCATTTGGTTGTAAATGCACAAGGTAGTCCAAATATTTATCAAAAAAACATTTTCTCATTAAGCAATAAGGGCTGGCAGCTCTAATTACACACTCCACTGATTGTCTCTGATTGCCTTGAACAAGAGATGACCAACAGGCTAAAGTTAGAAAAGCCCTATTGATGTCTTAAGTTTTAGCTTTCATGTTTTCCAGATTCTGTACTGCATTAGTATATAACTCTGAACTTCATATAAAGTGTTAGCAAATTCTCTTCACAGTTTAGTTGGACAAAACAATCCTTTTCCAGCCTGAGAACCAAGGGCACCATTGCAGCTTCAGGCCCAAAAAGTGTAAACAGCAGTGAATTGGAGAGAGCAATATGGGAGGATGGGACTGCATAACCTGTAGTTAGAAGCTGTAATTGGACAATTAATCCCAATGTCTAAATAGACCAAAACTTCTAAAAGTGTAAAAACGTGTGACCCATGGTCCATCTTGGGTAAAGCCATGGCCAGGCTCTTGTAGTGCCCAAAGTGTACCCTTTGAAGGCCTTTTAATAAATACCTGCTTTATTGCTTTAACATTGTCTAGCCTCTGTTCTAGGCGGCCTCTCATGGCATCGCTATTAATCTGAAATGATGCGTGTGTATTTTTGCTATTTCTTTCCTTGTTCTTTCTTCTTCATAAAACATGGGCATTTAGCAACAGGAAAAGATGTTACTAAAGACAAGCACCCATCTACAAATACTTGTTCTGAGGGATTTACCTACCAGCAATTCCAGACTACGCCCTACAGGTCTGGTATTTTCACACCCAGCCAGTAGAAATGAGGGATTTAAGACCATGGTAGGAATCCTAAATAAAAATGTGTCAATGTTCTCGAGTCTTTTCCACTGAAATTACCGAAAGTTTAACGTGGCTGGGAAGAAACACAAAGATAAGAACAAATTTTAAGGCTAATCTCTGAATTTTGTAGCTGAAAGTTATCAATTGCTGAACTTGCTGGGCTCCTGGGAACTTGGGGCAGTCCCCTTGTTTATGCTCCCCACTGTGTGTGCTCTCTTGCATCCTCAAGAGCTCACCTGAAACACTTGAAAAAAAAAGTAAATTGAAAAACAATTTTTTCATCCCAAGCATTGGAATGCCTCCTCTCACTTAGTTTCTTACACCATCCTCTCCTCACTGATGTGCAATTCCTTTCATGATACAACTACCTTTTCAAACAGTTAGGATTTTTAGCCCCCAACTCTACTCTTGCTGGGGGGCTGAGCCAGGATCTCAAGGCTAGGAGTCAAAAATCGTATTTCCAATTCCAGATGCATGTGGAATTTCCAGGCTAAGAAGGCTGCATGGAGAACTCATAGCAACCTTCCAGAATCTAAAGAGGGACTACAGGGAAGTGGGAGAGACTCTTTGTCAGGAATTGTAGTGACAGGACAAGAGGGAATGGGTACCAACTGAAAGAGAGGAAATTTAATTTAGATATCAGGAATAAATGTTTCTCTGTGAGGATGGTAAGACACTGGCACAGGCTGCCCAGGCAGGCTGTGGACACCCCAACCCTGGCAGGGCTCAAGGCCAGGCTGGATAGAGCCTGGAGCAGCCTGGTCTAGTGGGAGATGTCCCTGCCCATGACAGATGGGCTGGGACCAGATCATCTTTAAGATCCCTTCCAACCCCTTAACAGTCTATGATTGGTTGAGTGGATGCTGTCTGCTATAACCCAAAAATTGAAAGCAAAGATCACAAAGTCTCAACTACTCCAAATTTATTTCTGCCATGAGCTAGAACCTCAATTTCTTGACAGATGATAAGACTATTGCATAAAAAATACTGATTTGCTCTTTATTTGTTCTTTATTCTGCTGCTGAGCCGTTCATTTAAATACTTTATCATTGCCTGAAAATAACTCACAGATTTCCAACTTTCAAGCTCCTTTTAGAAAGGGAATATTAAATCCAAGATGTAATTAAGCCTTCATTATTAGGAATATTTTCTTTTTAGGGACCCAGCAGAGTTTCCAGCAAGCCAAAATCTTGTTTCAACCTTTGCAGAAGGTAGCCAAGTAATTTGGCAGAAGATAAAAAACACAAGGAGCCAGAACTAGAATATTTTTTCAATAATCAGTTGAACATAACTAAAGAAACTGGAAACTACTAGTGAAGAAAGGAATTGAAAAATTCTAAGAAAGAAAGAAAAAGACTCAGTCTTTGATTTTGAACAGTGTATACTGAAAAGTCAGCAAACAGCCTGGATACTGCCAAAGAGTTTCTACTGGACATTTGAAAACAATTCCCCAAAACTACAAAAATATTATCTTGTTAAGATTTTGCAACATCAAAAGTCAAAGCAACAATGGGCCATGAACATAAATATTTTCTGTATCTGTATCTTGCTGAAAAACATATATATGCTTTGGCACACATTATTATCATTTTTCCAAAGGGAAAATCCACCCATGTATGTCACAAGGCAGAAACTTTCACTTTTCTCACTCAGGCTGAAAACGTGTCCATCTCTTGATGGGGCAGCATCAGTGTAAAGGACTGACACAATGAAAACATCTCTACTTTCACTCCTATACCCTTGCCTGCCATTTGAATAGCAAAGAGTTACTTTTCCTATATTCAGCTACGTCAGCAGTGGACTCTAGAAGAGTTCAAGGCAAGCAGCAAGGCTTGGCCCTAGCACTGGACCTGGCAAAGAGACATGAACCCTTTTTGGCAAGGCAAGTGTTCCAAGCGTGCTTAGTTTATTCTGATAGGTCTCCCCCTGTCTAAAGCATTTATCATACAAAATGTTTAAATCAAGATCATAACATTTAGAGGCTTAGCTGAGAAAGATAAGTTTTCAGGGCCCTTTTTGTACAAAAGGATTTTCCTGAGTCTACAGCAAAATAAGAAAAAGAAAAGCTTTTAATGATATTTATTGTATTTAGAGACTCTCTTGGAGTTTGCTGTTGTTTAAGCCCAGCCATCCACCAAGCCCCAAGCAGCCACTGCTCACTCCCTTCCCCACCAATGGGGATTGAGGATGGATCAGAAGGGCAAAAGCTGGAAAAATCATGGGTTGAGATAATGACTGCTCAATAGGGAAAGCAGAAGCCACACACACAAGCAAAGAAAAACAAGGAATTAATTCCGGTGCTCAGCCATCCCCATCAAGTTCAATGGCTACTTGGGAAGAAAATACCATCACTGCAAGCATTCCTCCCTTCCTCCTTCTGCCCCCCACTGTATACACTGATGTCACACGGTCTGGAATACCCCTTTGGTCAGTCGGGGTCACCTGTCCTGGCTGTGTCTCCTCCCAGCCTCCCATGCACTCCCAGCTTCCTTGCCTGTTCTGATACATGCAAAACAGAAATGGCTCTGTCTGTGTAAGCCCTGCTCAGCAACAATACAAACATCTCTGCATTATCAACCCTATGTTCAGCACAAATCCAAAACACAGCCCCATGCCAGCCACTGTGAAGAAGATTAATTAGCCCAGCTGAAAACTGAAAACAGCACAGAGTTAAATAATTCCACATCCCCCAACTGTAGTAATCTGTGGAAAACTTTGAGTAGATCCCACCTTCTGGATGGCACTGCATCTATGACAACTCAAAGACACAGCATCACTGATGGCACTGAACTTGCAAGCTCAGTTTGCTGAGGTAAAAATTAAGTGTTTCCAAAAAGTCCACTAACCTAGGTATGACTTTCCCAGAAATTGTAGTGCTATCAGTTCTGTGGGTGTGTAGCTAGAGCACAAGGTAAAGGAAAAAAAATTCGAAAGCACTGCAGTGAGAAACCCCCATCCTAAATATAGATAAATGAGGTAACAAAAAGTTACTGTTAATGAAGTCTGCTCATTTTGCAGCTAAGATGGTATATAAAAAAATATTTGATCAGAGAAAGCAAAAATATCACTATTTCGCTGTAAATCATCCTTACAACTTTTAACAAACTTCAAAAGACATGATTTAAGTTACACAAGCACAGGAATTTCACATGAGACAAGTGATACAATTCATAAAAAGGACAGAACACATTTTCTGATACTCCACAAATATTCAGAGCTTTAACACACAAAATGGAATTTCTTCAGCAGCACTGATTAAACTCAAGATGAGGCAGGGATCTTCTTTACAAAGTAAAGGCACTGGCTCTTTGTAAACACATACTCCTCTCTCTTTAATTGAGAAAGCACTCAAAATACTCTGTAGAGGAAACTTGTATGGTAGTGTTCCATTGCTTCTAAGTATTTCACAATAGAGATATCAAAGGCCTTTGTTCTCCTTTTTACTGTATTTAATAAGAGATGTTTTTTCTCCCATTTATCTAGTGAGAAAATTTTTAAATCTCTCCAGAAATGCTACAATGAAGCTATAGAAACAGTGTTGTCTCTTATCTGCCTTTTGATACCTATGAAGAAGTTTCAAGGCAAAAGAAATGTCAGATGCCAGTATGAAACATGTCATCTCTTGTTTTCAGTATTGTGCTATCACTTTTCCAGAAGGAATCATTGGCTTATATTCAAATACAGATACATTAAAAAAAAAAAAAGAACTCTTGAACATCCTCCTGCTGTGCATTTCCCTAGTCTTTGACTTTTCAAAAGCACCAGCAAGATTTAACAAGAAAAGATTAGATACTTCTGATCATGACAACTGTACTTCAAGATTCCTGATTTTTTTCAAGTAGGCATCCTGAATGCACAAGTCTCCCTACTGTGGAGAGTGTTCACACAGTTCTTTACTAATGAAACTGCAAAACTTGAAAGTTTTAAAATAAATATTCCGTACAAAAGTGAATTGTTTGCATCTTGGGCAAAATGAACTGAGCATCTTCAGAGCTTCCAACACACAACTACCACCACTATCAACAAACACATATACATTGTACTACTGGCACACACAAATCCAGTGATTACACTAGCTCCTCTTGTTCCATATCTAACCAAACTTGTGCGTTTCTAAGTCACCTTCTGTCACCCACAACCTTCTTCCAGTTTTATAAAGTTGACTGAATCTTTAAAGTAGTGTTTTCAGGTTCTACAGGACTGTCAACTGGTACCTGAAGAGGGAGATGAAAAAATAAAAACAAAACTGGAATTAAGCTGTTATTCAACAGAATTATTCTCAAGCTCAGTATTCTTGGGTAATTATTAGGTTAGGCTCCAACAGTATATGTAGTTAATTTTATGTGTAACATAGAATTTAGAATTTAGTTTCTTAGTGTAACTCTAAAGTATATATTTACTGCATATAAATATTTGTCACATGAAGATTAACTTCCCATTCCTTTTCTCCGTTGCATTTAACCACAGTAGAATCTTGATCAAGGCTCAGTATCAAAGTGATATTGAACATTATTAACACAGGCAGGTCTCAATCATGCATGGCAACGTCAGGGCAAGGACTGCAGCTTTTCTTACACCCTGGCTGATATGAACGAAGCTGTGTCGAGCTGGGCTAATTAACGAGGTGATAATGGAAGCAGACGAGTCATGCACAGCCCCCAGAGAGCCCCAGCTGGGAAACCCACAGGGTGCCACACTGAGCACAGGCAGCTGCTCAGGTTTCAGGTTCAAGTTAGCTCAGACAGCACCAGCTCAGACGTTTCTGAACCTCAGACTAACATGTGCAGTCGGCCACAGTTGATCAAAAGCTGCTGGGCATGCAAGACACCTACACAAAAAGAAGCATGGCAGAGGATCTTGCAATGTCTGACTCCAAAAAGCCGTCTCATATCTTGATCCAAACAATCAAAAACCCACAGCATTGAAAAAAATTTTCCACTGAGAGCTTTGTTTCTACTAGTAACTGTAGTAGTTAGGAAAAGCTGCTGAAATGTGGAACCTTATGATCATCAGAGAATGCTGCACTCACTCTTCATTTAAATTGAGAGCATCAGAAGAAGAACAAACCCAGCTCTTTATGCAGCACTGTATAGAAACTCCAGCACAGCTTCCGTTTATCAGATACTGACTTCATCTGAAGGGACTGCAGGTATTTTAAATAAAATGCATAGTCTATAGGATGGCCTCAAAACTCAATAAACAAAAAGGCTTCACAATTTACAATGCTACCCTGCCATTATGAAAAAGCAAGATTCAAGCAATAAAATAATATTTTAGCCACTTAAAATTCAAATATTAAAAAAAAAATTAAAAAAACTGAGAGCGGAAGTTTTTTCCATTTTTTTTCATGGGAATTAAGGAGAAAACCAGATAAGTGAGGTCAGCATCCCATGTGTCTCTGTTGTTCAAAACCAGCATGGAATGACTCATAAGATTTTGTCAGTTACTCTTGCAGCTGATATTGTTACGCCAGTAGTCAAGCATTCAGGTTGGTAATACAATCATGGTAAAAGTCACCACTTACAGCTTTAACGTCCAAGTTCATAATCCCTGAATTCACATTGTGTCTTCGCAAATCTGATTTTATTAAGGCTGGAAAAAAAGAAAAAAAGAAAGCTGGTTCACACCTTTGCAGTGACATGCACTTCAAGAGAAATGTTTGTTTAGTGCAAGCACACAGAAGCTGCTTTCAGCACATTTTCAAAATACCCGCATTCACTCTTTGCAATTTGAACTCACTGACAGTTTGAACTTGCTCCTCACAAAGCACACAAAGCAGAAAATGACAATGAAATTTTCTAAACCAAAAGAACGTAAAGAAAAGCTTGTTAGTTTCAGCACTTTCCACATTTGTAAGTCACTGGAACAGCTCCAGAGTGCATCAGCAGTTTCCTGCATTTGGAAAACTGCAAACTTCCTCAATTTATGCATTTGTTTGCATTTCTCACTCCACTTTGGAGATGGACATCTGTGTCAAATTCAAGATATGTCAAGAAATGGGGGTCAGATAGCTGTCCATATATTAGCAACATCATCCTTATAGCATATATATTTTTACATTAAAGAGAAACCATTACTTGCACTTGTAATTACCTGTTAAAATAATGCCCACAAAAATCCAAGCACAAAGAAAGATGTTTCCTGCACGAGGACTGTAGTCTGTTGTGAGCTTTCCTTGAACAAGTGTAAAGACAATTCCAAATATCTATAAACAAACAAATAACTTCATCAGGATCACAGAGAAAAGAGTCATCATTTTACCTTTAAAAGTTCCAGGTCACATCTTATAGAAATCAAATTTAAAAAAAACCAAGACTATAGCAACAGAACAGAGACTTAGCTAAGTCTAAGAAAGCCTTCCTAGACTCGAGCATAGTGGCCTTCCTGAGCATTACTTCACTTGAAGAAATAAAATGCTGTTACCTGTGCTGATGCATTAAGGAGACCTGAGGAAGTGCCTTCAGACTCTGGATATGTAATTTCCACAGCAAATTCAAACCCAAGTGGAAGATAGCCAGTCATGAAGAACCTGTTGAAGAGGAGAGTAGGAGGATGACAGGTGTGGCCTTTATCTGTTACTACAGGTAAGAAAACCTAACATACACACACGGTATTATTAATTAGCTGGTATTCTGAACTGTCATGTGTTCATGACTTAACAGAATTCAGTAATTCCAAATAATAGTGACTGGTTCATTCCTTCAGTATAATCTAAGAATTTTAGCCACACATCTTTCTCTCTAGGACAAAGCTGTAAAAACATGATTGTCCTATTTCCCAAACCACCATACATACGAGAAAACCTTTTTATCAAGTCCACATACCACTCCATACTTGAAGCCAATTACTTTCAATTACTTTCAATTACTTTCATACACAAACATCATCATTTGATCAGCCCAAATATCCATGCTGGAGGACAAAAAGAAAACATGAGAAGGGAGTGAGGCTGTACACTGGAACACCTGCTGGAAGCTGCTATGGAAGAAGCTGAGGGGACGGATGAATGATGGAAAGAGAAGGGGCTTAATGCAGCTGAGCTTGGTTGATTGGTTTTTAAACTGAAACTCTCAAGACATTTCTGGTTTTATCTTGACTTCTGTGTCTGAATACAGCAACATTTCCTCATCATCTCTTGAGGCTTTTAGATGAGGTATCTATGAGCAAACGAAGCAACCAGCATGTTGCTTGGGCTATCAAAGTATAGATTTATGAAAATGCAGAGAAGCCAGTCTTCCTAGGTCTGCTCAGTGAAACTCTAATCACCTACACACTGGTCAAGAGAAAGCTTCAACTTCACTACAGACAGCTTTTTGAATAGGAACCAAACAAACTGACCACATAGAGATCTCTCTTAGGTCCATAAAAATGGTAGATGAAATTTACTGAAAAGTGAGTTACTTTAGATTTATTCTGATGTAACAGAAGGTGAAACCCTATCTGTACTGTGAGCTAAAGGCATAGGCTGAGATCATGGTGACAGAATACACAGTAGAATTATCTAGGTAAAACATTTAACTATGTTTCAGAACAGAACTGCAGTAAATCCTGTAGTGCTCTTTTATTGCTCACCCAAGCACTCCTCCAGTCACGAACACTACTATAAGGTATCCGAGGTCCAGGGTGAAGGTAAATACCAGCAGCCCAATGAAAGAGAGAATGTAAACAATCAAAGTAGTTTGCCTGCAACCCAACAACAACAACAAATTAACATTGTTAATAGAAGGCCACAGCACATTGCTGAAGCATGGAAGGATAATATGAACATTACATAAGCCATTCTAAAGCTATAATACTTGTTTCATGTAATTCTGCCTCAAACTTAGCATGCAGTGAGCACATATCCATTCCTGAACTCTTCATTGTCTTGGCTATCTGGCTGCTTCACTCAAGGCTAAGGACACTTACTCACTCTCAAAGAATGGACAATCACAGCACATACTGCTACCTTTAGACAATTTTAATTCTCTGCTATGTTGTACCTCTTGGCCATTCTGCAGTGCTGCCCATTACACAATACATCAACACAGGAGCAGCTGAGTCCAACACTATTAGCAATAAGAGTCAGCCTACCAAGAGGCAAGTCAAACAAATCTCATTACAGTGTTCTATTTATTTTGAACCTGGAAGAAGGGATGTCTTCCAAATTCTTAAAGCACATATTTATAAGCCAAAACACATGCAGAAACAAAGCCAATCTACAGCATTAACATCCATTAGGCTTGTAGAGGCATGTAATGTACTAAGAGTCACGGGGGAGAACTACTCCATCACAAACAGTGCTTGCTCCTGGAGGCACCACACCATGGATGATGGACCCAGGAGCTCCTACCCCAGAAGAGAGCTCTGCTCCATGGACATCCCCTGAATTAAAGTAAATGTTACACTTACTAATGGGATCAGGAGTAGCATAAAAAATTGAGAATCCATCAGCTGGCCATTTTACAAAACAATGCAAGGTAGGCTTTGAGATTTAATGCTTTCCTAGGAGAAGAAGCCCACTGGGCCACCTGGCCACTGTATGTACGACCTACAGTGTTTTTCTTACACTCCTGAAGAGACAGGAGTAGATGACAAATCCCTTTGCATCTTTCCATTCTGCTCCCTCATTTCTTTTGACCAATAACCAGTAAGAGGCTCAAGCTTTCACTGGAGCCACAGAAATTCCTCTCCATGTAGGGCCACTAAAAGATCAGGGACAAACTGCATTTCATCAGCAGTTCATTTCAGCCCTTATATTGGAGTATTTTCCTAATGCAATGGCACCACTCTCCTACCCCTAACCCCACACATGCCTACCCACACTTACTTGTATGTTTTAGTGTAATCCAGCCACAAACCACAAATAATCGAACCCACCATTCCTGCCACCACCAGTGTCAAGCCAATTCTCCCAGCGTTCACTTCTTCTCCCTTTCAACAAATATTTATATGGTGCTCATTAATAACTTGCTTCCACTCAGAGTCAAGTTCAGACCTCTTGGCAGTCATAAGTGCAAACAAACATTCCTGTGACTCCCACAGCTGTATGGTACAAGAAACTGTACAGAGGTATAAAAGAAACCAAATGTCTGAGCACACATAGCACCTACAAAATAAATATCACCTCTGCAAATGTACAGTGAAAAAGAGAAAGATAAGATCCAAGGAACTTACCTCATAATGAGTTACTATCATCTGGTTTAATAATGTGGAGACAGAATAAAATGCCCCAGTCATAATACCTGCAGTATACCAAGAAAAAAGCTTCAGTCATTCCAGGTGCAGCCATGCAGATTTGTCACCCTAAAGAATTCATCTTCTGACATTCAAGACTCACAACACAAAACCCTTCATGTGACAGTTAACATCTCATCATTGGACCTATAAGGGGTATTTTTCATCCTTACAGATTTGCCAGGACTGGCAAATTAAAATAAATAAAAAGCTTACTGAGTAAATAAAAGTAAATAAAAGTAAATAAAAGTATGACAGTCCCTTCCCCATAAAAAAACCTCAATATTAAAATTCTATGTGCTTCTGGCCCGCATTTGAATCTTTCTGCCAGACTACAAGCAGATAGCATCACTTACCATAACTGATTAGCAAAAGTATAAACGGAATATTTCTGAACAAGTTAATAATGGACTGCTTGTAGGAATAATCCTCAGGAGGTTTAGTTTGCAGGACTGCTTGAGAGTGACTGGGAGGGTATTTGGGCTTTTCTTCAAACACTGGGAAAAAAGAAGAAGGAACAAATTTTGATTAATCTCCACCAAACTAATTTTTTTTTTTTAAGTGTTTCAGCTTGATGAATTTCAGAAGACTGACTTGTAGTTTTAACAACTCCATGACAAAAATTCTAGATTTTCTTATGGAAGAACTAAGTCACATCCACAAAGGACATTTTATTTGGTCACATCTGATTGCTAACAAAATATGGACAGACTTCATCTGCAATACATCAATACTTTTGTATATAAATTGTAATATTAACAGAGTGAATTCACATTATATCATAAGTCCTTGCAGCAAATAAACTAAGACAACTAAATATTCTGAAAGAAATCACCCCATGTGAAGCACAACGTAGAGTGAAACAGTTGCTGCTTAACCCTGGCACAACAGGGAAGAGAACACAAACTGGAAAACCCATAACCTCAACTACTGTGAGCAGTCAGCTGCTTTAAGTGAGACGTTGTAAACGCTCCCTATAGCCAGCATGCAAATTCCAGTGATTTAAACACTTACCAACTCCTGTTAAGAAGAACAAAAGCGTGGACACTATGGCAGTTCCGTAGAACATGATGCTGATGTTATGTGCCATAAGATCAATATCATTCGGTGTATTTGGGACCAAAACAGGTGGCAACAAAAAGCCAATTGCAGTACCAAGCTGTAAGGCAAGAAAACAAAACCAAAAATCATTTCCCTCTGAACATAAAAATTAACAGGAGTGAAAAGTCTTACCAGGTAGAATTCAGAATTGTTATCATAATAAGCATTAATAAAACTATAGTATCACACTTCTGAGCCACTTGCTCTCGATGTTGTTTTACAACTAGATCTTCCAACAGGTTATAACTCAGGTTTTAACCTTTTCGTTTCTCAATTGAACTATAATGCCACATTTAGTGTACATATTTACACTACACATAGTACTTATACAAGAATCTTTCACAGGAAAGTACCATGCACGAACATAAATTTGTGTCAGTCATCCTGCAACTGAAGGGATAGAGATGACACAAAGACTCCAGCTACTCTTGTAGAAATGTTCTTCATTTGATGTCACAATCCTGCCACTACAGTAGCAAAGCCTGACTCCAAGGTTTACTGCAGTACAGATAGAGCAGAGAAAAGCAAGAGAAAAGGAATATCCTTATTAAGACCAAACCAAATAATTATTGCTAAGGAAATAAATAAAAATCACAGAATGAAGTGTAGTGGGTTTGTACGTGGAGTAAATTCTAACGTAACAACTGATTTTGCATTAAAGAGACGTAAAATAGGGACTGAAATTTTGTGTGTGTATATATATATATATATATATATATAAAGCATTTTAAAACATGAAGGAACAAGTCCTGGGCTATTCTCCAATGTCTCTCTTCTGCTCCCCAAAAACTAAATGGCATTTTAAGTGTTGGAACATTTATTTTAGGTAAAAATAAATGAAAAAAGAGCACCAAAGACTGTTAGAGTAGCAAGTCCAACAATCAGAAAGCACGCACATTAGAGGTGTGCCACCGTGCTTACAAAGCACCCTTTGTGCATACCTTGATAAGGGTTTTGCTACCTTTTTTTCCCCCAGGCCATCAGATTGACACAGTATCCAGTGGTCACAGGAAGAATGTGTCTCCTTTTGTCCTCACGCTTCAGTATATGAACCCTACAAACATGAACTGAGCACACAGTTACTTTTTTTCTTTAGGTATATTTTCTCCTCCCCCAATAGGAGCCAATGTAGCACCCACAATGCTCCAACAAAGTCGAGCGATACCATTTCCCATCATTTACATCCAGAGAGGTTAAGGCCAGAAGAAAGCGTTCCAATGAGTTTGGTGTGCCTCATTTAAGATGCTAAACACTTGTGGAGATGTGGCACTCCCAGCAGCCCTTGGCAGGGCTGCATTCCCAGTGATTTGTGCTCCAAGCTGAAACAGCATCTCAGAGGCGAGATCTAATTTTTGATAATTTTTGCTCTGTTCCTCCCCTGCCTGCGGTCCCGGCTGTGTTTCCTGTAGCTCTGAAGTCACACACAGTATCTGATAAGCAATCAGATGGCCAACAGCTGCGTGTGTTATAGCAACCTGCTCTGTTACATAGTTCACCTTGTGCAATTATCCAGCACAGTGAGACCCGACGGGAATGCGTGTGCAGGAGGGAACGGCAATGGGATACACGGAGAACATTACTCTTAACTTCCAAGTGCCTAACTCTGCATCTCACTACTCTTTCAATCTAGCTTTTGAGAGTTATTAGGGTTTTTTTAAGGAAGCAAAACCCGAGAATAGAGAAATTCTGTTGTTTTATTGACACACTACCAGCAAGCTCTTCAGCAGGCACAATGAGATCAGTCCTAGCTTCTGGAGGGGAATACACTCCAGAAATAACCACAGCTTCTTTTCTTCACATCCTGATCCTGTTTCCCTTGCCCATCTTTCTCGTGGTTCCCATCCACATAATCCGTGCTCTCTCACTCCTGTCCTGCACTTCAAGCCCACATCTCAGCATCCAAGTGAAGCATCAGTTTCAGCTCCAAGCTGAACTGCACAACTGAAAACCCAGTAACTCCTTGCTACTGGGGGGACTGGTGCATGTCAGGAAGAGTGGAAATTTAGCTGCCAAAGAAACCTTTAACCTGATACCAGGATGCAGATGCAAAATATTTGCCTCACTGCTGAAACAACCCATTTCTGAAATCTTCAGTCCAAAAGGGACGGTTGACTGGAAAACTTCCATGCAAAAAAAAAGTTTTGGAAAAACTGTGAACAGCCAAGTATCAGCTAGGTTACCACCCAACTGTAAATATGTAACATTAATGTCACTGCTATCGTAATCCAAAGTGCACAAACATAAAATCATTAGACTCATATGATAAAAACCAAATTTCCCATTACCTTAACCAAACTCTACCTATGATCTCAGCCTGAACCAGCGATGCTGATTCGAATCTTAGCAATTTTTTGCCACAGGAACAAAAAAAAAAAAAAGCTGGGACGGTGGCAGGACATGAGAATAAGACTGTAGGAGGAAAGAGTATCATACTTGCACCTGTGCTTTCAGATGCACCTGTCCCAGCTCTCTGAAACTGGCCAGGACCAGGGAGCTTGAGAAAATCCGTGACTCAGTTATCAGCTCCCAAAAGTGATGTGAACTATCACAGCGTTACACAAAACTTCACGAGTCACTAGGTATTGACTACTGGCACCTGGCAATTAGAGGCCTTATTTTAAAAAGCAGAAACCAATAGATGCTGTCGCTGGGGCCCTTCATGAAAGTTCACGGAGTTCACACCCCTCCAGCAGGGGGTGAATCATTTCACTGAATGTTAAATGATGCTAAAACGCAAGAGAAAGAGGAAGTAGAGCAGGATCACTTCTGAAAAGGGTTTTGACGGATGCACTGCTGGCAGTTGATGGCAGCGTGTGAGCTGCCCTCGCTGCCACACGGCGCGGCTCCTACCATGTTCATAGGCAGCATCACCCGCGCTCGGCCCCGCTTCCTCCCCTGTCCACTCTCCCAACACCATATCCTGCAGAACGCCTTTTCCCACTTAAGCACCTTGCTTTTAACTCGGTGCCGAGCTCCAAGGACTTCCCCCTCGCTGCCCTGCGGCCCTACCTGGTTGCCCAGCACAGCCACGGCGCAGGCGGTGGAGACCTCGGTGGGGCCGAACCAGACGGAGGCGATGCGGGAGGGCAGCCCCAGGATGAAGACCTGTGCCACGGCGCAGACGGCCTGCGCGGCCAGCGTGAGCGGGTAGCGCTGCGGGGCCAGGCTGCCGCACTTGAGCCAGGCGCCCAGCGCGTTGAGCCCCGAGCCCAGCAGCGCCGTGAGCCGCAGCCCGCGGGCATCCAGCAGCCAGGTGGCCGGCAGGATCAGCGGAACGTAGGCCACCATGTACACCATGGACAGCCAGTCGATCTGCGTGAAGGACACGCCGTAGAAGCCGGCGAAGACGTTGCTGAGGATGCTGTACTGGATCCACTGGAAGGCGTTCACCAGCGAGTAGCAGCTGAAAACAGCCAGCACCGCCAGCCGCCGCCGCGACAGCCGCGTCTCCAGCCGCGCCTCCGGCTGCCCGCCGCTCGCCGCCAGCATCGCCTCGGCCTCCGGGGCCGCCGGGGCTGCCGAGGCCGCCGGGGCCGGCTGCTCTCCGCCGCCCGCCGACTCCTTGCCGGGCAGGAAGCCATTGCAGCGCTGCAGCGGGGCCGCCGGCATCTCCGCGCTCTCGCCCTCCGCCTCCTCCTCGCCGCCCTCCTCCACCATCTCGGCCGTCTCCCCACCCAGCTTCCCCGGTGGCGGCGGCGGGCGCAGCCCGGCTCTGCCTGCGAAGGTCACCGGGCTGTGGCCCCGCCGGCCGCCGCCCCGCCCCGGGGCTGGGCCCGCCGCTGTGCCGGCGGGCGGAGCGGGAGGCGGTCCCAGGACGGGCGGGTCCGGCCCAGCCTGGCACCGCTGCCATGCTCGCGGTGTGCTCGGCGAGCGGGGACTGCGGCCCGGGCTGCTGGGAGGCGCTGGGAGTGCGTGCATGTGGATGTACATAGAGAGAGAGATGGTTGTTCTGTTCACACCTCCGCTCCCGTTTTCTTTGTCCGTCTCTCTCGGGGTTCCTTATCTGCACAATCCCTGCGCTCCTGCTCCGTTTCAATCCCAGCATCTGAGTGATACGTGTGCGCACACACACAGACTCACACTTCTTTAAGTCTTTTAAACTGACGTGACTTTTGCTGGCTTCATGAGAACGGCAGGGCGATGGTACTGATGTAAATAATCCCCACAACATCTCCAAGGAAGGAGCAGCGTCAGCTCCTTCCCGTACCATTTTGGCGGCTGCTGTGTCCAGCCCCGGCACAGGCTGGCGCTCTGTGGCTCATCCCTCACCGCTCTTCATGGGCACAGGGCAGGGCACCTCGGCTGCTGCACAGTCTGTGCCTGAGACACATCGGCCACACCATTTTCAGCACATTCTGGGAAAATCCAGGGTCTTCCCCTGCCATATTAAGATTTGTCTCTTTGCAGTGGTGATGCAGAGAAATGTTCTGAAGTGATAAGAGACGGATGGGCAGAGGCCCAAATGGCAGCTGAGGGTGGCTGGTGCAGTGCATTATCAGGGCGTGTGCATCCACCCCAGTCCTTCGTTGCCTCCAGAGCCGCAGGCAAAACATTCCTTGTTTCCACTCAACCTCTGAGATTTGATTTGACACATACCCCAGAAAACTCATGTGCAGAGGCGGGTAGATAGCACTTCAGTAAGCAATCTTCCCCCAAACCCTGCCCGGTTCGTGTCTGCACAGCAGCAGTGTCTGGTGGCCCCTGTCAGAGTTTGTAATTCTGCTGCTGCAGGCAGTGTCCCCTCATAAAGAGACAGATTGTTCTCCAAAGCATAACATAAATATTTAAGTTTGCTAACAATGTTAATAGTATTTTATTGGTTTCTGTGGGAAATCATATGGAACGTGTTCAGCAAAAAACACACTGCACATTGTTCACGGATATGTCAGAGCCTAATCAGATCTGTCTGGGCTGTGGATACACTTAGCCACCAGTCTTAAGTAGCCTCACTAATTAGGAGTTGGTATTTTACTCAGGACCAGTTGACCTATGTAAGCCACAGCTCCTGACCTTATTTACAGAATAATAATATGGACACATGCTTCAAACTATTAATTTGGCTATGTTTGCTTTCCCTGAGCAATGGTAGTGATGATTGCAGGCACCGTGGAATTTCAGAGACTACTGCAAGTAATCCTGAATTTGCAGGTCAGAGGTATGTGCAAGAAATCTGCTCTTTAAAAACAAAGTTACCTATGTCAGATTCAGGCCCTTCTTGCTTCTCTTGTTCATGTCAAAAAAACAGCCTGAATTATTTGTAGTTTCCTCTGTAAGATCAGATGCTTGGTAAATTTCTCTCAGTTCCTCTGCCTGACATGTTCCAAGTACAGTAGGAATGGAGTTTTTTTTTCAAAACAGGACCTCAAGAGGAAGAAGTGTAGTGGGAGCTGAAACAAACATTATCAAAGCAGCAGAATAGCTGGCTTTCACTTTAGGAATGCTTATCCATATTCCACATTGTATGCTGAAAACACAGCTGAGACTCTGACTGTGCCAGTACTTGTAGCAGTGGCCCTTCATGATCTCTGCCCTTTGGGGTCAGGGAAAGGGCTGGGGCACTTTTGGCTGGGTGGAACAGATGTAGTGTTTTCATCCTAAATGATTCTTGTTCTTTTGGAAGAAGGTACAAACATTGGTCTACCGCTGACTTCATTTAATATATTTTCCCTTTGAATTTTGGATGATCTCAAAAGTCCATCCAGAGCTAACTTTTACTCCTTAAAACAGAGGAAAACAGGTTTTGTTCTCCCATTCTTCCTTTCCCTACTGTTAGCAGGCAGAGCTGCTGCCAGCTGACACCCTCAGGGAAAGGTTGGAGTTCATCCTGTGCTGAGAAGGGCTGGCACATCTTGGGTTTCATCGTTCTCACAGAGCATCATCTGTCTCCCCTCCCCACCCAATGGCTCGGCACACTCCGTACCAGGTGCTTCCTGCACGGAAGCTGTAACTACACACCAGGGAACTGTAGAGAAAAGGAAAGGGGATGTGGGTGCAGCAAACTCACAGAAGGGAACCTCTTCCAGAAATAAGCAAATTTATTTACAACAGAACAGCACACAGGCAAATCCATCTTTGCTACACTGCGCTGGTCCCAGTGAAACCAAACCAGTTTGATTTTGATGAGGTACAACCAATGTATTTGCATCCTGGGGACGTTTATCTCCAGAAGCACCTTCCAAGAAAAGAAAGGAAAAGGCAAATCAAATTGACAACATGAAGACAAAGCTTTGATATTTAACTCCTGCTGTATTTCATAGGCTTCACGAGCATTACTTCTGATTCATAGCTATTTGTTCAAAAACAGGGCCAAGGACAAAGTTGCCCAGCAAGAGAAACATCCATTGTAGCAGTTCACTTAAAGTGTCCCTGGATTTCTACATTTCATGGACAGTTTATAAAGCTAAGAACAGAACACTGGTATCAATGTTTAGCTTAAAATTGTTGCTATTAGTTTAAATTTACCCTCTAACTGAAAATATAGGCTCTCCTGAATACCCCTGTTGGGATAGAGCCTGAAATTTCTCATGCATACCCAAGCATTAACAAAGTTACTTTCCTGAATGCTGTGAAAAGGCCAAAAGACCTCTCCTGGATCGGGCAGTCACTGGGAAGTAAGTGATACTAATTTACTCCACAAAAATTATTTTCTTGTATCCAAATTCCAGAAGTCAGGCAGGGACCTAACACTTAAATTTTTGGGCTGTAGAAGGTTAAAAAGCAATTAGAAATGTGGAATCCTTACTTGTAGGAGTATTGTTGTTCCTTCTGTAGCATATGTGCCACTGAAAGAAGAGTGTATCTTCACAATTATTTTGAAACTAAAATTTCATCTTGCAGGTACTGCATCTTTGTACAAAAAAAAATGGCTCAGAAGGACCCTTTTTGTTTCAATCCAGGGCATTTCACAAAATACAAGAAACTCACCTGTAGAGTGTTGCTTTCAGGGTGTTATTAGCTTTTGGACACCCCTAGCCAGGTTATCTCAGTCATAGCAATTCCTAGTTATGTCTTCCTTCCAAACCTCAAAATGGTATCTATGCCTCCCATAAACACTCCACAAGCCAATCCCTCTATGGAAAACTTGAGGCCAAGGTTAGAAGTCTGAAATGGAGAATGTAGAGTCTTGCCAAAATTCCAGCAATTCTAAAACAACCCTAGAAATTTTATGTACATCAGACACACGGTGAAGATTTCCAGATATTCTGGTTTTAATGTTTCAAACCATGTATCTCAGTATGCAAGGAAAAAAAATAAAATTTATTGCATAACACATTTACTTCTTGGTTATGATTTTCAATGCAAAAGCTGACCCCTCCATGCAGACAAATCCTACATGACAGGAATGCACCAGGTCCTTTTCTCCCAGATGAGATGTTTAAAAAATAAAACCACAGCAGCTCAAGAAAGGGATTTCAGAACAAAAGATCTGAAGTTCCAACTGAGCTAGAAATGAAGTATTTTAGCTGGATATTAAACAAACCTCAGTCAGCTGGACTTGAAATAAAGTAGTTGGAGATTCACCGGAATATCTTGGTGGAAAGCTCAGAGAGAACACGGGGAAAAGGTAAACATCCTCTTCCTGCTGTGCAGTTCTCATTCCAACTACATTTGCCCAGTCTCCCCACAAGATAAAGCCAGAACCCCCAGCTGAAGAAAAAGCATTTTCAGTTCAAGGCACTTGCCTGAAATTTGTGTGTCGCTCCAGGAGTTTGCCTGACCACCCTAGTTTGGGAATAAGCCTGTCCACAGTAGGCATGTTTGCAAAATGACCTGGGTTCAATTTTTGGATGTATTTACAGGAATATATAAGTGCACCCTTAATTATCAGATAAAAGTTTTTGAATTTTAAAATATGGGTAATTAACTTCTGAACCGTAAACAATAGAAATTTGTGTTCCTGAGTGTCTTGATCCGTACAAAAGATGCAGATATGTACATCTGGTACTTCTGCTTGGCTGCCATCTGCTTTTCTTTTTGTAGCTAGCTACCAATTTCATGCACATAATGGATTTTTACCCCTGAGTTTCCTACCGAAGCAGGCAGGGAAAAAATTACAGACACAAAATAAATTTTTAATACAAAAACAAATAATCATGTCAACAAACATAGTTGGCAAAATTTATTAGGTTCTTATTCTGCAAGATTAAGAGGCTCTTCATATATTACAAAAAAATGGAACTTTCATCTGAATCATTTATATTTGTGTGTGTGTATGCCCATAAAAAATTTAATAAAAGGCATGATTTTCATTTTCATTCTCATTTTTGATCAGCACTTGTTCACTGGAATGTTATTAAATTTGGGGAAAGGCTTGGAGCCATTTTCAGAGTTACCTCACAGATTCTCTCAGCAATGTGCAGTCAGGCAATCCTGATGTCTTGGGTTCATTTCCTTACTAGAAGATAACCAAAAAGCTCTTTTGTGAGAAAGATTAAGTGACATCAACCTAGACCATCAGAGGGCTGTGGAACAGGAGAGATTGGAGAAGCTGTGCAGATGCAGCCAGATGTATCTGTGTGTGTTCCCCCACAGTCTGAGGAACTGCTGGGCTGCAGTTCATCCCATCCCAGATAGCACACCTGGGAGATAGGGTAGGATTCCACTGACACACTCCCCTTAGCAGCTCAACTTACAAGAATTCAGTAATGTGAGAGTTTTCTCTGTTGGCTGTAGCAGGACTACGAGTGACTAAGTCAGAGGTGGCCTTCTGTGGGTGCAGAATGTCCACTGAGAGCTCCTGCTCCCTGCCATCCACGTAGGAATGTGAGCTATCAGCTGGTGAAACCACCTTTCAGAGCAACAACAATAAAATCTTCACTTCTAGGATGTCTCAAGAGTTACAACAAAAAGCACTATGCTCTTGAAAAAGCACCACAGTGTAACTCTTTTTCCCTGCCTGGTCCATGCAGACAGATCCTTTGAAAATTATGTGGAAGTGACATGTGAGCCACTAAGAGCCTGTATGAAAATGTGTTTTAGAGACAGATTGCTCACCCAAGCTTGAGAAACGTTGCTGCTTTTACTGTTGAGGAAAACCATATATTTAGTAACAGCTTGAAGCTCCCAGTTTCTCTCTGAAGAGGTTATCAGCAGGAAGAGAGCCTTTGAAGGTCTACATTCGATGGGGAAGATGCTGGCTGACCTCAGCTTAACTAAAAATCAGCAGGATTTTTTGTTTGTTTAGACTGAGTAACAATAAAAGATTCCTGCCCAAGACCCTGGCTGTGAGAATTCATTATGGAAAATGCATTGACATTCCAGCAACCTTAATAATTTTAACAGGAAGTCAGACAGACAGACACCAGGGACTCTCCTTGTTGGACCTCCTATGTTGGGAAAGCACCCCAAGTGTTCTCCTTTTGAACAGAAGTCTTTTACTTCACAGCTACAAGATATAAACTACTTCAGATTAGCTGCAAACCTAGAATCTTTCACAGAAAATTCCATCTCTTTTATTGTCAGGGGAGACAAACTTAGTGCCCCCATCAACCACCGGACAGGGGGCAGCTCCTGTGCCAGGAAAACCCCAGAGCATGTAGAAATTTTGCATGTGGGTGGCAACATCAACTTCATCCAGATGTTTAGAGAGCAGAGGAGAGCCTGGCCTTCTGCTCCCACCTCCAGCCTGCACACTGACTAGCTCAGCACCACACTCAGTTTGTGGTGGCACCACAGCACATGGAGGGCACTCAGCACCTCCAGCAGTCACCCAGCACCTGGCATCCCTGAGGTGCCCACAAATACATTCATCAGTGTGTTTCACTGGAGCAGCAGTCATGGGATATCAGCCCAGCAGCTGGAATGTCCACCCAAAAATCATTTCTCTATCTTGTGGATCTTAAATATAGGTTGACAGAATTTATTTTGGAAAAGATCTTTAAGATCATCAAGTCCAACTGTTAACCCAGCACTGCCAAGTCTATCACTAAACCATGTCCCTTAGTGCCACATCTACATGTCTTTTAAATACCTCCAGCAATGGTGACTCCAGTGCTTCTCTGAGCTGCCTGTTCCAACACTCAAAAACCCTTTCAGTGAAGAAGTTTTTCTTAATATCCAATCTAAACCTCTCCTGGTGCAACTTGAGGCCATTTATTCTTATCTGCAGTTTCAGTATTCTTAGCAGTGCAGCCAGGAAAGTAAACACGAGAGAATGGCCCAAGAGAAGCAGTCTCACTGCACCAATCCATACAGCAACATGCAAAACACATCCCAGCTCTGCCAGCATGGCATTCAGACTGCTCAAGCCTTTGGAGATAATCCTATATTTCCAATGAACTGCAAACACAGGGTGAACAGAGTATATATGTCCCTTAAGACTTCAGACAGTACCACAGTTCATAGCTTTTAGAAACCTTAGGAGTGGAATGAAGTGGAAATAACTTGAGTCCTGGGAATAACTGTGCTTTGAGTGCTCTCTCCTCTCTGCTGCCTGTACAACAGCCTTGGGAGCTATGCAGAGGACAAAGGTGATGCTGGATGCCAGAAGGCAGACTCACAGAGCTGCTGAAAGACACAGGGCAGTTTCACACACTGGTGAAAGACCATCACAGCCATGAGCTGGCAGATTCAGAGTACCATGCTCAGAAACATCCCTGCATCCTTCCTCCCAGCCTAAGTGAAGGGATAGGGAGAGCTCAGATTGCCTCCCTTCACCCAGGCAGATTTGGCAGTCTTGGTGACTGTCCTGTCAGCTCAGCTACTGCCAGGATGAATGTCTGGAAGTGCTGGTAGCAAAAGGCCTTGTTCCCCTTCCTCAGACCAGAGGGAGGTGATAGAGCAGCGAGAGCCTGGGGCAAGAACAGAACTGGCTGATGTTGGATGGACAGTGGTGAAAGTGGAGCTCCCACTGCCCCCTGACAAGGGGTTGGCTTGGGAGACATTGTGGTTTTTTGAGGAACTAAAGATACCTAGATGTTTGGGAAATTTTATTGTATTTACAAACACCAAATTGTTTCACTGAGAATGTCATAGTGATCTTTCCCTTAAGAACTGTGGAAATGTTTGCTTTTATCTGGGGAATACTGAAAAATAAATGTGCCTCTAGTTTCAAAATGGACAGTTTTGTTTCAAAACAACAGCCTATAGAAGGCTTAGCTTCAAACTGCTATGTGACTTCTCTTTCTCCCTCTTTTTTTTCTATTTTTTCCCCCCCAAAAGAAAAAAAAATCCCTGTGTCTCATTATCACTCCAAAGGGAAACATGGGCATTGATATGTTTTGTGGCAGCCACAGCCAATTCCTCATCCCTGCTAGTATTACTTTTCCTTCTACATTGATGCAGATACTGGAAAATGATAGTTGGAAGAGAGAGCAAAAGGCCAAGGCTCATGCAATCCAATTATAACCCTGCTGAAATTACTTCCAGGAACTCTGCAAGGACTAACCTGATCAAGCCTTGTAATGACATGAGGGAAAAAAAATAACAGCAAGAGGTAAAGGAAAATAATAACCAGCTTGTACTTTTCCTGGGACGACAGACTGTGTCCCAGCAAAGTTATGGTGCAGCATGTCCTGACCATCCACAGTGTACATATGTGAGCCAGGGAGCTGGGATCAGGCTGCAGAATTGAGCAACCTAAACCCTGCGTATCAAATTTTCTCACAGCAGCATGAGAACCCTCCAAGATTTTAAGCAGCACTACAGCCGCTGAAAAATGCAGAGCTTGGATTTGTTAACCCTGCCCTCCATATGGTGAAATGGCTGCTGGGATTCCCTCAGGTAGGCAGGCAAGGACCACCAAATCAACTTATCAGTCACCTAATGCTAATGGGCACATTTTTTAGTTAGCTCCTTCCTGGTGCACAATGAGACTTGCAAATGCAGGAAATGTCTTTACTGCAATTGCTCAGCTACCTCTCTTCCAGGTCCATGACACTTTCTTCTGTCCTATTGTCTTCTGTCATGTTTTATTATAAGATATTGTTTTTTAATAAGTGGAAAGGACTATTTTTCCCTATTAGATGAGTAAAACTTGGCATATACATATCTGCTTAAAATAGTCCACAGGGAGAAAAAATACCTCACAAGATCATACTTTACTCCTTAATTCAAAAAAATCCCACTGTACTGGGTAATGCTGTGGCAGTGGCTGTTTTGCTCACTACCTTCACCACTCCTCCCCCAAAGTTAGAGTGCTTCCCTTGTTCCTTGTTTCACTAATTTTGAGGCGTATTTTGGGATTCCTTATGTTACTAGGTCTGTACTAACCAGCACCCTCGAGCCTCTGAGATGAAGAACCATAAAAAGAAGTCTCCTTTGGGAGAACCTTGAGGAAAAGGCTTGGAAGTCTCCCACATCCTCATCAGAGGCACAGCTGGAAAGGAACAGTTTTCTAGTTTGCTTTTGGCAAAGACACCCTGCCCCTAGATGTAAGTGCTCACAAGTATGGCTATCTTTTCATCTTAAACCACTGAACACTTAGATAAAATTCAAAACAATCGCTAATGTTCTTTAAGGGATGCCTGTGGAGCTGAGATGCAGGAAACAGGTGTTGAGCTTAGTTAAAGTCCCATGTATGAAGGAGACACTCTGTGAGGGTTTCTGACTCCTACAGGCAAGTCCAGTTGTTTTGCTGTGCCAACTGCTGCACAAGGGCTCTCTGCTGCTCCTCACATTGCTGAGGCATGGACACAATCCATGGAGTGAAGTCCAGCCCAATCCACACAAAAAGTCATCTAAAACTCCGTGAAATGTGATGAACTTCCAAATGGGGGGAATCTAATGCCTTTACCAGCTTCATTTTCTCAGGAGACTGGCAGAAGCTTTTATCAAAGAAGAAACAGAGCAGAAGACAGCACTCTTCAAAAGACAACAAACCTTGAAATACAGTAGTGTATGAGTGTATGAGCTGCAAAACCACTCCTGGCACAGATTAAAGTAGCTTCAGTATCTTCCCTATATTGTCTTCCTTGCAGGAAGCCAGCATTTCAGACATCTATCAATATGCTCCCCTTGTGGGATTTTGCAATTTTCATTTTACTCCTGCATGGATGTTTAGCCAAGAAAATGTAGTTTTGAGGTTTAATCTCCACTCATTTCATATCTATCCATGCAGAGGAATGTAAGCAGTCAAAGGTTACAATGAGTTAGCTTCAGATAGTTTCCACATAGCCAAATCAAGCACCCTCTGGTTCTGCAGAAATCAGAGCAGATTACCTCACCAATGGCCACCAGCTTTGTGTTTCTTGAAGGGCAGAACAGATTCCATGGCCTGTAATAAACCAGCTGAGCCATGGCAAACAAAGCCACAATACAAAACTGCATTATTGTACAACTTGAAAAGCAGACCATGAAAATGACTGTCCAGGACAAAGAGGCTACCAGCCTCCTATGTTGCTGACAGCTTCTAAATAACCTAATTACTCAGCCCTTTGAGAACAAAATTAAAAGATAGATTCAAAGAAGGTTGGAGGGATGTTAATCCAGGTAACTCTGCTAGTGAGCAAAGAAAGGCTCCATTCTTCATCATTTGGCTGAACTGAGCCTCATCGTTTAAGTGCTGAGACACCTCTGAGAAACTTTTTAATAGGTCTCTGGCAGCCTGGTCCCGAGTGGTGTCCTTTTCAGAGGAAAAGCAGCTGTCAGTGCTAGGGAACAGATCTTGTTGAACCAACCTTCCAGACCAGTCCCACAAATCACTGCCTTTTCAGCCAAACCCTTCATCACTTTGTGCTGGTTTGAGCTGGGGTTGAGTTAACTTTCCTCAAAGTGGCTGGTACGGGGATGTGTTTTGGATTTGCTTTCTGCACAGAACTGTAAATAAATCAAATACCTCGGATCTGTGTGTGTATTGGCCTCTTGCACACTGGGTTAAAGAAAGTGAATGAAACTATTTTGGAACAACAACAGCAGCCTCCATGTGCTGGTCAAGAAATGTCATCTATGGATAAATGTCACACACGTGGATTGTCAATGGGTGTGCTGCACTAACCAGGAGCACAGGAGGGATTATTTTGGACAGTACTGACATCTGCTTGTGCACATTATACACCACATTAGCTCTTCATTAGCACTTCATTGCTTCAATTCATCACAGAGGTCCTGTGTAGTACAGAGCTGAGTTTCCACCCTGACTTTTCCAGTCAGGAATAATGACTCCTAGAGAAACGGGAAGTTACCTGGTGATGTTGTGATTGGAACTCCCTACATGGTGCTCCATTTAACTTGTTCCCACAGCACTCCATTTGTTTGCTTCCTCCCCCTTTGTTGTGTGTCCAGAAATGATCTGAGCACAAAAATGCTCCCTCTATATGTTTATAACAATAAAGCCAGTGCCAATCAGCACTTCAAAGCTGCCCTCTCCAGGCAGTGCACTTCACAAAGACAGACCTTCCTGCTAGATAACCCCAAATCCATTTCATCTTCATCAGTGCTCATAGGCTGAGCAGACCTAGGAGGCTCCAAGCAACAGGTCTGATTCCACCCAGGAGATGCAGCATCCCATGTACACACATTTCTATGGAATTCACTTAACACGGTCATGCTGACCCTTAGTCCGCATCTACAACTCAGAGGTTTTGACAATGGTCAACAAAATTTGGCAAACAGACGAAGGTCTTGGAGGTACAAAGTCCCTAGGAGGTCTGTGGGAGTTTGTGGACAGGTAGATGACACTGTCTCCATTCCCTCTCAAGGCCACCAAGAGGAGTCACGCACTGAGCTGCTGAGTCTGATGCCAGCAGCTATCCCAATATGATCTACCCAGACTAATCTTGCCTAAATGACAATCCAACAGGCTCGGGGAGGCACCATGGAAGAGAGATGGGGAGTTACAGAGAGGTCACAGGGACACAGAAGAAAGGTGCTGTGTTGGGCAGAGCCCAGAAGGTACATGAAGGAGCTGGTGGTACCCTGACAGAGATCACAGAGATCAGGGAGACACACCTGGAGCTGGAAATAAATACAGCACTGGCAGTGCTGGGCTGAAATGGGAGCATCACAGGACATGTAGGAGATTTGGATTGTTGTGGTAAAATCCTTGGGGCAAAAAACATTATTGGTTGTGAAACAACTTCGATCATGTTGCATCATGCACTTTAAGGTGTGTTTGGGCACTGACAAGGAACCCAGCATGCATTGGCACTCTTGGATGACAAAGTACACAGCCCTGCACAGCCAAAAGAGTGAATCCAAAGTCCATATGGGAACACTGAACAATTAAACCCAGTGTCCACACTGTTGCAGAAATACAAAATACATGTGGGCACCTCACCTGGACTGTGGTGCTGCACTGCCCATCTGCTGTGCTCGGGATGGGATGAACCCCAGCACACCCAGTGATGGATCAGGATACATTTGGGGGCTGAGGAGGCAGGGACACACAGGGGAACCCCATCCCCATTTTCATCAGCAAACCCGAGCAGGGTAGTGGCACTGATCTCCTGTGCTCCCACCAAGCAGCCTCTCTCTGTTCACAGCACCAAGCATTTGGGGAGAAGGGTATCAGCTCCTGCCCCAGGCTTCATCAGGACCATGATCCTCACTGTGGCTTCTCATTGTTTTATCATTCACAGTAGCTCAAAGGGGCATTAAAATCCACCAGCTCCTGGAGGAGGCACTCAGCACTCACTGCATGGTGAGGTCACCACCCACGGCACTCAGGGTTTATCATCTCCCCCAAGAGATTCGCACCAATAGAAAAGCCAACCCCAGCAGGGAAAATGAACAGATGGATAACCACCTGCTGAAAAGGAAAACGTTGAGACAAATGGGTGCTATGGCAATTAATATCCTTTCTTTGATCTCAGTGGTATCTTTGTACTGCATATAGAAAGCAAAGAGCAGAACAATAAAGCTTTATGCTAAGCCAGTGACTTTCTCAAATTCACTTTCCTGCTCTGTAATGGGAACAGAATATCAAGCCCCAGCCTGCATTAATGAAAAAACAAACAAAAGCAGAACTTCATAAGTGATGAAAGTTGCATTTCCAGGCATTTATTTATTTGTTTTTGCCTCTTAAGAGCCTATCTATGCATTGCATAGGAGTCTGTTGGAAGCACGTGCAGTAAAAGTCTTTAGTCAATCTGTCTAAACTCTTATCATGACAAACAGCAGGAATAAGCGGCATCCACTTGGCCTCATCACCATCTCCTCACTTGTTCCCATGTCACATTCTGGAAAAACTTTGCCCCAGAGTTCAGGAGATTCAGGCTCTGTTAATCCATGGTTAAAAACAAATTTCAAAGAAAGGCCCTGGGAGAGTGATCGAGCTGCAGCCCTCCAAAGACTATTTCAGTGACCACAGATAGAGCCCCTTCTTGGTTTTTTATCACTTCATGTGCATCCTGCAAGGTAAAATGGTATGGGGAGTCCTGCAAAGTGCAACCAGATCTGCTGTTTGTACCATCCCAAGGAAAGCTGATGGCTGAAGGTATGAAGGAGATTGAGACCTTCCACTTTCCACATTGCTGCAATCTGTGCCATTTCTCTCTCTGAGATGGAGATCACCTGGGCTATGTGTGACCTCCAAAATTGATGGCATTGCTGAAAAGAAAACTTAGGTCACCACTAACTTTCCCAAAAATTAAATCTGCACTGTCCTTCCTCCAATACATCCTTGGCCACTTCAGTCTCCTGTGTTACCTAGGGGAAGGCACAGTTTATCCAGACACCCTGAGAGGCTTGCAACAGGGTTCAGCACACACGCTAATGTTGCTCAGACCAACCTTGTGGGGATGGAGGGCTTCACAGTGTGCAGCCACGCAGCTCTCCCAAAGGCATCCTGCCTTCCTCAGCCTCTCCAGGCCAGGTGTTAGCCTGGGAATGCAGGCAGAAATCCAAGCTTTCTGTTAAATCCCCCTTTTGAGATAAAATTAGTGACTGCTGAGGATCAGTGATGTTTTCCAGCTCAAAAACTTCCTCCTCACTGCACAGCAGTACCATTAATCCTGAGTGAGCACCTTTAAGATTTTCCCATGCAGAGCAACAGCTTTATTTCCAGTGTCTGCTGCCTACCCCCAGCACTGACTGCAGGGATTGGGGCACAACTTACACAGCCAAACCAGCAGCACTGGGAAAAGGGTGCTGCTTCTGACCCTTGCTCTGTGTCAGGGATGCCAAGGCAGGGTGGGAGTGACACTGCATTTTCCTTTTCTGGAACTCCACGTCACCTATTCCATGACTTAGCTCCGGCGCCGCAGGTCTAAGGAGAGGACAAAGCCGGTTTGTTTTGCCATGGGCCCCCTGCCAGCCTCACCCTGCCCATGGCTGCTGCAATGCCAGCTCTCCCGAGCCCAGGGGAAGCCTCCTTCACCAGCCTCAACCACGCTCCTGCACCACCAAAAGCAGCTCCAGGCCCGCTGCAGGGCCCAGGGACACAGGCTGCCCCAGAGCCCCACGGCCCCTGGGGGTTGCCCAGCCTCAGCAGTGCCCTGCCCACACCGGAGCTGCAGGATGTGAGTGTGTCGAAGGTTTCTGGCACAGCAAAAGGGATTCAAACACTCAGGAATCATCCTACTGCAAGGCTAAGGGTGAATCAGAGCAATGCCACACCCCTGCAGACACAGGGATTTTGAGAAGACTACTTAATATTCCCCCTTTTTGCAAAACCAGTGTTTTCATCCAATGCTAGGGATTCCATAGAGAAAAATAATTAGGTCAAAACTTTGCAAACATTTGGATGCTGCCTAACTTCTTACCTGGAGCATCTCCTCACATAATTGCATTTCCAAGCAATACTGGGAGACTTCCTAACACACAGGCAGCAGGAAGCACATGTAAGGCTGCCTGGTATCTACCACATCTTTAGCATCTCCAATTACATGGTTATTAATCATTGAGTGAATCACACTAATATTCTGACTATTGCACACCTGTTCCCTAGCACCACCTGGAGGCAAACTCCATCCTTCACCCCATTTAGTGGAAATGGTGCCTGTAGATCCACGATAAAGAATTATTTCCTCTGGATCAAACACTCAGCAAAGATTCAGGTGTTTGCTGCTCTAAACACACGTTGTAATAGAGACAAATTGTGCAAGTTTGGTTGTTTGCTGCAGGCTGAAAACTGTTTAGGAACACATGTTTAAACTTACGAAGCTATCTCTAGTCAAAAGGCAGAACAGAGCTGTTCTGATAAAGACAGCAAAAAAACCTCCTGACAATGTGATTTTAAGAAACTAAGGAAGACAACATAGAGAAAAACAAAACTCTAGGATGGGGCATCACTTACATTGCAAGCTGTGGCCCTTTGCCTCCCCTGAGGTGGTCATGAACTAAGTTAATGCTTGTGCATTTTCTTCATTGACCTGGTAAATGAGAGAAAACCTCCACTTCTTTAGTGGCCCTCAGAACAGCTGGGTGCCATGTAAAACCCACCTCATTCAATTGCTGGTTTATAATCAATAAAATTTTGATCAGTATTTCACAGGCCCACATGACACAGGTGCTATGAGGGAGCACCAGATTGTTTTAGGACACTGGACAACATAGCTGAATCCACAGAGACCACCTCCAAGACATCAGAAAATTGAGCTTGTCTCCCTTTCCCATCCTGTATCTCCTCATACTGAGCAGGCAGAAGACTGAGTCCTTGAACTGAACACAATTCAAAGAAAAAAATAAAAGTATTTTAAAAATCCAAGGAAATCCTTCTCAAAGTAGCCAAGATCTTAGCAACTATTACTTTATACGTGGGAAAAGGAGTAGAAGGGCTACAATTCTTTCCTTCCAACTGTACTTTGAAAAGATGTTGCTTCTGCACCACTGAGTCCAGTCAGCAAGAATATAGAGAATGTCCACCCATCTGGGTCCTTTTAATGGTTCAGAAAGGGATGTGTAGTCAGTCTGCCAGTTGTAACAGGAGCTTTCTGATCATGATTGGGTCCACAATTTGTGACTTTCAGTCAGCAGAAATGAGGAGTGAAGGGGACATCAAAGACTGTACAGTACTGTACTCCCAGACTAGGAGCAGCTGGCAACCAGTCTGAGAAGCTAAACTGACAATGTTATGGTGCTTTACTTTACAAATTATTTGTTCAGAAACATGAGAGATGCAAAGGAACAATGTGTCCTTATCACATTCAAGAGATTTATTACAATGCACACCAAAGGCCTTTGAGAAATTCCCTATTTTCATCCTATCCAGCTATATAACACTCCTTGCTTCTTGAACTTCCAACCACAAAACTCCACTTTAACACAAGATGTATGTTGGTTTTATTAATTACACCAAAAGCAGTACTTTCTGCAACATCATATATTTCCGTTTCTGAGTCTATATCCGAAGAAAGTGCTGAAGTTTGGGGAATACTTTTAGTGCATTCTGTGTAGTCACTTCTATAACTTGTCCAACTGGAATTCCTTTAATTTTGGAAATGTATTCAGCAGCAATGTAAATATTTTTGGGTTCATTTCTTACCTGAAAAACAAACAAACCAACCAAATTACAGACCCCTAGAGATCACAGGCGTTCCAGATTCAGTACTTTCTGCCACAACTTTAGTCACATTGTAGCACACGTGAGGCAGGAAAATGACATGTATCCATTCCTCTCGGATTAAGTGCCCTTGGTAGCCACTTTTCCTCTCTCATCACCACGCTTACACTACTTAACTATCCCGTGCCAGTAGCTGACCTCCACAAGGTCTAGGTTTGGATACAAGTGCACAGAAGTCGCTCCCTCCCATCATTCACCTGTTTTTCAGGCCCCAGAGCAGGAGAATCAGTTTCCAAGCACATATTTTCCAGAGGCAGCTGTTTCACAAGCTTCTGCTTCTTGAAGAAAATAAGACAGCCATTAAATGCTTTATGCACTTAAACCTGGGGGAAAAACATGAAGGGAGGATATCCCCTACATTTAAAGGCAATAACACAAGACTGTGGTGCCACTATTTACTTTTTATTAACAATTTCTGAATGGAAGCAAAAACAGAGAGCTGCTCAAGAGTTCCCTTGAAATTGGGGTTCTCCTGTTTTCTAAATATCCAAAGTACTATTATCTTGAATTCTGAATTCATTGTAATTTATTAAATCATGCAGTTATAGAGTTACCAGTGCAATCTAATTTGCTGTTTTCTGTGCATGTAATATTTTGTATCTTTTCCTCCTCTCTGCTTTATGTCTCAACCCCAGTTTGCTTTCCTTCCTCCTAAGTACCTAACCTCATTCCCATTTATATCCACCCCCCATGCTCCCTCCACTTAAATCAAATTTTTTCCTCTCTTACATTTCCTGAGCTTATCACAGAAAGCAGTCCTATCACAAAAACTACTCCTTCTCTACATGTCATGCCCCTACTGTAAAACAGTACAGTGACAGAATCTTCCAAAGAAGAGTTCACCGGAAACCACAATAAAATGAGAAAAAACCCCCCTGTTTCTCAGGAATAGCTGAGCTGTTTTAGCCAGAATTACCCCACCAAAGTCCAGTTATGTCAAAAGCCCCAGGCAGAAATTCAGCCAAAGTAAAAATGTGCAATGTATGGAGAAGGAGCAGCCCCTAGCCAGATTTGGGACAAAACATTACCTGTTCACTCCTTATAATGGAAGGAGGAATGGAGAAGTAGTATCCAGCTTTCACCCCTTCCATGGCTACAGACGGCTTCCCATCAAAGGCATGGAGCAACACCTTGGTAGCACCTCGGAGAAACAAAGCAAACCACATCATCAGCAGGGTTACAGCAGGGCTGCTGTGTCAGCTTCCAATGGGACCTTGGTCCTACAGAGAATTAACACAGAAACTCTGCACTACTGCTCCTGGGTTAAACACACACAAACTGATGTGAGGACATGGCACAATTGGAGAAATCCTGTCAGCAAAAGCCACGGCAGAGGAAATGCATTAAAAGCATACCTTGTTCCTTCAAGAGATTAATGGTTGGTCTTCCAGCTGAGCGGGAGTGAACATTTCTGCACAGCAAGGAGAGGCCCAGCATTAGAAAATTTAGCCAAATACCATTTTTTTTCAAATACAAACAAACCAACAGTATCTTGGGATGAAAATAATTAATCTGTATTACAACTTTTATCAAGGAAAAACCCCAGGGATGTATATATGAATCCTTTCAGCTACAGTGAAGATACACAGTGAAGAACAACATAGCATGGACAGGGCACATAAGATGTCTGTACAGAAGTGCAAATATAAAGAAAATTCTATAATTAAATATCAAACTGGAGACTGACAGGACACTTATGCCAGTTTAATCCACCTAAGCAAAGTTCTGTGGGCACTTAATAACCACAAATCCTGGCAAGTATTTCGACATGTTACTGAGACCTGGCAAATCCTCCTTCTGGTATAAACAAAACCTACAATGGCAAATCCAGTCTTCTTGCCAGCTCAATCTGCTTGATCAAAACCTGTCTTTGTCCTTCCTTCTGTTCATCGGTGCTGGCAAATCTGGGAGTGAAATCTAGTCCAACCTACAGTATAAGAAGAGAAGGGAGAAAGTTTTACAGACCTAACACTTAACAAAACCATAATTAGACATACAAAGGCATAACATTGCTTCAAAACTGCAAAGCATTTCAAAATATGTTTCCTAGACACTGCAATTAAAATGAGCTCAGCTGCAGCTTAACTCATAAAAAGAATGTATTCTCAACCATAAGCTTTTCAACTATGAAAGCATTTGTGGGCAGACAGCTACTAACAAGGGTATTTAACATTTTAGTCTGTAACTCGTTTTCTGGGGGTTTATATTCTATTGAATATTATGTCAGATTAAGTCTCAACTATGGATCTGCAGCGTAAGAAAAATTTCTGACTTGAACACGTAGCTTTAGTCCAATCTCTAGCAAAAATTATCCACTAATTCTATACTTTTTTTGATATACACATGCCCAGGCAAAATTTAAAGTTTGTCAAGGCAGTCCCATTCACAGTTAGACAAAGAGAAGTCTTTCATATACAGCACAGCATGGCAAATTTAGCTACAAAACTCTGCCAAAACCTGCTTTTTCTGTGGCAAGTGCAGAACCAGATATAAGTCTCTCTGGTACTAACACACAAATAGAGGCAGACTCCACCCTAAAGCCTCAATTCATTTATAAACAAATGTAAGACAGGAGACAACAGATGGATACAGATAAAGGATTAAGAAAAAGAACTGTACAAGTCAGTGTGGTGTATTGAAATCACAGCTTAGCCTAACTTTGTCAGAGAAGAAGGCAGGAAGGATCTGCCTTTGGTATAACACGAGAGAGCATAAGTATGCAAACTTTCAACAACTCCAGCAGCATAAATTCCATCTATTTTCTAACAGTGATAACAAAGGCAAAAAAAGGAATCAAGCAAATCTATAAAGGAAAGCACATTAAGAGAACTACCAATCAGACTTAGTGCTTGTTCAGGCTGATAGCAATTTTTACCACATACAAAAAAACAAGCATTGACTCAGTTTTTGTAATTCCAATGACAGCTGCTCCTGGAGAGATTTAAACAAGTTATTAAATTCCACTCACTTCTCCAATCCCCACCAATTTGTCTTTGTAAAGTTCTATAAGAGGCAGCGCAGCATCCAGATCCTGCAAGAATGAAAGATGCAATTCTCACTGCCCTTACAAGAGGAAAGGGCTATGAACACAGCATTATGATTAATTTGGTGTTTCCTTTACTGTTCTGAAATCCCGTACTTTAGAACTTGCCGTTACTGTGACCTGTGCAGTCAGATTTTAGAAGCCTGAAGGATTTATCTTTACTTAACAACCACTTCATTACATATTACATTCTATATCTGTATCTATCTATCACTCTTTCTCTACATAAATCTTATTCTAAATACCCCTAAGCTAACTTTTCACAATAGCAGCAGAGGAAATAAAAACAAGGCCCATAAACAGCTTGGTACCATGAAATGGCTGCAGACAGCTCTTTGAGATTTTTAGGATAAGGCCACAAACAGTTGTCTTCCAGTTCCCATGTTAACAAAAGAACATCTGCACATGCTCTTTGCTATAAGCAAAGCACGCTTGGGATTTTTAAAACCATTTCACTGCAGTAATACAGCCAGATGACTCCAGTGAACAATTCTGCTTTAAGGACTAACAGGAACAAATGGATGTACAAATGGATGTGCTGAGAGAGCCTGGGATTTGGCCCGCTGGGTCTCCTGCATTATAGAGTGCAGAAAAACCACTGGGCAGACCAGAAGGTAAATCAGGCAGACCGGAGCATCCTGTCGTCTGTCCTGAAAAGTCCCAGCAGTATTTTAGAGGCCGTGTTTTACCTCCAGTGTAACACTGCGCTGCTCCTCTGGAGAAACCTCTTGGACGGGGTGAACTCCCAGGCATGGCAAGACAAACCCCGGGAATCTAGGCACGGAATAGATAGTGAGAGTGGGAAAGAGCATAGAGAACCAAAGTTTAACCTAAGAGCCCACAGAGAGCCCAAGTTTAAAGACAACAAGGGCCGGCCTGCCTGAGGAGGGCAGCGCATCCCCCCTCAATCCCCAAGGCGCGGAGAGGTGGGCGCCGGGATCCCCTTGGGCCTCGCACCTCTCAGACAGCTCCACGACGCTCCGGAACTCGCCCGCCTGCTCCGACACCACCACCAGCGCCGACACGGCCGCCTGCGGCACACAGAGACCCGCTGAGACCGGCGGTGCCGAGGGACGGCGGGGAGAGGGTCCCCTCAGGCCGGCCCCGCCTCACCTGCTCCGCCGCCCGCACCACGGCCGCCACGTCCTGCAAGAGACACGCACCGCCTCAGCGCCGGGGCCGCGCCGGAACTCCCCCCTGCCCGCCGAGCCTCACCCGCTGGAAGCAGGGCGCGGCCAGGTGGCAGTGACAGTCCACCGGCCCCGCCATGCCGCGCCCGGCGGGAAAGCACCGGGCGGCCGCGGGTTCCGCTTCCGGGCCGGCATTTTCCCCGCGTCCCAGGCGGGAAATGGCGGCGTCGCCAGCGGCGGGGCCGGGGCCGGGGGAGGCAGGGGCGGCAGGGGCGGCGCGGCGGGACCCGCGGGTGCGCTGCTGCTCGCGGCGCGGGCTGGGCGCGCTGCTGGAGCTGTGCGCGCCCTTCGTGCGGGCCCTGGCGCAGGGACAGCCCGGCGGGGCCGCCGCCGAGGCCGACGCGCTATGGGTGAGCTGGGAACGGGAACGGGAACGGGAACGGGAGCGGGCTGAGCCGACACGGGGCCCGGCGGGCAGCGCTCGGCACCCGCGGTCAGGGGGCGGCTTGTCCCAGGGTGGCACCCGGGCAGGGCGGTGAGGCCGGGCGGGATGGATGGATTCACGTGCGGATCTGTGGATGGATTCATGGATGGATGGATTCATGGATGGATGGATTCTCAGCCTGCCCCGTGCCTTGCAGAACTTCGAGACAGCGGTGCGGGCGAACGTCACCATCAACGGGCAGGCCTGGGAGGAGGCCTCGGAGGAGTCGCAGCTGCAGAGCGGTAGGCAGCGGTTTCCATTCGCTTCCTGCTGGGCGGCTCTGTTTTGTTTTGTTTTGTTTTGTTTTGTTTTGTTTTGTTTTGTTTTGGTTGTGTCCAGAGGTAAAAGGGGCCCGATTCAAAGGGGAGGTTCTGACTTGATGTAAGGAAGTATAAACTTATTCTTACGATATCAGAGCTTTGGGAAAGGGCTGCCCAGAGCTTATCTCCAGCACTGGAGGCTTCCAAAAACCATCTGGACAAAAGTGTTGTGAGCAAGCTGTTTGGAAATGGGCGTCGACCCTGCTGTGAGCAGGAGGCTCTGGAGGGCCCTTCCAGCCTGAGTATTGGGGGCAATGACCAAGATCTATCAAATGTGACCAAGATCTATCAAAAGAGCCTAGGAGACTGTCTGTTGCTGCTATTTAATATACAGATTAAGTGTTGAAAATTATTGCTATGTGCAATAGAAACAATATATTTATAATTACTGTCTTTTGAATAATAGTAGTGGAAATTTTTGGTAGTCTGGTGTCCAAAGAAAATTTCTGTGCGTTTCTTTCAGCTGTGTTGGCATTAGGTGCTCTTTGCCTGTAGCTTGATGCTTTTTGCAGTTACACAGAGCTGAAAATACAGATGCATTGAGTGAACTATGGAGCTGTTGAACCGAAAACGTTGGTTTTTTGGTCAGGAGGCTCTGAGCAATGTGATCTAGTTGAAGATGTACCTGCTCATTGCAGGGGGCTTGGACTAGATCACCTCTAAAGGCCCCTTCCAACCCAGACTTTTCTCTGATTCAGGGGTAGTTCTAGAATGATAAAACTCCAGCTACTTTGACTACAAGGTCAAAAATGCATTGATCTCCGGATGCAAAACTGAGACACTGCCACCTGCCCACAGCTGGCATAAAGCAGGTGTAAGGATTTTGGATATTGGATAACACAAGGATATTGTGTTTTTTAATTTGATTAGGATTTATTCATGTTTGTTATCTCCGATCCAGTTTGAGTCACCAAGAGATGGGGCATTTTGTGCTTTCCATGTTTATGTTGACCAGTGGCTTAAGTCTTTCCTGTCTATATTTAAATGGTTTCATGGTGATCTTAAAACAAACAACCAAAACAAACTTAAAACCTTGACTTTTCCTTTCTGAGTTTTGCAATCACTTGATTCTGCACAGTGACCCAGAGAGGGTGCTCAAAATCCATTCTTTACCACTAGATTGAAAACATTGCATGGCTTGCAAATTATACTCAACACATTAGTGGGAACAGTTAATTTAAATGTTAAGCTGCTTATTTGTGCACTGGGTGATATAAAATCAATTAGGCTTCCAGTTACTGTTAGTACAGTTGGAGTTTGTTTAATTCTTGTAAATCACACAGATAAGCCATTTTTCTCCTTAAAAGATAGCCATTGTTTCATAAGACTTTCTTCACAGATTCAGAGTTCATAGAGAAATGCATCTTTTCTTTTTTTTCCCTAGATGGTTCTCTGCCTCCCTCACCCCCAGATCATTTACTTCAAAAAACCTGGCCAACATCAAGTTATGCTCCAGTCTCTATACTGCCTTAGCATGGAGATTCCAGAGATACATGTGTATCTATGATGATAATTGTGCATGATCTTTATATTTGAGATCTAAAGCTTCTTTTTCTTTTTAAGTTTGTCTCAAAAAAAAAAAAAAAAGGTCTGAGAACTCCACAGTAACTATATATGTTTGTCACTTTCAGATTCCAATATCAAAATTCTGGAGGATCAATTTGATGAATTAATAGTAGAGACAGCAACTAGGCGTAAGCAGTGGCCTAAAAAGATCCTGGTGCATGCTATCCAAACCATGAAAGCAGAGCAAGAGATGTTGGTGAGTAACTTAAGGCTTTCAGAAAACCTTTGCATTAAGAAATCAGTCATCCAGTGTTGGCCTTTAAGCTCCTTCCCATGGTTGCTTTTGATTCTTTATCATAAAATGAAATTGCTTTTTTTCATTAACTGATCCTGCAGTAACTAAGGGTTAAACAGAGTAAGTTTACTAACTAACTAGTAAGGGTTGCTGCAAAGCCTTGTGGATGTGTCTGAATTGGGTCTGTGGCACAAAAAAACTGGAGCAGATTGCTTCAGCCTTGTGATTCAGGATTTACAAATCAGTAGGCACCTGTTTATATTCTGAGTTCCTGGAGTCTTTGCCCAAGGGCTGGTTGAGGTACTCAATGTTACACTATGTACAGATAAATAGTATCACATGCAGTGTATGACTTTAAAAAATGTTAGTGACTTCCTAAGCACTTTTTTGGAGCTGGTAACTACAAGGAGTAATGACTTTCAGTAAAGCATGGAAAAAGAGGCAGTGTGGATTAATGAATCAGCACAGTAAATTCTGTGGGATTTTTGACACACAGTGTAAATTAATTACTATCATTAAACAACCCTGTTCTATACTAAAGAAGACAGTGATTTTTTTAGAAAGTTGTGTAGGAGCTTGCATTGCATTTCTGAGGACTAAAATTGACAAATGTTAACTCTTTAGGTTAGCCAGGTAGAGATGATTTATGGTAAGGAAAAGTGCTGCATGGGTACACTTCTGTCTTACACATGAGATATTTTCTAACATACATCGCCTTTTATGATCTCTCTGTTTTGTCAGTATATAAAGTATGTAAAAGAAACAAACAAAAATCAAGTAAAATAAAAAATTTTATTGCATAACACAAGACCTTTCTGCTACCTGAGTCCCACAGTAGATTAGTTATTTGAAATGCCTCTCATGCTACTTTTTTTCTCTTGCTGATCTCTTCAAAGTTTACACCACCACAACTAGATTATTGTTTTGATGAAAATTGTCTGCAAAAGTTTAGTTTATCCTTGTAAGAATATGTAGAAATATATGTAAGAAATATGGAAAGCTTAGTTTATCTCAGTAAATGGTCCTTTTTTTTCCATCTCTCAACTATTTCTGCAAAGGTACCAGTGATTTCTTTGGTTTTGGTTGAGGATTTCTTGTATTCTTTCATGACCATAGCTAGCTGAGTGATGCTTTCTGAGGCATAAAGAGGAGCCATGAAGATGTGATTTATCTGGAGAGAACCACTCATTTATTGTGGTGATCTTGTAATAGCCAAAGCAAGAGATCATCCTATGGGTTTTCAGTCAATATGCTCTGTAGAGTTTGAGGCTAATGCAAGCCATGTTTGTTCTTCTGCTTGGAGCTGTTACTGCAAACTTGCTAAGTTGTGTGAACTGTGAAAAACTCTGGCAAAACTACAGCGAGGAATAATTAGCTTTCCCCTACTTGCTTTTGCTTGAAGAAGGTTGAGGGACAGCTCCTGAAGTGGAGAACACTAACTTGCAGATGATCTAATTTCTGTTCCCTTGGCCTTGCTTTGTTTCCTTCTTCCCTGTTATAGCTGCTTCTAATTCCACTGTTAATATAATTTAGCCTGAGTTGTATTCAGTTATTATTAGTTTACTTCCTGTCTCAATTAAGTGATGTGAGGTCACAAGACTCACAGTTTGTGAAGCAGAGTGTTCTTAGTTTTATATAAGTAATTGCAGGGCTAGAGTGTAATTGTTTTAAGTACTTTTCTTTTCGTTAGCTTTTTGTCATAATGTACTCTTTGTTGGAGTTTGTGGCTCTGTGAAAGGCTCCTGAGAAGCCAGAGCAGCTCAGTTTCCTCAATCGTGCAGCAGGTGGCAATGCTTGTTCCAAAATGCCTGGATGTCAGTTCTCATGCTTTAATAATTGGAATTCTGCAAACTAAAGCAGATTCTGAAGATGTGTTTACAGTGACTGCATTGACCAGAATGCTGTTTTCAGTAACTAAGTATCTATAAACTGTACCTCTAATACATTCTAGATCTAAATAATTCCACCACATTCTCTATTGTTCTGACTGCTATATGTATATCAGATATCTGTTAAACCAAGAGGGTATTTCACAATTTTTCTTTCTTTTTTGAATATGCAGAAGCTTTACCAGCCTGTGGTAAAACCAGCAGAGATAAGACCTCAACCTTCTCAAGGTAAAGATTTTGTGACGGGGGCAGCTGTACTGAGAAAACACCGCCTCACTAACTAGCTAGCTGTAAATGTTAAGAAGTTTTCTTTCTTTAAACTTGTCTAAAATTGGCTGTTTAAATAATTAACTAAAAATCTAGAAGTTTGTCATGAGTGAATGTATTGCTACCTGAGTTTTACTGCATCCATTTCTCTTGTTCTGAGTGCTGCCTGCAGTTAGGCACTGTACTTAAAGGCAAAAAGCTGGCAAAGGCCTCTCTGTGTGTATACTGGAGAGAAATTGTCACACAGCTACTCCCAGAAAACTTCCTTACTTCTTTCCTTCATCACTGGTGGAAGCCAGATGGGGAACTGGATGGATCACTGACGTTATACTTTGTCTGTTCTTGTGTTCCTTTCACACAAGCAGTAGAAATGCTTCAACCTCTCTTCCTAATCAGTCACTTCCTTCAGGGAATTGAAAGCTTTGTGTAGGACTCAGTGGTGGCAGTGTTGACTCTCCTAACTTGCCAAGTAGGACACAGATTTCATCCTGCCTGTGTCACTTGTGAGGGTTGATGAAAGAACAGAGCAGCAAACAACGTTGTAAGTTTCCTGCATACTTTGGAAAGATGCCTTGTGCAGATTCCTTGGAACAAGGCGGTGGATTTTGCAGTGGGTGACTGGGATGTACTCACTTGAGGCTGGCCTTAATAAATGGGAATTTTTGTGTTGCTTTTTTTTAACTATTGAAAAATGACAGAATTCAGCAGTGCAGTTCTAATTTGAAAAGTGAGAACCTTCACTACGAATTGCTGCACATGAGTAACAAGCAGTGGTGCACGGAGTTTGAGAAGCTGAGCTGAATCTTCCAATTCTCACCCTGCTGATCTGACTTCATTCTAAACATAATTTCCTCTTTGTAGACGGGAGACATGGCTTCCAGGAGTGCCAGCCTGTGCAGCAAAGCAGCCAGTAGGAGCAGTACAGTGGGTTACTTTATATCTGAGTTGCTTTTGATTTCTAGTGTCCAAATCCAGGCTTTTCTGATGTCAATCAACTACTTGAAAGTTAGTAGCAGCTTGCACTATGATATTGTGGTTTTGGGTTTGGTAACAGCAAAGTTGTAGCAAAGATACAAAAGATACCATCGAGTTTGTGCAGAATTTTGGTATTATGTAGTCTTTGGGAAGTTTATGTATCCCATTTTAGCAAGTACAGTGGCCAGAAACCAAAAATGTTTAGATTACTCAATACCTTTCATTTCCTTGTTTCATTTCCCTATGTTTTGGAAAGCCTTGAACACTGAGGAATATAATGCCATCTATGTCAAGCCAAACACTTGCAGGCAAATTTCATTTAACTGTGTGTCAGTGTTTCTGTATAATAATCCAAATAATTATTTCTACTTTTTCTTGTCTCTGTCCTTACCATTTCATAAGGTCACCAGCCTCTTCATCCCAATACTCTGTTGTAAGAATGCTTCATTATAGACATATCCTTATTTTAGAGAATGCCCTTCCATAGAGCTCTGTGATGGGTTTAAAGAGGTTGCTTCTGGACTGCTTATTCTTCCAAACTGAAGATGGTGCATTTTAGTGTCCATGTTCATGTAGGGATCATGTGTTCCTAAACCAGCTCTGACCAGCACGTTGGACACATGGACAGTTTAACAAGCACCATCTCTTGGTGGCTACCACTTTTCAGCAGGGAATCACTGTCACCCTGAGCTACAATGCAGTGACTGACTTCAAAATACCTTCAGCAGCACTAATAAGATTGACTTCAAAACAGAATGCTGTGCTTAACCTTGACGGGGTTTAGGGGTGTGTGCACCACCTGACACATGTCCTACTGCAGGCACTGGTGAAACCCCACAGAAAACTAATAGTATTGGAGGTTTGGCTCCTTACTTCCCAGTAGCACACTAGTCTGCTCTTTTTAAATTTTGTGGATGGAGAACATGCAAAACTGTTTCATAATAGGCTAGAGTTGAACTCTTGAATACGGAATTAAAGTATTGGTGATCCTATCATATTGCTGCTTCCATAGAATATATGCTGTAGAATATATGCTGTATTCCCCTTGGTGTTCTGCACCTGCTGCCTGCTTCAGTGTTCCTGAAAGCTGGGGTTTTTTTCTTTCCTTACTAGCAGAGCAGAATTAATGCAGTTCATGTTATTTATGCTTGGTTCTTTTTGGTGTTAATGCTTGGTAAGTTAAGCCAGAAGAAAAAAAAATAGCCTTTATTGTAAAAGCCAACTTGTTGGAGGCATAGGATAATATATTTGCCTTCCTTAAAATGGGTTTTCTTCATCTCATGTTCTCCACAATGGTGTTTATTCTCTGTGTTCTCTGTGGTTTTTCATCAAATGTAATATGAGCTTAAGAGTTTTGAAAACAAATCTTTTTGTTTAATTATTTTTTTACAACTGTTCTCTTATTTCAAATACTGGCTTTGTGTTTCTAGGTAAGAACTTTGGGGCCTTCTGTAGTTGAGGCTGCTAGCCTCTACTGCAGTTTGAGTGATAAAGAATAATACTACTAAGATAAACCATGCCAGCCGTCATCCTCAGCGTTACAGTGAAAGGGATGTGCTGCGGGTTTAGGTTTTGTGCAGGGACTTTACTGGTTTCCTGTCCATTTTCTGGTAGTGAGTAATGGGGGAAAGAGCTGTGTTTCAAAAGTTGATTTGGGCTGTGTTTGTCCGTAGATGCTTACATCGCAGATCTGAAGCGAGCGACAGAAGTGGCAGCCAAACAGATCAGCGAAGCGATGCAGGTGAGACCTCTGGGTGCTCCCAGAGAAATATGTATTTTATCGTCTTGATCTGGTAATATGTCACAAAACAAGAGTTCTAATTCATCTTCCTGATAGTTTGGTATAAAAAAGCCTGTGTGTGTACTGATGAAGCACGTAAAGCATTGTCTTTGTAAAGCATTCCCCCTCATGTGGTAGTGAGGGAGATTACCCTGTGGCTGTAGGAAATTCTTCTACTGAGATTTTGGAACCTGCAGCATCTGAAAAACAGAGTATCTTTTGAAGACCTGTACAACTTCATCTGGAGTATGACATTTGTTACTTCAGTACCTGCTTAGGCATCAGCTGTGGTGTTCCTGTGATACTTCCTGAGCTTAGAGATGTCATGAGGAGGGAACACTTCAACTTGGCATACTCTTGGCATGGTTTCTGAGTGCAGACACCTCACTACTGGGGTGGTAGCTCTGCATTCACAACCCTCACCCGCCATCCTGAGCATTGTCAATGCAGATACTGAAGCTTTTGTGCCTATCAGAATCTTATTAGCATATTGCATGTCTTCTAGCCATTGCTTTTCCCATATAACTTGAGATACTTGGGTTTGTTTTTGCAGTCTATTCCAGCACTCATAGAAAAAGCAGAAGGTTTTTCCCAAGCATTAACTTTGCAACCAACCTTGGAACTCTGCAAGCTGCGGCAAGAAGTCTTTTCTGGTTGCAAGGCAAAGGAGGAAAACGATGTCCAAACTTTAATACCACCAGGAGAAGTCACACCAACAGGAACTGTTTGCAGTAAAAGTCCTTATGTTTTGCTGAAAAAAAGAAAAGCTGCAGATTCCCCCGAGAGAAGGCGCTACCCACTGCGACGGAGGAAGATCGCTCTCAGTACATGAATTTCTTGTTTTGTGTTTTCATGTTGGAATCTCAGCTGTACTTTTGTTCCATGTGTTCCATCTCTTTTCTTAAGTCTCGTCTTCCCTCAGTGCTGTACATGGGAGCTTCTTTTATTAGTCTTTGACCTATGAAATATTTCTACTTTTGCTGTCATGCTGATGGTATATGAAAGCCTACATGTACCAGTAGCGTCCAATATTGAGCATTTAACCATATATTCGCCTTTTAACTCATTTTTTGCTCTTATATTGTAGTTTTTAGCTTGAGTCCTTGTGGTTCTCAGAGTTCATGTGTATGCTTTTTGTATGTGGGCAGTCTTTTAGGAAACCACTGACTGCTTATTTACATTCAGCATGTCTCTAAAGAGGTTGGAGAATGTCTAGTTCTCCTAATGCACTTTCATTAATTACTGAGGCAGGTGGCTTTTATTTTAGTTAATTGACACTGCAGCATATTGAAATCACCAGATTTGATACAATGAGTTTTAAGGAAGTTCATGTACACCTGTGACATTAGTCCCTGCTCTTCTACCTTTCCTGAATGTAGGTCATCTAGGCTTATTTATAGTCATGTTTGTTGAAACTTGGATTTTTAATAATTGTATGCATTTACTTGCAGTGTGCTCTTCTGAACAGGAATTCAACCATCAACATCTTAGGGTCCGATATTTCACTTCATATAATCCAATTATGCAGCCTGGGGTTTTCCTGGACAATATTTCTACCCATGAAAGGATCTTGACTTGGGTTGTGTTTTCATTTGTGTTGACTAAACTTTAAAGATCAGTACAGGCTACCAGTAAATGGTATTCACTTGAGCTAGCTTACTTTTGTTTTCTTTACTCATTAGTACCTAGAAGATTGCAAATTAGTACTAAATTGAGCATTGTGCCTTAACCATTTATAACTTTTTCTAGTTTATGGTTGCATATGTCTGCAGTAAATACTCCTGTCCAGTATGTAACATATTTCTTACACAGTAAATGGAAGGGGTTTTAGAAGCCTTATTAATGACATGTTTGGTGCTAAGAAGACAGGTCCAACCTAATTTCTAAGAGACTGAGAATTCTCAAGAAAACAGGTTTTAGCATCATTTATTTTGCATAAGTGAGCATCTGTACTGAGACTTTGTATATGTAATCATATGTAAATATTTTTCCTGTCCTTGTATATACAAATGTGTGTTTTTATATGAAGTAAATTAAATCAACTAAGGAAGATCAAAGCTTCAGATAATATTGTCAGTTCTAATCCTGGAATAGATGGTGGCTGAGCAGCGATCGTACTTCAGAGGACATCTGTGTTAAATTCTGGCTTGAGTAACTGAAGTAGTTCCATTTACTGCCTTTGAACTCACAAGTGTTATTAATCTCGGGGCTACAAAGCTTCTCATGTAAGAGAGGACAGGATGTGAGAGGGCCTGGAGCTGCAGGGCTGTGGAACGTGTGGCTCAGACAGCTTCTCACACAGCCACTTGCTATTTTGAGTGCCCGTGCTCTGTGCAGCATTGAAAATCTCCACTACGGCTTTCTTCATACAGATCATGGGTGTTGCTAGGCTAAGGTGAGCCCTGCAAGATTGTGCATGGCAACTATGACAGCATTTGGCCTTTTCCTGTGTTAGTAGGAAGATTCTCTGCTCTTCTGTGCAAATGATAGGCAAGTACAGAAAATAGCTAGGAATAGGTATCTCTTTGAAAAAGTTCCGTTTTATTTCTTATTGGACAAATGCCATAAGAAATAAAAAGGGAGAGCACTGTGGTTTAAGACTTAATAAATAAATTGATTGACACTACAGTGCATGTTTCTATTTAGAGACTGAGGGATAGTTGGCCTGCACAGGATTTGAAGTAAGTGGGAATGGATGCCCTGAGTCAGAGCAGTCGGTCTTTGTTCCATAGCCCATGTTGCAACTGCAACAGGGTGGAAGAAGAAAAATGCATTTGGAAATGCTGGCCAAATGGATTGTGTAAAGAAAAAGATAAAGCAAGTGCAGCGTATAGACAAGGAATTTAAAAATCTGATGGCTAAATTTGGCCAAGCAGCACTGGAAGGAGAACCTCCCTTTAAATGCAAGTTCTGTGATGAGCTAAACTCAACACCGGGATGTTCAGCAGTTTTTCAAATGGTTATTAAAAAATACAGCCAGTAATACCTGCAACTAGCTGTTCTTCCCATTGGCAGAAATTTATAAACCACTTCATTTCCCCCCATTCCAGTAGCCTTTTGTCCTTCAGTTAACTTTTCACAGGAATTGGCAGTGTTGTGCAAGACGTCTAATCAGGCTTCTACTGAAATGTCACAACAGCCAACCTTCTTATTTTTAACTTAGGGGCGAATTGGTATTGCATCAAGAAATGTCTGGTAGTTTTTCTTTATATAGCCTTTGAATTTTGTAAGACAGCTCAACAGTGATGGATGCTTGGGTTCATTTGCAAACTGAGTTTAAATTTCCTGGCTTTCAGGGCCGAGACAGAACATCTCACTGTTTGTTAGTGTGTCCTGTCTGCAATGCGCTTTTTGCTCATGAGGCTGGGCCTTCTCCAGCCAAGAAAAACTTGCAAATTGGAGCAGCATCCACGCATGCTTCTGTTGTGTGTACTTTCTGAACAAAGAGGATTACAAACTAAAGGGGAAGCTCCCTTTCCAGAAATCTTCACATGAGCGCTCTGAGACCCAGTTCTGACATGTGCCATTCTCCAGAAGAGCCGTGCTGTGCTAAGATGTGATCAGAGACCAGTGTGCATGTGTGTAGGCTGCTTCAGTGCAGACAAAAATCACTGATAAACTGCCATTATAAAATGTAAGCTCAGCTGACTAGGCTGCTTTCTCTCTCTGTGCTGGTTTTCTCTCCTGCACAGAAACGCTTTGCCTTTACTGCTGCACTACCTGGAATTACTGTGTAGGCATTTCTACAGATGTACCAGAGATAGCTTTAATACTAAGTAGAAACTTGTTCCCACAAGCAAATTTTGACTTGTCATTTCCTTTGTCATTCATTCTGAACAAGAACAGATTATTCAGGCTCAAGGGGACTGTCCCCTGTTTTGTCCCATGTTTGTGTTATCCTGGAAGCCTTGTTCTACAGCTGCTGGGAATTATTCAGTGAAGTGGATATTTATTCAGGGCTAATAAATTATTGGTGAGCTGCTCATGATTTGGTGCTTCCAGGTAGCTTGTGCAGGTGCCATTTGCAGCAGCATTGCTCCTGGAGCATGGAGTTCAAAGTCCCTCTGTGGAAGGCGACTTTCTTTCCCACAGATCACTCCAGAGGGCTGTTGAGATGTTCTATCCACATGGTTCATAGCATTTATTGCAAGAGAACATGCCGGTTCCCTGAGCTGGTGAAAATACTGGCTTCTAGTCTGGTTTATTTCAACGGAGCTTAAGCTACAAAGGCAGCAGGAACCCAGTGCTCTCTTTGTAAGCAACCGTCCCAACTCAGTTTCTACCCTCGTGTACTGCTTTCCTTTAACTGCGTGAGGTGTAGTTAATGCAAGATTAGGCTGTTTCAAAGGAGCAGTTGAGAGCAATGCACCCTCTAATAACACTGCCTCGTGGCCAGGGCTGCTTCCCAGGAGATGCTGGTTTGGATCCCCTCAGCTGGAGAATGACACTGAGCCCACACGTGCTCCCTCCATGAGCAGCACTAGGTGAACATCGTGCTCTTGGCACATGAGATGACGAAGGGAGAAAGAAGCAAGACTGCTTTTGAAGAAACCAGAGAATGCCCTGTGAGATGCTTGGGAGACCCAGCACAGTGCCATGGCTGATAGGGTGGGAAGACTCACGGGGACTTGGTCCTCCATGGTTGGAGAAGCTCTTTGAAAAGTGCAAAATCAAATAAATGCACGGATAGCCTGGAGGGTGGAGACACAAGCTGCTTTGAGGCGGAACAGCTGGGAAGAAGTGCCTGAAACCAAGTCTTTGCTCAAGTCTTTTGGTCGCAGTCCCAGAATTTACCAGGAAACCTGTGGCAGAGCAGACTTCGGTTTGACTCTTGGACTCCCGGGGGAACATGGTTCCGTCACCTTTAGCATGAACTGTTAGCCAGATCTTCCTGGAAGGATAGTCTGTATTTACTCAGTTTGCCAACTCTTAAACTTCATCTGAGCTGGATGACTCAAGCCGCTGAGGAAACCAGAAAAATAAGGAAGTAAGTATCTGATTTTATTGAGATACCTGGGGTTTTATGACCGACTGCCCTGCAATCTGAGGCCACGTACTCTCCTTGCCTGGTCATGTGCTCTCTGTGAGTTGAGCACAGCCAGGACCCTCCTGGCTGTACAAGAGTTACAAATCCTTTTGCACTAGGTGTTGAAGTAGCTGTCAGTGCAAACACCCCCTTTCAGAGCAAAAGGCCAAGGTAACTGTGCAATTAAAATGCAAGGAAGGTGTTCCAAGAGGTGAACAAACAGAATTCAGTCTGTTAAAATACTCTCGACAGAATAGTGGAACAGAAAGATTTTTGTCTGCAGCAACTGTATTTCCAGCAGTCTTTGTCTGGCTTTGCCTTTACAAGAAGTCTGTCGCATTTCCTTATTATTTGAAGGAACAGGGTGAGTAGCGAAAGTGAAAATCGCTTTATCCCAGCACGGATGCCGTGTCCACACACCCAATGACCCCGGGCGAGCTGGCTGTCCCCCCATGAGGAGCCGCCGCCGCTTCAGAGAGCCGATGTCACAGGAGCGCGGCGGGCAGGAGCGCCCGGAGGTGAGCGGGGGAGACGCAGGGGAGCACGGCCGGCTCCTGGAGAGAGGAGAAACTGCGCGGAGTTTATTCCTGCAGGCGAAACAGCGACTCGGGCCTCCCGGAGGGGCGTCGAACCCAGCCGGCCCCCGGGGCTGGGGCTCTCCGGGGGGATTTTCAGGCAGCTCCTGCCCGGCAGCGCCGTGACCCGGACTTTCCCCCGGCTCCCGGCGGCTGACGAGAGCGGCGCTCCCGGGGGGCGGGCGGTGCGGCACGGGGCCGGGTGGTCCCGGCCGCCGGTGCAGGCGGGCGCCATGTGACGGCCATGTGGGCGGTGGCACCTGGCGGCGGCACCCCCGGCCCGGGGCGGCGCGTCCCCTGTCCCGGCCCGCCCCGGCCCGCCCTGTCCTTGTACTCCCTCCTGGGCGCTGCCTCGCACTCGCACCCCCCGCGGGCCGGGGGAGCCCTGCGGGCGGCTCGGCGGCGCCGGCATGTCGTGCGCCGTCCCGGCGGGGGCCAGCGCGCTGCCCCGGGGCGCGGCGGCCGAGGGCGGCCAGCAGGTAGGGAGCGGGAAGGGGAGCGGGAACGGGAGAGCGTTGGGAGTTCCCAATGGGAATGGCAGCGGGAGCGGGCGGGGGTCGGCGCTGCGGGCGGGCGGGCACATGGGGCTGAGTCACGCCGGGCAGCGCCGCGGGGGTGCCCGCTGGCCCTGGGCATCGGCGCTTGTTTTCCCGGGAGTGCTGGCTCTTCCCAGCGGGGAGTGCAGGCGGTGCGCGGAAAGCTGCCGAAGCTCGGCTTTTCCCCAGCCGCAGGCAGCCGGGAAGGGAGCAGGGCTCGCACCTCCTCCCCGTCAGCCGCGCTGGAGCGAGGCAGGTGTAGAGTGCTGCCCAGCCCGCTCGGGTACCCAGCCTCCTCCATCAGCAGCTGTGCCCCTGCCCGCGGGGCTCTGCGCATCCCCCGGACAGCTGCCGGCTTCCGCCCCTCCGCTTCGGGTCTGCCTGTGCGGCGGGACAGAGGGATGCGCTGCTCTGTGCAGGGACCATGCGGTCACCCAGGATCAGCGCTGTGACATTGGAAGCGTTCGTTCTCAGAAAGTTACACGCCCGACTTCGTGTTGGCGAAGTCTTCTGTGTGCACCTTGCAAACTAGCTAAGTGTTTCTGGCTGGTGTCTTCCAGAGTCATGAAGAAGATGACAGAAAAGTAAGGAGGAGAGAAAAAAATCGAGTTGCTGCACAGAGGAGCCGGAAGAAGCAAACTCAGAAAGCAGATAAACTTCACGAGGTGAATGGGTACTTGGTGCTTTGCAGGCATGGCTTGGGTACCAAGCACGGGAATTTACAATAAACAGGAATTCTTAAGCAGGCGTGGGCCTGTCTTCATATTAATCCTGCTCACAGAGCTGTGGGTGTGAGGCACAGAAAGGTGTGCTGTGGGATGCCTGGTCGGGAACTCCCAGACACTGATGCTGCCTTTGGACAGTGCAGATCTGCATTCAGTGATACTGCTAGGAAGAGAGAGACACAATCCAGCCCTTGCCTCATCCTCCCTCTTTTGCTCTTCCTGTGACCACTCAAAGAATAGGATCACAGGGCTCCTTTGGGCTAACCCAGAACCATTTTCTTCTGTATTAGTGTTAAGCTTGTAATGTTTGCTATGACAGTGGATGAATTCTTGCTGTCTTACAAGGTAGAAGGTGATGGAAGAGGAGGGGGCCATGCAGTGGCAATGCTGGCTTAAATCAGTTCTAGAAGTGTTGTGTCAGCACTGCCACTCAGCAGTGGGGTCTGCAGACACACCCAGTTGAAAAGGCCTCTTAGGAGCTTGGGAACCTGCAAGTGTGAGAGCTTGGCTTGGCTAGCTGCTATAATTGTATGCTTTGAAAAGTTACAGTGGGTGTTTAAACAAATAAAATGAAAGTAACTGATTCTTCCAGAAGCTCTTAATATCACAATGTGGTGTGGTTTTCTTGTGTCCCCAGTGCAAACACTGGAGGACAGGGATTCCTTTTCTCTGGTTTTGGATGTTACCTCATACAACAGTGCTGATATAGCCAGGAGTCAGCTTTTGGGGTAAGTGTCAGTTTTGCAGCACACTGCCATTGTGGCTGAGTCAGTTGTTCAGCTCTGAAGGTTCATCACAGACTTTTTTTTTTTCTCACTGTGGAAGGATCTGCCAGCAGTTAACAGAGACTAAGAGGGACGATGTGGGGAGTTTTGGGCTTGGTTTTTCCCAGATCTCCTCTGAGTCAGCGCCTGAGAAAGCCAGGTGCAGGGTACTAATGAAAAGGGGTAACCCCTGGCTTTTGTGGAATCATTTTTGGGCTCTGTGCCATCCTGAAGCCTCTCTGATGATCCTCCTGAATTCCTTCCTCATGCTGGGAGTCTTCATTCTGTGGCACACAGGTTTTGCCAGGTGTAGGCAGATCTGGTTGAACAGACATTCGTTCTTAGCAAGAACAATGTGACAGTCTCACACCTGAAAATGGGACAGAGCAATGGGACAGCAACACTTATTCCAAAACCCAAGACCGTGGGGTTAGGGGCAACAAGAGATGAGCAGAATGACAATCAGGGTCAGACAACTTGGCTGGAGTTTGGCTCCAATATTGTCTTAGGAGGACTCTGCCTGTTTTTCTCTGTGAGAGGTGCTGGAAGGGTGTGAGGGAGGGCAAGGAATCCAAAGTTCTGCAGCAAAGAGAGCAGAGGCAGTGCCAGGCTGCCCAGAAGAACATTGCATGAGAGGCTCTCCCTGCTGCCTTTTAAGGCACGTGTAAGCTTTGAAGTTAGCTGTGAAGCTTTCCCCAGGAGGTGAGATTGAGTGGGTGGATGTTGAGCCTTAGGCCAGCAGCAAGACATCCATCTGCAAGTTTTCAGTGGGCTGGCTCTGAACCTCTAGCTCTCTTCTCTTTGGGATGAGAAGGCTTAGAAGCAGTTATCACACAGTTATCAAAAGATGTGATGCAGGAGTCTTGCATCCATCACATGTATGCTACAGAGCAGCTCAAAACTCCCCTGCAGTTAACAGCAGCTTATTTATTGCCAGAGAAGCCTTAGCTCCAAAGCAGCCAGGTCAGGGATAACCCAAGGCAGTGGTCTGGCCTTCTGGTGACAGAATGAGTCTGCCATCAAGCTGGCATGATGCTTCCCTCCTCCTGAGTTTTTGGGCTTCTGAGCAGGTGGCTGCAAGCTCTGGCAGGCCTGGAGGAGAGCACTGGACACATTGTGCTAGCCTGGAAGAATGGCTTTTCCCTGCACTGCCCTGGGGCAGGGGCTGCCCTTCTCATCAGCAGTGCCAGGCACTGGGTTTTCCCAACCTCTCTGCAGTCAGTGCTTTCATTTTCTCTGATCTCACAGTGCAGAGTCCATTTTGGCCCTTCCCAGCAGAGGCATCCCAGGGTGGAAGAGGCCACCATGGGGACACAGCCATCCATGCCTGCAGCCCTGGGCTCCTGAGGGACTCCTGAGGGCCAGCAGCACCTCCTGGTCTTCAGGGCCATGAAAGGAGTCACAGTGTGGTCAGGACATGGGTTGTAAAGAACTTGCTCTGCTCCAGCACCCAGGCTTGTGTCTGTCTTTCCTCAGCACTTTGTAAGCTGTAGTAAGAAGCCACACTGTTTTTCTACAGTTATGTGAATGTACTCAAGGTGGAAGCACTGAAAGGAATGTTTTGACTGTAAATTGTTGGTTTTTTTTTCTTTCTTTCCTCTCCTTCCAGGAATATGAGTCTCTTGAGCAAGAAAATACCTCCCTGAAAAGAGAAATTGGAAAGCTAACAGATGAAATGAAACACTTGAGTGAAGTGTTGAAGGATCACGAGAAGATCTGTCCACTATTGCACTGCACCATGAACTTTATGACCATACCAAGGCCTGATGCACTTGCCAGCTGCCTACCAAGATGAGTGCTCTCCTCAGTCACCTCTAAATGTGATGTGTGAAAGTGCCATTAACAGAAGGTTTGAAGAACTGCCTACTTAGTGTACAGTTCTTCCATCAAAGAGGGCTGGACTCGACCACACAGCTCTTCTCCACATTGAAATGTTACAGTCTTTGAATCTCAGGAAAACACCAGTATGGAAAAAAAGACAATTTGAACAGCAGCTTCTAACTTGGTAGACTCTTCAAGCCATGGTTTTGCCTTTGGAAATGTCAAAGTGCTGTGCAGCCCACTATAGAGCGATGGAATGTAGACAGGGAAAAGTACCGACCTTGGACTGGGATGCCTTTCTCCCACACGTCCACTGCCAGTAACCCTTTGTCACTTGTCACCTGTGTATGTCATGATCTGGCTGCTGGGTTTTATCTCTCTAAACAGGTTTGGTTAATAAAGGCGATGTCTCATCTTTAATGTTCTCCACCTTCTTCATTAATCGATGTCTTTATAGCATCTCTGCTTTTCATTTGCTAGTCAATGCCAAATTCTCATGCTAATCTTGCTGTTAGTTGTTCTGTTATTTGCTTATTATCTCTTCACTGGTTCATCTTTTGAAGTGTGTATAACAAAAGAGTTTCCTTAGTCTTTACTATTCCAAATCATTAGCCCTTGGAGTGTTTTATATCCTAAAATACAGCTCAGCCAGTTTCTGATGATGATTGTCTGCTGTGAGTGGAAGAAAAGCAAACAGAGTTTGATGGTTTTAAACATTGTTTTAAAAAGCAGATTTTAAAATTGACTCTTTTAATGCACCCACTGGAAATGAACAAATATCTTCATCCTTCCTGCATCTTGCTTATTGCTTCTGGAAGACTGTGGCTGTGGATTGAGTTTTGCTAAGCATTTATGCTCTATGTCCACACTGAAGGTGTTTGATAATTGTTGGAAAGAAAAACATTGTTTCCTTTAACTTTTTAGTTACAAAAAGGAAGTATGATCGCAATGTTACTGAGAAATACACAGAAAAATGTGTTTACTTTCTCTGAAAATTCCTAGTAGGGTCATTCTCTAGAAATGTGTAGGATGCTGTAGCTTGGGATCCAGCAAAGAGTCCTTTTCTCACAGTATTTCCCAGTCAAAGAGCACCTTTGGATAATAAAAATCTTCTCCCCTTTGCCAGCACTCTCACTGCGGCATTTGGTTTTTTTTTCAGTTAAACTTATGGGATTAATTTCTCCCCTCACCAGGTTCACAGTATTTATCAGGAGAATATGATCTGAAATGTCTGAATTTTAATTTTTTTTTAAACTTTTTTTTTTTTTTCGTTTCTTTAGTGGAATGGTGCATTGCTGATCACTGCCAAGACAGATCTTGGGACACCATGTAGTCAATTCTGCCTTCTAAAGAGCCCTCTTGTACCACTGTCTTAGGGTAGAAACTCCAGATGAGTGTTGCCTTCCTTAAATTATTTGTTAGGTTGTTCCCAAGAGAATTTCCAGAATTTGCATCTGCAGCCTAAATGCTGTCTTCAAAGTTCCTTATGGTCCCATAAGAACAGAGTCATCCCACAAAGAGAATCTGCTGCAGTGCCTGCCTAGGAAAACAAAAGTCCCAGTACAATTCAAGATACACATTTTGGGTAATGTCCTTGAAACTATTCTGTGTGTCACCCTTAAGAACAGAAGCTATCTAATGTGTATTCATCCAGACACCCACCTTCCTTCAGGCCCTGGATGCCACCGTGTTACTTGGGCAGAGTTGTAGGGGAGAAGGAGTAGCATGGTGGAAATGAACAACATTCACTCTGGGAAAATCCGTCATAATTTAGGATAAAGGGAGAGAGGGAATGTTTCAGATCTCTTAACTAGGTGTGTGCAGCTGGCTGGAAAGTATCTAATTGAGGTCAGGACTGTACAAAGTTGGTCTAACATATGGAGCCCTGTGGACCCTCAAAAATGGGAGGAAAGACCAACTAGTCCAAGACAGTTGGACTAGTCTAGACTAGATCTCAGCAGAATCCTTCTAAAGGTTTTTGTTCCACAGTTGCTCTCTTCTACAAGAAATCTAGTTCCCTGTGTAAAATCCTCCTCCTTACACATTTATTCTTCTAAACATCTGTCTAGAAGCTGACTCCAGGGTGTCTCTTGGTGTCATATACAAGTTCTGTGTGGTAGGTGCCCCATCAGTAAGCACTGTTCCTGTTCTGCAGTAAAAGTTTTAATCCATGGTTTCTGCACTGGAGTTCATTGCTTTATTAATTGTATAATATCTATGCAGAGTGTACAGGGGAAGGCAGCAGAATTCTCAGCAATGCTGTGTGATGCAGACAATAACCTAAGTCCAAGAACGTGTTGCTGTTCCTTGGAAAGGCTGGGAGCCCTGTGGGAGCCCTCACTGTCCCCAGTTTTTTCCCACAGCCTCAGGGTATAGCTCCAGCTCTTCCTGTGCATCATGTCCATTAGTAACAGTAGGGCATGGGTTGCTTCTTCCTCCATCTCTTGCATCACTTTTTTTCCCAGGAATATTTCCTAAGGGCCTTTTGCATCATTCTTCTCTTTGATAGATTATTAAGGCACCTCACCAATCTGTGTACTGTGTGACCAATGTTCAAAGGCAGCTGGGAGCCTCAAGTTAAAGAAGTGAGCAAAATTAGTATCCCAAGCCATTTAAGTCCAACACTGTGATGTATTTATAGGATTACTGTCATAGCTGAATCATGAGTCGACAGGACCATGCACTGTTAAAGCACAGGCTTGTGTGTCCCTACAGATGCAGCAATTATGCTTTTTGCAGGAGCTGTTTGTAAGGATATTGATTTACAGGAACCTTCAAAACAGAAAGTATGTTCTGGAGCCTGGGATAATTTTTACATGAATAGGGAACCAGAAAGGAGAACAGAAAGGAAAAAGGCCATTTGTTAAGGAAGCAACCAAAAATTCTTTTTCAGATCCAAACCTCTCCTTTTGTAGCAGTGTTACACCATCAAAAAAAAAAAGGTTTCACATCTATATATGGCTAAAATCCCACTTGATGTATTGTAGCTTCAAAAAGCTTCCAGTTAGTTTGACTCATTCCCCACAAAAATGTGGTCTGTATTACATCCACATGATTTTCAGATGCAGGTAAATAGGGAAGATCTTTTCTATATTCAGATCATGGTTCATGGGAGGCACACTGTGAATTGCAGTCCTATTTGTGGATGTATCATGTAGATGAAGGTTGCTAACAAAGCTGTATTTTGCCTCTAAGGTTCACAGTGAAGGTTACAGTTTGTCAAAATTCAGTTAGTGTGGATCTCTTTTTTTGCATTTTCTATGAGTCTAATGAAGAGGCAAAGTGCTTACTGGAAGCTTACAGATAAAAGTATCTATTCTAGGAACAGACTGGGTCCAATTCAGCTATTTATCTATTAATTTCTGCTGGGTTTGGTTGGGTCAGATTGAAAATTATTATTATATTTTTAAAAAGTTAATTTTAGCCTCTAAAGCTAAAAAAATCAACAGAAAGGCAAAGTCAAGCTTCCCAGAACAGCTCGTGTAACAGAGATCAATTGTTATACCTCAAGAGAGCTTATTAGAAAGTCTTGCTCCTTCCCACTGGTATTTTATATTCACAGGTTCACATGCCTGTGAACTTTTATAAGTGCCTTCATGTACTCATCCAATCTCGCTGAAAGTACATATTTAAAAAAACCCCAAATTTAAATCAGCCTATTCTACAGATTTTCTGTTCTTTGCCCTGGTACAGTTACTGTAATTTAGTGCTCCTTCTGCAATGCCTCTTGATCTCATCTGCATTTGGTACTTGCACTAGCCTTTGTATTCTCATTATTTCAAATGCCCCTTTTATTTTTTTTATCCTTCCTGTTTCCTTCTGTTCCTACATGGCTTGGTGACAACATCACTTAATGGAATCAGTGTTAGAGTATCAATGCTAATCTGTAAGGCCATATAGAAATTACACTTCACTGATATACCCTGTATGTGATTAAAGGCTTTGATGTGTGTCTTGCTTTGTCACCCAAGTATTAGGGAAGGTGTCTCTGCAGTCTTTTTTAAAAAGTACTTAAAGGTGGCATAACCTTTACTGTAGGCTATCAACCCCGTACTGTTTCCTGTCCCTAGATGAATGCTTTGCTGCATGGCATTTGGGGTTTCCATCTGTGAATCAGTCTCGAATTTCTGTCTCAGTGAAAGTGATAGATAACACAACAATTAAAAAAAATCCCTTTTCTTCCCATCAGTGCAGTGATACAATTCCTGTTACAGGAAGGAAGCGTGTCTGATTAGCAGGAGAAGTAGGGGCTTTATTTACTGTGACAAAGACTAAATGTTATTCTCTTTCTAGGGGGGTAGGAATTTTCTGTTTGTAAACCCTGGGTTACTGTCAAGTGGTCACTGGAGAAACATCTTGCATGTGCATACAGCATGTGGTGTGGGCACGCATCCATAAGAGAGTGAAAGAATTTGGATTCATTCTTTGCAGAAATGTGGGATTTACATTGTTTTCACTGGAAGTAGGAACGGTCCTACAGCTGCCTCAGAGGACATGCAGTACATTGCTTACTCACTTGGGTAATATTTAACTCAAGAATAGCTACAGGCTCACTGGGAGTGGGTAATTCTTAATAAAGAAACTGTAGTAACAATCATCCCTGGGATTACATGCTCCATTTCTGGCATTCATTCAGGTATTTTTTTCCTACATAGCTCCTATGGAAAAAAACTCTAATGGTAGAGTAGGAGTCTTTTCTCACTGCAGAATTTTGAAATCATGACATCAAATGTATTGTGAAAATAGCTGGCATAGCTTTTGCAAATAATCTGTTTCCTGCTAATTATGAGTCTGTTCTGCTGTAAAGGAATCATTAGTGTTCTCTTTAGAAGTGGAAAAGCTAAACCACAAAGGTCTTGGTGTAGAATGAAAACATTAATTCGTGGAGTCAGTACTGAATGGCTACCATGCTTCAGTGTCACAGCTTGTCTCATCCTGAAGCAGCTTCTTCATGGAGCCAAAGGGAAAATGACATCTGTAAAAGGTGTGTTTGCTTTAAAATTGCCGTAGGAGAGCTTTTATTGTATGTATTTAGAAAGTTCTACAGAATGGCTGGTAGCTTGCTACACCCATCTGGCTGCAGTCCAGTGAAGTGTACTCAGACCATTCCCCTTGGAGCACAGTGTGGGTACAAGTCTCCAGTCAGGTGGAAGAACTTTCTCCTTTAACTGTCACATAATGAGCTTGCTGTCATGTTTTCATTATTCCAAATTATCAAAATATCAAAGCTCTTGAAATTCCAAGCAAGGGTTGTAAGTAGTCTCTCTTGGGAAAAGCAGATTATTAAAATTTGTGTTCCCATTATAAACTAAATCTTGAGAGTACTAATTTATTTTCTGTCTTAGGTAAATAATTGACAATAAGGATTAAGCAACAAGACTCTGCTTAAATATTTTATGCAATGGCATATAAGATACATTTGATTCAGTTGGAGAAGTTGTGCAAGAATTGAAAAATAGGACTAGCTATTGAAAAAGTAAAATTAGCTGAAGGAAAATGGCAAAAGTTATTTTTGAAAAGCGAGCTATTAGGCTAAGAAATTATTTATAAGTGGAAATTCTCAAGGACTGATCACAGACCTCTCTTGTTTAGTATCTTTGGCAAAGACTTTAGATACAAAGGGACCATTACTTCGGAAGAAAACTGAAATATCCTGCAAAAGACTGCATGACCTTGCAGAAGGGAATAGAAATGCCATTATTCATAGAATCACACGGTCTCGGGACAGCCCATGCTGGAAGCAGCCCTGAAAAATCATCTGCTCCAGCCTTTTGGGGACAAGGGAACCTAGATGAGATTATCTAGTGTCCTGCCACGATGCAAAGTGTGCAGTTCTTCACAAATTTGGAGAACAATTCACAGGAAGAGTCCTTGGCTGGAAATGCCAATGGAATCAACAAGCAAAAACATATTAGCAAGTGATGCTGAGACACCAATGCAGTGGAGCAAAATGAAAGACAAATAGGAACTCAGATGCATAGTGATGAGGTTATTTCTTTATTTGTGTTCTTAAAGAGAGAAATATCAATGTAATTATGTGGGAGCCTGGCCAAACCTCATCTGAAATACTGCACACATTTCTGCTCAACCACAATACAGAAAGATGAACCAAAACTAGTGCAGGTACACAGAAAGGCTACTGGAAAGGTTAGGAGAATAAAGAATATTTTTTCTTTTTTTTTTTTTTTTTTTTTGTTTTTAAGACTTCAGAGACAAAGTCTGAAAAGTGGTGGGATCATTGTCTATGTAATAACATCAGAGTAAAGATCATGTAAGGGAAAGGGCTGCCATAGAGAAGTGGTAGTGTTAATAGAAGAATAAATAGGTATAACTTGTTTTTGAGCTATATATGTGAAGGAGTTTCTGCCTGTCAGAAGAAAGACATCAGAAAGCCTTCCAGCAGAAATGATGCATATGAGCAATTTTGTGGGCAGGCATGTGTATGTGCAACCCACTTAGTTTTGGGATGAAGGTCATGTATTTCATGTGGGACAAATTGAGTATGCTGATGATCCAAAATACTTCCTTCTGTCCCAATGTCCTTATTCTCTTTGGAGGAAGCTTGCAATTGGACTTTAAAAGAAAGCAGATCTTAAAACAAACAAAGCAATCCCCTAAGATTTCATTATCCAGAAACTCACTTTGACAGGAGGTCAGATGTAAGGTTTTGTCAGAGGCAAAGTCTCTTACCAAATTGAATTCTTTTATTACATCCATGTAAGGAAAGAGCAGGAAAGAAAGGGAGTTTTCTTTTCTAAATGCCTAGCATTGAACCATGATATGTTCCCAGAAAAAAAAAAAATAATAGAACACTGTTCACAGAGAAACAGAAACAAAATTTACCAGGAATTTGGGGAATTTCCCAAGCTGTTTAGCTGTTTACTTTAAAAGCTCACTTACTCCAACTTTGCAAATATGCATTTCACAGAAGATTGCAGGCCATTTTTGTTTGTCTTACATCCAGTTCATTGATTAAATATATAAACAGGATGTCTTTAAGAGCAGAAAGTTTTAAAACAGGATTTGATACTAAGCAAGAGCTCTTTTAGTTCCCTTTTCGCTATTTGAGTTTCATCTTTGCTTATCAGAGCTGTTTTAGGGTACAGTAATTTCCAAGTGCACTATTGGGTTGCAAGGTAAATAATCTCTAGAGATGAATATTTTTTTTCTTTTTGTTTCTTACAGTAAATGACAATAGGACATAAGCTAGAAATTTCCCTTGTAAATTCTGGTCATCCCATTTGTTTGCTGAGTTCCAGTATGGACTCAGGACTTATTCTGCCAGTGCACTGAGAGGTTAAGCACCCTTGATCATGCTTTTCTAGGGGTAGGTGATTCATCAGTTCTGTTTAAAGACCTGATTAATAGCCAAGAGCAATCAAATTCGAAAGAATCTTTTTTAATCATACGGGTGAGGAGATTACTGACCACAATTTAGCTATTGTCCTGTTTTCCAGGTGAATAAAATATTGAGGGAGCTTTCCTGTGTGTGAAACTTTGTCCTGCTGGTACTTCCACCCTTCTTCCGTGTGGAGTTTCAGATGAGAGTCAGTGAAGTCAGCCCACGCAGAGCAGCTTGCAGCAAGAGCAGGATCTTCCTGTGGACACAACTCGAGTAGAGGAGCATAAATGGGAATATGGGTGATTGAGGGCTGTAATATAAAGTTACATAACCAGTCAGGCTTTTTATGAGAAATGCTGAATGACATTCACGTGTGAACACACCTGTATTTTTATCATTGTGTTGAGAGATTGTGTAATCAAAATATTTTCACCCTAAATTATTAGATTATCAGCTTTTTATATAATTTTGATTGATATTTTGCAAAGCTCCAAACATTCCAGCTAATTCACATGAAAAACAATTCCCACGGTTTTCACTAATTGGTTTTCCATAATTATTTGTTTGGAGTTTTTTTCTTTACACCTCCAGCTACAAATTCACGAAACAACATATATTTGTAGGTAATTACTTTGATACCAAGTTATACGTTTTATAATGTTCAGGAAAATTAAATTATTTTATTTTTTAAGTACCAGGTGCATGCATTCAAAAGAAAAACCAGATTATGTGTTTCCAATTCCACTTTTATCTCACTGTCTAACATCATATGCAGAGACTCTTAGCTGTCATTTTCCTGGTTTGCTCTCAAAATTTTGAGGAATATATTATCACAAATGATAACACAAGAATATTAAACGGTTACATTAATAAATTAATATTTGTTAATTACTAAGCAATATTTCTTAATAAAAATCTCATTGCATGTCTGCTGCTTATTTTATACCAAAACAGCATTTTATATGAAACAGTAACATTTCAAGAGCAGTAATTCAGTTACTGAATGTAAATTAAAAATAACAGTGAGTGAGAACTCAAAAATCTATCCCAAGTCATTATGCAGAGTCTTTACTTTTTGTTCTCAGGAACATTCCAATTTCCCTAACAATACAGACTTTTTTTTTTTTTTATGCTAAGCATTTTCAACTCCTGTTTAATAAACAAATGTTCTTCATTTAGGTCCATTGTGCTTTGCAAGGTACATTTCTGTTTGTCATTTGTCAGGTTAGATATATCTCTTCCCAGCACCATCTGCCCATTTTCCCTAGTAATACAAGTTCTTCAAGGCAGGGCATTTGTTGCACTGAGTAACAATTCAGGGAAATGCTCCAGTACTTTCCTGCTCTTTCCATGCCCCGATACACCTGAACAAAACTCCTCTGCTTTTACTCATGCTTTCTCATGCAATAATGATGGCTGTGGGAACATCAGGCTGTATTGTGTAACCTGGAAAGGCAAGATCTGTGTTTCATGGACTGAGGCTTCCTGATAATTCAGTGATGCTTTCCAAATCCTCTTATCTTTTTATCAGCCATATGCCCTGCCTGTGACAGCTGATCCCCTGCATGAGTGTGCTTTGATTTACTTTTCCTTACCATCCCTTAAGAATACATAGTGTCTGTTCATGTTTGGCTCAGGTTGTGATATTTCAGCTGTAATAATTCATGGGGATTTTGTTTTCTCTGTACAGAAATAGTTTCTTAGCTACGACAGAATCACGTCCATGTTATGCACAAATAGCACAAATTTCCTCAAATTACCTCTGCTTTTGCTTGGATCCCCTTCACCACTGGGTGCAGCAAGACTCTCATCAGCCACATGGCACCCAAAAGGCAGGCCATGGAATATGGCATCTCATTTATAGAAGTTACTACGTGTTACAAATGTGTCCAGTCCTGCAGCACATCCAAGAAACTCGGCACATCCATAAGGTATTGGCAGAATCTACTGCTCTGTTATAGAAGCAGAGCCTGGAGGGTTACACTTTAATGTGAGAAACAAAAAAAATGTAACTTTCTGCTTTGGGGATTCCTTTTTGTTGTTTATAGGCTGGATTCCTGCATTATATCTCTTCTCTCTCAAATGGTTTTATTGCATGCAATGTTTGCCAGCACAATATTAAGCGGTCCCCAGACATCGCTTAAACTCGCTCGTCATGTTTTCTCCACTATACCTCACTTTGTAATTACTGCCTCCCATTGCCAATAATTCATGCCCTCCAGAAGGCCCTGTTTAGGTCTGAGTAATAAAATACCGAGAGATTAATATTCAGTTGATGACAGATCATTTAATGCAATTCTTGACAAGGCTCTCCAGCGTGTAGGAAATTGGCAGAACACGACTGATGGCTGCTTTCTGATGTCATTCAATTAGCAACCCAGGGTTAGTTCTCTGGAGTTTAATGGAGCAGACTTCTTTTCAACCTTCTGTCCACTCAGGGAATTGTATGAGGCAAGTTTAATTCATGTATGTTTGGCATGAACGTGGACTTTCTCAGATTGCAAAAAAAAAGATTTGCATTGCTGTTACAGCACTGCAGTTAGCAAATCTAAATATTTTAATTTAATTGTGTGCTGATACTCCCAGTGAGAGCAAAAGAGTTTTGCAGGCACAGATCCATATTCAGGCTGTGAAGCTGCACATTGCAGTCTAGATTTTCTTAAAATCTTAGGGAAAATTGCAAAGAGCTGCAAATGTTGTCAGGTGCTTGGATGATTTGCCTTGCTGTTCTCAAAACTGTGGTCCTACCAACTTTGCTAATAAAATGAAATATCACTCCTGCTTTTTTCCCCATACCCCACCTTTATGCCATCTTAGCAGTACAAAGGAGTTTTAAAATGGATGTGGATGACAGCTAGTTTACAAACTGATTTCAGTAGGGATGTTTATGTGGGTACATTCCAGCTGAGTAAGAGCACTGAGAAATAGCTTCTGGTAAATGCAGCAGCCGCAGTTTTGACTGCATGGATGTCACTCTGCTCCCCTGCCCATTGATTACCAGAACTGACAGAAAGGGACAAACCTCTGCTTAACCCACTTCAGTTCTCACTCAAATGTCTTGGTTTGTTTGAAAGGCCTCTCAGGCTTTAAGGTGGAGCATCGCAGTATTCTTACTTGTGGTTTATTAGTGGTGCAGTCAAAGAGTGAGAAGTTTTGGTTTTAATCTTGTGAGAAACGCCAAGGTGAAACCTGCTCCTCTCCACCCCTCAGGTCAGTAATATTTGTCATCAGGGAATGCCTTTCTGCCAGGGTTTCAACAAGATGCACTGCTCCTACTCACAGTGGGGAGACAAAAAGGGAAAGGGTAGAGACTTCAGCCATCCAGAGGAAAAAATGCGCTTTGGTTGTCTCTGAAAGCTACCTAGGATAGAATTTCAATCCTTTGCATGAGAGAGTCGGTGCACAAGCAGTTTTCCAGGTGGTAATATCAGCTAAAGCAGGTTTTAACCTCTCTCTCCCACCCTTCTCCCATATTGCTGCTCTCCCTCTGTTGGCAGCACAATGTTTATAGGCTGTGTAATAAACTTGGTCATTGAACTGTAGATGGCTGAATAGAAATCTTGTGTGAAAAAAGAGCCTTTTTTGAGCAACAGTTGCCTGATCCTCTTTGGAATGTCTTGGCAAACAACAGACATGGCACAGCTGAAAGAGGGGAGATTGCTATGGCAGAGAGACAGAAGTAAAGGCTGTGGAATGCCTTGAATTAGGAGGTCGTGCTTGTTACTGAACACATTGTGTTATGAATCCCTTCACCCTCATTTGGCATCCAACATTTGTGTACATAAACTGGACAGATCATCTGTCATTTGATAGCTGCATAAATATCTCAGCTGGCTTGTTAACATACCTCAGTAATAGCTGAACTCTTGGATGCTGATGGGCGGTCGTGGTGCTGTCACTGATCTCCTGAACTGACACAGATCAGGATTCCCTGAGCTAGAGGGAACCCATCAGGATCATCGAGTCCAATCCCTGGCCCTGCACAGGACACCCCAAAAGTCACACCATGTGCCTGAGAGCAGTGTCTAAATGTTTCTTAAGCTCTGCCAGGCTTGATGCTGTGACCACTTCCCTGGGGAGATGTTCCAGTGCCCAACCACTCTCTGGATGAAGAACCTTGTCCTGATGCCCAACCTAAACCTCCCCTGACATGTTTTCTTGAGTCCTGTCACTGGTCAGGAGAGTGAAGAGATTGATGCCTGCCCCTCCACTTCCCCTCATCAGGATGTTGAAGACCACAATGAGCTCGCCCCTCAGTCTCCTCCAGGCTGACCTAGCTGGTTACTCAGCTGGTTGCCATGCTCTTCATGGTCCATGTTCCTCTGGAGCTTTTTTGATTCAGATGTAATAACCTGAAAAAATTCCTTTCATTTTCCACTTTCCTTTGGGAATAAGCAAGGTGGAGATTTGGAAGTTTTCCTGTGATGAGAATGATGACTTCTTTATTTCATATATGGAGATATTTTTTATGGTCGTGTTCTTGGGTATGTTGTGAACCTCTGTATGTCACACACAGCTTTATTTTCAAAGAAATTTGTGCCTTCAAGGTAAGGCATTAAGTGATAAACCCTTTTCACCTCTATATTAATGCTTGCTATAGCAGTACAATTGCAATACTCAGTAGATTACTTTCCATTAATTGCTCATGGCATTTCCAAACCCTAAAGTAGCCTTTGCAGCAGTGTGATCACAATATGCACACTACATTTGAATCCCATGAATCAGGCAGGAAAGGCAGTCCATCCATACACCACTCTGCAGAGAGGTTTGCCAGCACCAATAAAATGGAATAAGTTCATTTGGAACTGAGAGCTTCTCGTAATTTCCTCACGCAGTTTTTACTACAGAAGTTGCATAATTCACAGTGGAAAAAATCATGTCTTACACAGCATCTGATGTACAGAACAGAGTACCCAAGCAATGAGTCAGGGCTTCCAGGTGGGACATGAGTCTATGTCGTGCAGGAATATGTTCCACACTATTCCCTTGGGAGCTGCAAAACATTAACAATTTTCTCAGGTGATGTTTAGCTCCCCAAAAAGTCACTCAGAATACTAAGTGTTTTTACAGAATCATGTGTACTTTTCCCTACATATCCCATATTTCAGTTCTCTCTGTTTTTTCCAGGGATATTCATGTACAAAATAAAACCATTTGGCCAGTATAAATTCCTTTAGGATTTGCCCTCTATAATATTGTGTAAGGGTCTGAAACAATTACAGGGAAAGCAACGCCTAGGGAATCCTTCCAGGGTTTACACCAGGCTTGCTGCCTTGGAGGACAGTGTTTTAGCCCCTGAGTGTGTGTTATTCTTGCTGAGAAGGCATGATCAGTGCAGGATTTATGTGTCTCTCCAAGGGAACTCCAAGCATTGACTGAAAACCAGTGAATGAACTGTTGGCTAACAGATTGTACAAGTAGCTGTACAAGTAAAATACTAAAAGCATTAGGACAATGCTGTTAAAAAGAGAATTTGCAGTTGATATGTAATACATTCTGCTTCCAAATGAGAGAGAATTATTTGGGATAATGTTTTTCTATTTAACCATTGTGTTAGTGAGTTTAAATGCTTATTTTTAAAAAGCAGTTACATATTCCTTTGGTCATAATTTCAAAGACAATGTGGCTTAAGTGAGAGGCCACTCCTGTTAAGATGACCTTGGAGATGTTTGTTGCTCCATTCTTGCCAGAATTTCCAGTTCTATAGAAGAATCAGCAAACCAGATTATTGTTTAATAATGATCAAATTTGAGCTGCCTCCCAATCTTTGTAGTAAAGTGACTACCAAGAGATGATGTGATATGTTACACATGCTCTCTTCTGAGTTGCTTATAGAATCACAGTGCATGCTTGCTCTCCAAGTGCACCTATGAACCCAAGCTCAAGTGTGTGTGCCACAATGCATTGTGCAATAAATGAAAAACCTCTGCTTGGGAAGCAATGGAGGTGAATTGACAGGATGAGACAGTTAATAGTAAAGAGCTAATAATAAAGGATTTTCCTTGTTCAGGGCTACATTGGAACAATGCTGGAGCGGAAACTGCACAACTGTGCAGAGTTTTCAGTTTTGTGGCTTTGGCAAGATGGATGTGCAGCAATCCCTGTGCCCTTAAAGTTGGTATTTGCTCTGATGGTCATCCCGCTAGGGGGATTTGAGCTGATGCTTCTGCGTGTGCTCTGAGGACACACGTTAAAGGTGTTGGCTCAGGGTTAGCATTATTCTGTAATTCTGGCTCACAGCTCCTGTCCAGTGTGTCCCACAGCGCTGGCTGTGCGGCTGTCATTGGAGATGCTCGGTATCTTCCGAGCCCTTCTGGTATCTTACCCATGCAGTGCAATGGGCTCCACGGACACAGAATTTTCTGCTGGCTGTCACCGCTGTCATCTTCGTGTTCCACTCTCGTTAAGGCAGCTTGCCGGGCAATACCTGAAAGCCTTCAGAAAATCCCAGCGACCCAGTGATGGTTAGTCACAACATACAGTCTATAAATTGCCGTCAGGGACTCTCCATCCAGATAACCAGCAGGCTCAGAATTTTCATTTACTGGATCCGGGCTCGCTGAGACGACGGGAAGTCCCCGTGTGTGCCAAAGCGCGGCGCAGGTTTGACACGCCTGGAAGTCCCGCTCTGCGACTTGCAGCCTTGTCCGTGCGCTCTCTCACGGCTCCCACGGGTGTTCCCGGGGCACGATCCGCACATCAGCCCCCGGACACCCCTGGGATCCCCGAGAGGCACGGCCGGGTGAGCGGGATGTGCTGTCCTGGGGCAGGAGGCGAGCGGGGCCGGCAGCAGCGCCTCCCACCCCGCTCTGCCCCGGGCTGATGGAGAGAGAGGCTGCAGCCCCTTCCCCCGGGCTGATGGATGGATGGATGGATGGATGGATGGATGGATGGATGGATGGATGGAGGGGCTGCAGCCCCTTCCCCCGGGGCTGCTGATGGAGAGAGAGGCTGTGCGGGGCCGACCCGGGCAGCTCGGTCCCCGTGTTCCGCCGCGATGTCCCCAAACTGTGCCCGCGGGGTCTCCGAGGTGTCCCCATAGCCGTGCCCGCGGTGTCCCTAAGCTGTGCCCTCGCAGTGTCCCCAAGCCGTGCCCGCAGTGTTCCCAGGCTATCCCCGCAGTGTCCCCAAGCTGCGCCCGCGGTGTCCCCAAGCTTTGCCCGCGGTGTCTCCGAGGTGTCCCCATAGCCGTGCCCGACGTATCCTCAAGGTATCCCCAAGCCGTGCCCGCGGTGTCCCCAAGCTGTGCCCCTGCAGTGTCCCCAAGCTGTGCTCATAGCGTCCCCAAGCCGTGCCCGCAGTGTCCCCAGGCTATCCCTGCAGTGTTCCCAGGCTATCCCCGCAGTGTCCCCAAGCTATGCCCGCGGTGTCCCCAAGCCGTGCCCGCAGTGTCCCCAGGCTATCCCTGCAGTGTTCCCAGGCTATCCCCGCAGTGTCCCCAAGCTATGCCCGCGGTGTCCCCAAGCCGTGCCCGCAGTGTCCCCTGGCGGCGGCGCTCCCGCCCGGTCCGGCGGCAGCAGAAAGCGAGAGGCTTTTGGCACACGGAGGGAGTTTCGGGGCCACGGAGAAGAACTCGACACCGATCCCGGCTGCGCCCAAAGCAGTGAGGGCAGGGGCGGGAGAAGGGATTCTGCCCCTCTCTCTGCTCCCCCTGGACCCCTCCTGCAGTGTTGCCCCCAGCTCTGCGGTCCCCAGCACAGGGAGGACAGGGACCTGTTGGATCAGAGGGATGGAGCGTCTCTCCTACGAGGAAAGGCTGAGAGAACTGAGATTGTACAGCCTGGAAAGAAAAACGGCTTCGGGATAACCTAATTGCAGCCTTCTGGTCTCTGAAGGGAAACTACGAGAACGATGGAGAAAGACTTTTTACAAGAGCTGTGCAGAGACAGGACAAGGGGGAATGGCTTCAAACTGAAAGGCAGTAGATTTAGATTAGATATTAGAAGGAAGTTCTTTGCTGTGAGAATGGTGAGGCACTGGAACAGGTTGCCCAGAGAAGTTTGGATGCCCCATCCCTGGAAGTGTTCAAGGCCAGGTTGGATGGAGCAGCCTGGTCTAGTGGAAGGTGTCCCTGCTCATGGCAGAGGGTTTGGAAAGAGATAGTCTGTAAGGTCTCCTCCAGACCAAGCTACTCCATGATTCTATGATCCAAATGCCTCTTCCTGGTGAGGGAAAGCTTGGTCCAAGCCCAGGCCCACCCCAACCTATGGGCAGAGGGCCTCCCTGCCGATGAGGGAGGTTGGCACATCCCTGAGCTGCTGTAAGGAAACCTGCTGTGGGATTTGGGCCAAAGTAACCAAGTTTTTATTACTGGATAAAAATAGAAAATGTATAAACCGCCTTCCAGCCCAGCCAATTCAGTCTGACTTTTGGGAATGTGTTGAGCTTTAATGATCTGCTTCTGATGATTCTGCCCAGCCTGCTGCAAGCAGCCAAAACCAGTGCTGTTACAAGAGAATAATCCTCATTCCAATAGAAATTCCAGCAGCCTTGGTGTGGGTAGACCGAGTATCTGCTTAATGTTGGCTTACCATTAAAGAGCCAAACTCCTCACAGCGTACTGCATGCAATGCTGTTTTGAATTAACTAAAATACTAGAATCACATCCAGATGACGCAAAACAGACTTATATTTTAGTGCCAGAAATATGTAAAGGTCCTGCACAAGCCATGCATAATAATTGCATCTTTTTGGCGCCAGCATTTGTACTTGTCATTTGCTGACACAGTGCTGAGTTCATCTGAGAAGCAAAACACGTAGCATTTCAAAGAATTGTGCTTGTTGTTTGGAGGATGGGAGAGGAAGCAGAAAGGCTACTTACACTTGGATATGAAGTGTTAATGCACCACCCTGTCTTTAGTCAGTGGGGGAGAAGGAATGGGGCTGCTGTGAGGAAAGTGCACTTGAAAGCGTGTTTCACTTCTGCTTGGTGCTGCCTGCTCTGCAACCAGCAAGTATCTGGTTACTGTCTTTGAGCTGTTCACACGAGCTGATCTGCCAATGTTTGATTGAGAAACACAGGCTGGAAATACCACATTTCATAGAAGGAGACTGTGACAGAAACCCTACATTTGGGCTCTTTCTTATTTCTCATTATCCTTACTAGAAATGAAACAGCCCACAGCTTTGTGACTCAGTGCTGTGCTGCTCATTGCATGCTCCTAGCTTGTGTTCAAGCAGTGGAAGTGCTATGCACACATGTGAGTGAAAAGGTCTTTGTATGAACTAGGCATTTCTGGGTTTGGCTGACCAAATTATGTACAAGAACCAAGCCACCTGTTAGAGCATCAGTAGAAGACTAGATTGCTATGATGCCTTGAGTTTTAGTTTTCTTATTTTCTCTTCACAGTTTAGTTAGACCAAACAATCCTTTTCCAGCCTGAGAACCAAGGGCACCATTGCAGCTTCAGGCCCAAAAAGTGTAAACAACTGTGAATTGAGGAGAGCAATCTGGGAGGATGGGACTGCACAACCTGAAGCTGTAATTGGACAACTAACCCCAACATGTAAATGAACTAACACAAAAGTGTGAAAATATGTGACCCATGGTGCATCTTGGGTGTAGCCCCAGCCAGGCTCTTGTACTGCCCAAAGTGTACCCTTTGAAGGCCTTTTAATAAATACTTACTTTATTCCTTTAACACTGTCTAGCCTCTGTTCTAGGTAGCCTCTCAAGGCATCAGCAAGAACTAAATTTTGCCTTTTGTTGTATCTCTTGAAATCAAGCGTTAGTGTAATTTATTAAATCTGTCTTATTGGGGGCAGAAACCTTCATTACTCATGTTGCCTGTGAAAAGAAATTATTCCACATTGTGCTCTCTCCCTCTAATTGTCCACAGTCCCTAATACCTCCTTTCCCTGTCCTTTCCCTATCTTCATTCCTATGGATGGTGACTGTTTTCCTTAAAAAAGTCAAAGGAGATGCAAGAAACTGTCTTCTTCCACAGACTGAGTATTGTGATCTGTGATTTATCAGAAGTGAGGGCATTTCAGGGAAGTATCTCAGAATCATCTTCTGGGAATGTTAATTTCTGAGGAGGGCCTGAAATATTTTTTTCTTTTAATAATTTCTCTTATATTTCTGTCCGTAGATTATTTTACTCTTTATGTCTGTTCCTATTTTAAAAACAGATGAATATATTTTCCTCTGCCTTAAATTGTCTCATAGCTTTTTGGCACTATTTCCCATCTTTACCAGCTCAGGACTGTAGTATATGAACCCCAGAGCCAAACTTCAGTTTCTTGAATCATTCAATCTAATAAGTATTTCTGGCATGTCTCTGCAGGGGATGTTTGCCATAATTTGTCTTGTTTTTTATTCTGGTAAAACAATGTTCTCTGTTTTGCTGTATTAGGTAAATGGAAATTCACAACAGTAGAGTCAAAGGGAATCCTCTTGCCCCTCTTTATGAAGAAATGTCTACCTCTGAGCTTTTTATGGAAAACAAATCCAGATTTTCAGGGACTGGGAGAATGAGGAACTGCCTGCTCTAGAAGTTCTGGTTCAAGACCATCTAAGGAACTGAAGGTGCACAGCTCCATGGGAGCTGATTAGATGCATCTGCACATCCTGAAGGAAGTGGTTAAGCACTATCCATCATACTTGAGAAATGGTGGCAGTCCAATCAAGTTCCCACTGGCTGGAAAAGGGGAAACATAACCCTGATTTTAAAAAGGGAAGCTCCAGGGAGATACAGGCCAGTCTGCCTGACCTCTATGCCTGACCAGATCATTGAGCAGATCCTCCTGGAAGCTGTGCTAAAGCACATAGAAAATAAGGTGATTTGCAACAGGCAGCATGGCTTCACCAAGGGCAAATTGTGCCTGAGAAGTCTGGGATCATCTGCTATGCAGACAGGCTGAGAGGGCTGGGGCTGTTCAGCCTGGAGAAGAGAAGGCTCTGGCTCTCACATTCCAGTACGTAAAGCAGTGTGAGAGGGATGCTGTCCTGGAGCAGGTAGTGACAGCACAAGCTGCAATGGCTTTAAACTCGAGTACTCTGCTCAGTAAAGGAGGGTGAGGTGAGGTGGGGTTGGTCTCTTCTACTGTATCTACACTGAGAGAACAAGAGGAAATGGCCTTAAACTTAAAAACGGGGAGATTCAGGTTAAAAATTAGAAAAAAGTTTCACTGTTAAGGTGGTCAGGCATTGGAATATATTGTCAAGGGAGGTAGTGGAGTCACCATCCCTGGAGGTGTTCATGAGGTGTCTGGATCTGGCACTGGCTGATGTGGCAGATGTCTTCCAACCTTGATGATTCTATGATTCCATGAAAGCAGATAGCCTTAGATCATATATTAGGAAGAAATTCTTTACTGTTAGGGTGGTGAAACGCTGGAACAGGCTGCCCAGAGAAGCTGTGGATGGAACACTTCCCGTCCCTGGAAGTGTTCAAGGCCAGGCTGGATGTGGCTCTGAGCAACCTGGTCTAGTGGGAATTGCCCCTGCCCATGGCAGAGGGGTTGGAACTACATGGTCTTCAAAGTCCCATCCAATCCAATCCAATCCAATCCAATCCATTCTTTGATTCTATGAACCAACTGTTTACTGATCAAAACCACAGCTCCCTAGCTGTGTGTAACCATCTAAAAACTTACAATCAAGAGGAAGGTTCAGATATATACTAGCAAGAAAACGACACTTTCTTCTGGGAGATGAATGAACTAAAGCACAGATGCTCCAATTAAAGCCCAGCTTGATCAGAATTTTTTTGAAAGGCTGAAGGTCATAACTTTGCTTTGGTTTGTTTTTTAACAGATTGATGAAGGATGTACCTCATCTATAGGAAGCTTTCTGTCTTTTCCAAGGCTGAAGAAGCTGAGCTCAATGGGCTGCTTGCTCCTGGTGAAGCCTTGTATTACAGGGGTTTGGTCACCCATGTCCAGTGGGAACAGTTATGTAGCAGTTAGAGTTCACTGAGAACTAACATTGGTTTTCTAAAACAATAGCAACAGGTTTTTAATGCCAGAAGTTTGTAACAGACTCTTCTGCTAATTACTTCTTTTTAAAGAGTCTTTTTATTTTTTTCCTATTTAAAAACAAAACAGTTTTCACTCTTAGTTATAAAATTTTCTACAGAATCAGAATGTGTGGAATACTATAGATCTCCCAACAAGCTGCATGGACTGGGCTTCCTGTCCATTTAAATGGGAGAACTACCTTGTGATCAAACTCCTTGGTCCTAACTCATAAATTGGGAATTGAAGCTGCTCTTTGTACCATGTCTATGTTTTTCTAGACAGATTTTAGCACTTCAAAGAATGATCCATTACTTTGTATTTGTCTGCTGTTTGGTGGCATAAGAAAGCAACAAATTTTTGTGTGGTTTCTAAGCAGTGTTTATTACAATGAAGACTGAGACAAGCTTAACAATGACTTATATCATGGTCTAAGTTTCTCATTGTGTGTGAATTATTCCTAAAAGAAGAGCATGTGGTAAAATGCAATAACTGCAGCTAATTCAGCCCTCAGCACACATGCAAACAAGTGTACTGGAGATACTTAAGAGGAAGAAGTGAGGGAACATAACCTATATTTTTAGGGAGAACTGTTAAATCTTAAATTCCTCTTTTAGTTATCCATGTCACCACAGGCTGGACATTAGGTGCTTTTGAAATGATTGCTGGTGACCATGAACTCAGCCTTCCTGCAGAACCTGTGGAGCACGTGCTGAGGGCAGCACCGCTGGGAATTGTGACTGAGTGTGGAGGAACTGGTGGCACACCAGGCTGAGCTGGGAGTCTGGGGAACTGCAGGAAAGAAAATTGGGTGATAGATGTGCAGGTGGTTTGTGTTTTGAGTAGGGAGGTAGGGGGCCAGAGCAGGAGGGGAGGCTACCATAAAGCTAAGGCTGAAGAAGAGCCAGAGACGGAAAATTGTAGTTTTCTAATTTTTCTTACCCTTTACTGTAATGCTTCCAAGGTCTGCTTATCGAGAAAGACAGGATGCAAAAGAAATATTTTATTTACCTCTTGGCATTCATCTTTCTCTGCCAGAACAGTTTTTGTGGCACTGTTGGAATGAGACAGAATTTGTTTTTCAGCTTCAGACTCTAGCTTACCTGCTGAGGAGGAGATGTATATACATATAAAACAGAGAGTTTGAAAGGAAAACCTTCCAACTCACTGTCACAATGCTGTTACTGAGGCTGCTATTGCCATGTATTGCATGATATCATTGTTCTTTGCCATCAGGCAGATAATACTATATTCATTCTATAAGCCTGAACATGTTAAATTTGTGCAGGCCATTCTGCTCAGCACCTATCTGTGAAGAGTTTGTTGTCTTAGGTTGATTCTCATCTTACATACTCTGAAGAATAACCACTGAAGTTGATGATTTACATCTCTTGGACACTGGCATTGTAGTTTGTACCACTATTTAGCCACTGTTAAATGTGACCCATGCAGATTTTGGATATGCATATTCCTACCCTTATTCTGAATTTAGCTCGCTGCACTCTTACTAAGTAGAAGTTTGGAAGGGACAAAAAGAGACCTCCCTCTGAAATTTAATCCAGATCACACATGTGGTGTGGTAAGGAACAAGAACCACAGAGTCCTCTGCCAGCCCTAGATCTTATAAAATCTAAACACACCAATAATCACTGAGGTTATTTTTAAATGTTTAACATGACTCTCCAAGGCACATACACATTTAACATCTGTATCTCTTTAAAGAGTTATTTATTCTAATATATCACAGCTCTGGCAGTAATTTCGTGTTAATTGCTCAGAACAGGCTGAACTTTGGAGGGTTATAAATTTCAGTATGACATGTACTGTGGGTTTGTTTTTGTTGGGTTTTTTTCCCCAAATTTACATATACTGAATAGCCAACTAACCTGACATCACTAGGAGCTCAGGATGGTTGGTGTCTGTCCATTTCACTCCACAAGTGTGGATTTATGGCCATGAGTCATAGAAGTAGAATTACCTTTTCATGAGGTTAGAGTGATCTGTCTTTCCATATGAGATGCTTCTATGGTAATGTTGATCATGTTACTAGGGTGATGTAAAAACATTAACCAAGTGTTTTACACAGAATTCATTTTAAAGGAAACCGGGCATTAACTTCTGTTCCTTTACTAATGCATATGCTTATCCGTACTTAGAAATACTCTTTAGTGCTCGAATTTTAGTCCAAGAACTAAAGCACCTTAGTGCCACTTAAATCCTCAAAAGGATTTAAGCCATAATTCCAGCTGTCTGCTGCCTAACCCCAAATTTCTGTTCTTTTTTCTGCCCATGCACAAACATCAGGATTCATCAGTTGCATTTCCGTTCTGTGTGGTTGCACGCACCCGTAGCTCTAGGAATGTGCTCTGAGTGGGAATCTGCCTGCCTGCCTGACCATCAGGATCTAACTTGGCTTGTTTTTTTTTTCTGACCACACACACATTTCATGAAGCCATGGAATGGTTTGGATTGGAAGGGACATTTGAGACCACCTAGTTCCAGTCCCCCTGCCGTGGACAGGGATACCTTCCACTAGACCAGGCTACTGAAGGATTTGGCCAGCCTGGCCATGAACATTTCCTGGGAAGGGCATGGAGCTGTGTGTTTATTTGGAAGGCTTGCTTAAAAACTTCACACTCCAATGGTTTTTCCACAATGTGAATGGCACAAGCTAGTCTGGGGGCTGTGGGTGTTGAAATGTCTCTTTAAAACTCAAGGTTCTTTATCAGATCTGGCAGGGGTTTTTTTGGTAGGATGTCTTGTCCAGCCCCTGCATTCATATCCTTCTTTCATTTGCGTGCACAGGAGTAGTACATTAATGCTTCACTACTTAAGGAGCAGTCTGGAATGCCAGACATAACTGGATAGCCTCTCAGCAGCTACAACACTGATTAAATATCTGTGAGCAGCAGAACTAGAAGCTTGGCAAAGAGAATAGGATCCTACAGTGCATTCAGTGTCTGTGAATATTTAGAGTGGACGGGTCAGTTGTGAAAGAATTTAATTTTTGAAATTTTTTCTGCTTTTGCTTGTGACAGGTTGGCTTTCAGAGGGAATCCATTTCCCATATTTGCATTGCTGTTTCTGAGAAAGTAGTGTCCAGAATGATCTTTCCTGTGCTTTAGGAAATTGTTAAACAACAATTGTGAGTGCTGGTGGGGAACTATGCAAGCAATTTGGATAATGAGACAGTGAAATGCATCTTAAAGTACTTGGAAAAAACCCTACCAATCTCTAAACAGCTTTAAATGATGGCACTGTACTTTTGGGAAGAGATAGAAAATGGTCCTCTGTCTATGTTCTGTGTCCTTCTCTTATTGCTGTCCATGGACACTGTACTAGGTTTATGTGGCCAGGTTTTGGTAGCATTTCCTCCTTTTCAATAAGTGTTTGTGCAATTTAATATTTGCTTTAGCTTCCTGTAGAATAGTTTCCCTTCTCTTTAAGGGAACTATTTTGCTGTGTGCTATAAACCAGTTTTGTAACATTCTGTTTATTTGAGTATCGACTCCTAGAAAGATGGCAAGAGTCAGTGAACAGAGAGCAGGAGGGGAAAAATGCTATGGAGAAACTCAGATAAAAGTTACAACAGATGTACAAAGTGCTTCTTGGTGATTTTTGCTAGATGCAGAGAAGCATGGTATTACCTGAAAAGTGGGTAAATTTTAAAAAATCAATCTCCCCTTCCTTTTATTATTAATATTAAGGATTTCTTTCTTTGAACCCAGTATTTGTAAACTCTTCATAATCAGCACAGATAACTGGTTTCTCTAACCATCCTTTCCTCTGTCCATAGATAATTCTACTGCTAACAGGGAAATGTGGTATGGCCAAGCTCAAACAAACACACCCATGCACAAACAAACAAAGCAGAACATTTGATTCCAAACATGAAATGAGAACAGGCTAATGAATACATTTATTTTATTTTCTGTTGGTTTCTGAAATTAGTATACACAAGTAATGTTTCTATGTCTTTTTCTACAGTCATGAGGAATGAGGGTCTCACATCATCAGATGTGGAGATGTGTGATAAACCCATGGGGGTTAGCTACAAATGTGGGAGCTAAAAGCCCTGTGTGATCCAGTTTTGATGGTTGTAGGAGACCAAAATAAGAGGGGAAGTTCTCACCATGCCAGCATCAGAGGACTGTGCTTCTCCAAGCCAGGTGAGAAAGGATCCCTGGTTTTAGCCAACAAAAAGTAGCTGTGCTTCATTCAGCAGAGGGATTTACTTGTTCCCAACTAATTCCTGTTCTCATCTCACCTCTCAACCAAGCAATTGTCAATGGATTGAGGCTTTGGACTGTGGTTGTGGTTGGGATAACAGCATCTCTTCCCTCACAGAGCAGTGTCTTCTGGGTGCCCAGGAGAACTCTGACTGAACTCTTTTAGTTCTACATTTGGGCAATTCTGCGTGTAAAATAAATCCTTTGGAGGCATGAAAATTGGCCAAATGGAGATTTTCCACTTAGGTTACAGAATAGCCTATAAGTGTACTGTAACTTGGGTAACTGATGTTCTCTTTGTTTCATACAAAGGATTCTTTTCTCTTTTAATGCATATTTGATTCATTGATTGTTTACACTTGTGGTGTTGATATTGCTGTTAAAGACAGAAAGTGTAAAACACATAAACAACAAAAAACCCCTATCAAATTCCCAAACTCAAACAAAAGAACAAAAAAGAATAATAAAAGAAAACAAAAAACAACCCTCTCCCCCCCAAACTAGCCAAAAAGACCCCAAAACACTGTAAGTTTTCCTGGGGTTGAGTAGAGTACCATTAATTACTGGTGTTTTGGATGGTTTCACTTGACTGTAAGTAGTAATCATATGGCAATAAAATTTACTCTTCTGTTCAGGAGCTTTCTAGTAACTTAACAAAATTTGTGAATCTTCATAAGCCTTGTTCAAAAGACCCAGCCTTCAAAGGTAAGGGATTTTATTTTCCTTGGGATGAAGAAAGGGTAGAAAGAATGGTATTGGTTATTACCCTTGTCTTTCAGATGGAGGAATTGAGACATTGGGTAGTTGGTGTATTTAAGTCACACAGCATGGCAGGGATTAAAATCTGATAATTAGATGTGCAATGACTCTTTAATGCCACAGAAGATCTTGGAGTAGCTGACAGACTCGAAAAGCTCCAAATGTGATTGAGGATGATGAAGACCCCATTGCAGGGGACATTCAGGAGATGGCACTTAGGGCAGAAGCCTGTCAGAGGGAAGCCGGGGTAATAGAGCAGCTAAAGAATTGAAAAGAACACCAAATCACCCTTCAGATGTATTAGTAACAATTACCCTGTTAGAAAGTCTAGTGAGAACTGATGATCAGGGTACAAAGGGAACTCTCAGAGGGCTGAGAAGCTGAAGAAATAATTTCCCAGCCAGAACCCTCTCCAGGATAGGGCAAAGGGAAGAAAACAGGGGATCTGAAAGTGGAAACTGAAGTGACTACAGGTTGAGTTTTTGAGAAGAAACAGCACTAACCAAGTGAGTTTTCAGTAAAAGGCTCAAGCAAAATGGAAAAAGAAAACTGCTGAAATGCTGAAAAGAATGCATAACACTCTCACTGTTACTCTGGCTAAATCTTTTTTGCTATCTGAGGACTGGAGTGTGGCAAATATGCCACCAAAGTTTATGAGAGGTTCCAGGAGAATCCAAGGAACTATAGGCCTGTAATCTGAACAGGCAAGTTAATGGGAATTAAGATATAGGAACTCTCAATCATTAGGTACTTAGATAAATACTTGAAGAGAGCCAGAATAGATTTTATAAAATTTAATTCGGGCTTACAGGCAGGCACATCTGGAGTTCTTGGAAAGGTCTGGCAGACTGTGGATCAGGGAGATTCAGTAGGTGCATTTTATGACACCTCTAAAGAGGTTTCAGTAAATTCACTCGACAAATAATTACTTCAAGAAATGGAATAGTTATGAATAGGGAAAATGCCTATGTATGATTAGAAGTTAGAAAAGAGAGTAAAGTGAAGCTATGAACTCTCCCATGAGGGGCAGGTCATTCAGTGACATTCCACAGGAAATTTTACTGGGACCTGCACAGCTCAACTCTTTGATAAATTATCTGGTAAGAGCATGAGTAATGTAGCAAGAAGGCTGGTGATGGTACAGCTTTACTCAGGGCAGATGGGAGAAAGGCAGTTTCAGAAGACTGGAAGGAAGACTTTATATTTACATTTTGGAAATTAAAATGGCAGGTAAAATTCAATGTAAGTAAACATGAGGTAGTGTACATGGAAAAAATCAGTCCTAGCATCTATATGAAGAGTTGGGCTTGAGTTTATCATTGCCACTCAGGAAGGAGATCTTGGGATGATGATGGATTGTTGTATTGTGTGAGACTTAATCTGGGCAGTCATCAAAACTGCAAACCTCATCTCTGGAGTTCTTAGAAAAGAGACAGTGAACATCAAGATCCTTCTGTATCAATCCGTGGCTTGACCACAACTTGAATACTACATGTAATTATAGTCCTTTTATGTTAAAGGGTGAGGAAATAGTTTTGGGAAAGGGTTTCTTTTGTCTTAGGAAAAGCCACAATTTTCCCAGAAAAACTGGGTAAGGATGTAAAATGGCTGCCAAAATAAGATTAAAAAAAAAAAAAAAAACAAAAAGTAAAAATTAAAGAAAAAATTAAAGAACACTTAGGCTAGGACATGTAGAGTTACTGGGAACAGGGTCAAACAAAAAGGAACTGTTTTCTTCTTCTAAGTGGTGATAACCCCATGGAACTTGCTGCCAGAAGTTGCTGCAGATGCTGGTGGATGAGAAACTGGTCAAAACATTTGGCAGAAAGACTTGTGGAAGGGTACTACCTAAAGAATTCATGGAAAGCTTGTGTGACTCACCAGCTGAAAATAGTTGGTGTGGGAAAGCACCCAGGGGAAGCGTACTCGCCCTGTTCTTATTCTTCCTTGGACAGCTGCTTTTGATCAGAGCTGTAGGAAGAGAGCTGGGCTGGCTGGGCCTTTGGACGAGCTGGTGGAGCTGCTCAGCTGGAATGCAGGCAGCTACGTGCTGTGCTAACCTGGGCAACAGAACGAGACCCGAGCTGCCTCTGGATGAGGCTCCTCGGATGCCGGCAGCAGCCCCAGCTCCGGCGGCACGGAGAGCTCATCCTCCCGCTGGCATCAATCAGCCCGGGCTGGGATTCCTGCTGTCATCGCTGGGGTGATCCCAGCCCTGAGCTGGCTTATATGAAATATTGCTGTTCCACGCTGCTATTTGCTGCGTGGGCATTCCCACCAAGCGGGCACGGTCGTGCACCAATTATTTTGGTGGGGTCTACAAATATAAAGATGCTAAATTCTCGAAGGGGGAAAAGTATTCCAGCTTCAACTCTCTCCGTTTGTTCCCGTTTTCTATTTATTAATTTCACAGATCTAATAACTTTTTTCTGAACGTCAGCTCTAGTACACTTACACTGAAAATCTGAAAATCATTAGGTTGGTGGTTTTTTGGTTAATGGATCACTGTCAGCAATAGTAAATATTTGCAGCCAGAGCTGATGCTGTATAAAGAATAGATTCCATTGTATTCTCTTTTTAACTGCCATGGCTTTGAAGATCTAATAGCACTGAAAATTAGCAAATAACTATTTTTATCCCTAGAGTCAGCAGTTCTGACTCAGAGCGTCCATTAAGGAAATGAATTTTAAACAACAAGATTCTTCAAAAATATTGTCACTCATTATCTTAACTACGCTTAAAAAGGAATGGCATCTATTTTAGAAATAAATATATTCTATTGGTGCAATTACAAACTGATGAAGACTGTTAGAAAGTACTCATGCTAATTAATACTATTGCACATTTAATCCCGGGATGATTCTCAGGGTCTCCAGCTGGGGGCACTGGACAAACATGGAAACCTGGCAATGGCCAGCCCGAGTGAGACTTGCACCTAGACCAGAACTGTGCTGGAGAGGAGGAGGCAGGGAAACCCAAACCACCAAGGAAAGTGGATGTGAGATACAGTCATCATCCTGGGTTTGAGCATTTCCTAAGATGAAGTCGATTTTATTTTCGAAACTCTTTTGCTAGTGACAAACAATTGTATGCTTTTATTTTTGTTACTCATAAATCATCCAGTTTCTTTAGCAAAACTATCCCTTTTATGAGTAATTTCAAATGCTAATGGGCCCAGGTAGAAAAGTTATTGTAAATTTACATTTGTTGCCATTTAGTTTCATTAAACATTTCCAACCTTGTATAAATCATTGTCTCTACCTACCTTTAATATTGCTATTTATTCATTTATATCAGGGAAAGAGCTAGAAAAGATATAGAAGGTGCTCCTTGTAAAAGTACAGTGTAAAGCCCAGCATGCTTTGAGGTCTACATGAGGTCTAAATCTTTATAAACAGAGGTTTAGCATCTAGTGCAAGACCTGAAGAGAAGGTATGGCATATAATTGCTCAAGGAATACCAACTGTGCTATTAGGAATATGTCAGAGACCAATGGTGGTTTCACGCTTTCAACTCACACTATTTAAAAAAATATTATAAAATACCAGTTCAGGAAATCATAGCCCTGATTTTGTTGATAAGGTTTTCTAAACCAGACCAGGCAGATGATTTTTAGGTTTGCCAATTTAGTGTTGAACTGGGTATTCAGAAGCAAAGCTGGGTAGCAGCTATGGGAGAATGCACGAAGGGGTGAATATACTTATGGGCACTGCACAAGTGTAAATGGATGGACCAACAAGGAAAGTAACCATTCAACACTGCCAAGCTCAGAGTAGCCTAGATCCTCGTTCCAGGTTATATTTTTAACTGGATTTTGCAATAGAGCAATGGATTTCCTGATCCCTGGGGCTCCTGGCCTTCTATCTGGCCTCTGTATTACAAAGTTATGACTGCTTGCAATGGATCGAAGCCAAACTTTTTGTCCACATCACCGGCTGTCAAAACACAGGGACTTCTGTCTGGGTGTGTAGATACTCAGTTTTGGAAAAGCAGGAGGGAACATTTTGTTCATCTTTCCTCATGTTTCTCCCCAGACACACCAATCCTCAGACACAGAGAAAAAACCCAAAGCCCTAATCATGCCATACTTCCTTAGTATCTTCCATGTAATCATAGAAAGCAATCTAGAAATATTAAGGCTTGACACTAGCAAAAGCATTGAACTCATTAGGGAATCAGAAGGTTGAAATAACTATCAGCTAGTTGGTTGCAAGTTTAGGAAAGTTTAGGAGTTGTATTTTCCAGTCCTTTAATCTAAACTCTAGGCCACAAATAAGAGCCTGGAATTCACAATCAACCTTTCAATAACAACATTTTGTTTATACCTTGACAAGCAGTGAAAGTACCAGTTTCACTTTATAAGACTCTTATTGTTGCAAAGCTGCAAAGAGTGTTTGCTTTTTAATATCTCAGTGTTGTTTTAAGAGAATGAAGTTGCTCTTGGACCTTGACACGTAGAATGAATTTAACGACACATGAATAAATATATATTAATTCTTTTTTATTAAAGTATCAAAACAAACTTGAGAATAGAAAACAAACTGCTTTTTAATGCATTTTAAGGTTCTCCTGAATAAAGCATACTTTGAGAAAACTCATGCAACATACCATTCCTGTGTAGCTGTTTAAACACTTTTCCTGGGCACAGTGACCCTGAGTACCATCATTTCCAGAGCAGCGTGCAGGAGCACGCACACACACACACACACATACAAAAGCAATACAGAGCAGCTATGACTGCACATGTAAAGAAATAAAAATAGATTATCTTCTGACAATAGTAGTGGTACCATATTAACATTTGGCATGCTGAGTAAATAAGATCAAGCAACAAAAGCATGACGCCCGCGTCACTGGTGATATGGTTAAAAGCAACCATACAAATTCCCTAAGGGAGACACATGAATTCTGTCATTACAGTCTCTCTGGCAACACTTTATAACCAATTGTGAGACAAACAGCCCTGTCTGCTGGTATTTGAGGGGCAAAAAGCAAAGCCAAGGTGTATGATACCGGGGCGATGCCTTGGTTTTGTATTTCCACATTACAGAAGTCAAATAATGAGCATTGTCTGACAAGTTTATTGTACACACTCCATGTATATCTGTTTTCTGGTAAACAGCTGGCCCAAATGCGTCTAGAATTTTCCCTTTAAGCCAGAGAAGTTGCCACAGAGGCTCCAAACTCTGCTTACAGGACATGAAAAGAACCTCTCACTGAAGTCAATGGAACCTCCTTCCAATATACAGAACGATCACGGATTCTTAAGACAGAATTGGACCTAGAACGTCACGTTTGTAATACATTCACTTTTCAGATACATGAAGTACATACCTTTAACATGTGATATAGGACATTACAATATATCCAGATCTCAGGAAATGGTACTAAGTAGTTCTGTTGCAGAATATAACAATCATATGAGGACCAGGTACAACATGTGATGGACTCATGCGAGACTTGCAGGGTAAGGAAGCTCATGGCTGAGGTATCTTCAAGTTTAGCCTTTAGAACAAACACACAATTTCAACACTGCAGAACTGGTGTAAAATATTATGCACTGTAAGCTCCACTTGTATTCTGCTTTGTTTAAATTGTGACATCGAACAGTCAGACACCACTGATGGAGATACAGAATTTTGGCAGGTACAATATCTGCACCCAGTCATTCAGGACACTCAGTGCCTCACCTTCAAAAAAGATGAAGGATAAGTGATTTTAATAGTGGTGTCTCAAATATAACTGGTGAAGTTTAGGAATATATAATATTAAACACCAAGAGATAAAAGTAAAAAGACAGCGCAACACTTGTGTTTTCAGTTTTATCTTGCTCGCAGTATTTATTAGCTCTACTCATTATGATATTAGTGATAAATAAGGATAATATTTTCTTTTACAAAATAATTGTAAGGATATATTTTATAGAAATAAACAATCTGAGAATTTCACAGAAACATCAGAATTTCAACACTCATAGCTCCAACTGTTTTGTCCAGAAGCTCTTCTACCAGTTCAAAAACATCCAAGGTTAGTATTTAATAAAAAAATTAAACAATTATTCACTACATCAAAACTCTTGCCTCCTTTAGATTCTAAGTAACACTTTTGATCGACTGTAGTTGCCACTCAAATGTAAAACAAAAGTAGCTACAATCATAATTTTTCCCTCTGAGTCACCTGGCAAAAGGAAGTAATCCTGACCCAGAGGGAAAAAGCTTTGCCAAGTTCTTATGCCTGTAAGAGCTATCTGCATGAGCAGACCCACTGAAATCAATGGAACCTCTTCTGTGACTGAGGGGTAATAGCATGAATTAAGGCTTGTAGGATTAGATCCTAGATGAATTTAAAAAAAAAATATTTTTTTCAAGGTTCAGGAGTCTGGAATTCACTCCTGCAGTTCTTTACTTGAGCAAAACCTCTACCAATACCCCTGCACAGTTAGTTTCCTCTTTCCAGTTCAGTGGGTTCAATTCACCAAGTCCATATGTGATGGTACAAGCTGCCCTTCAGCAATTCAAGGCAAAATTGTAGTCCCCGAGGGGTAGTATCTGGGGTGATAGCTCATAAAATACAAGCTAGGCTACATAGATGTTTTGCAAGAAACATGTCTTTGTCACACTTACTAGACCCTTCAAATTCAGCCACTGAGATGAGTCACAGAAAAAACCCACATGAGTGTTGTGAAAAAAATTACAAAGCTTAATTGGAACTACAGGGGTTTTTTTGTGTGTGTGTGTTAGGTTAGAATGCAACATTACACATCAGTACAATTCTGCCAGAAACCATCCTCCTGGAAATTCAAAAATACTCAGTCTTCTTTCCCTACCAGCAACAAGGAAGAGTAGTGTCCATCCAGCACAGCTGTCTGTACCCCGTGCATCGCTGGAAGTCATAGTGTTCTAGCACAAACCTCGTGAGTGCAGATACTGTATGCTAGCAGAGAGCTAAAACTTCAGAAGCTGTTGTCTGTAGCTCCTAGGAACAGCAAGTATGACAGGTGCAAACCCTACATTGGAGGCAGAAGGCTCTTCAATTTGATTGAGACCAGATCTTCCCAGGGCAAGAATCGCTGTCAAGCCAAAATGATTCTTTCCACTTATGAAAGCAATCTGCCCTTCCTAAAGGCTCTTGACTAATAGAATCCTACACATTATGTCAGACTCCCCCACGGATTCTGGTAGCTGTTAAAAACATTGTAAATATTTCCACGTTTGCCGTGTCACTTAACCTTGCAATGTGCCTTCTTTGATCTGTTGAATAAAAAGATTTCTTTCATCTTCAGGTGTCCTTCCGTTCTGTGCACGGACTATACACGTGGGCCTGTGCAGATTTAGCATGTATATCAAATGCTGCTTCTCATTCTTCAGCTCCTCGATCTGGGCTTTCAACTCTGCGTTGATGGTTTCCAGCTTCTCTGATTCCTAGCACAAAGGACAGACACAGCTTTTACACCGAGAAGTTCAATTAGTAAGTGGCTGGTTTTTTTCTTACAGTTGTGGTCTTTTATTGGTGGGAAAGCCTTATGGCTGGCAGAGAAAGGAATCACACGTACTTAGTGTGCTGTAAGGATGAAACTGTACATTCCCCAGTCAGTTATGGCCTTGAAACCAGACTGAGAGTTACCTCCTTTGGCCTCTAGAGAACCAAATGGAAGCTGAAAAGTGAAGCTCAAACTTGGATTCACTTATGGTGGCAGATACCCAAAGCATTATTGCTATCTTCTGCAAAATTATTCTGAGCTTTTTGGGTCAAAAATTGACTCAAAATTATCTATGCTGCTTTTTAACTCCCTGGAACATCAAGTCACATATCTATAAACCCATGTTAAGCTAGCAAACATACCTTTTTTTTCCCCTGAATCTAGATATAGGAATACTGAAATACAGTTTTATATCACAGCACAAGAAGTGAAAATGTGACTATGCTTCTAGGACAGAATTCAAATTACCACACCACACTGTTCATGAAGAAGGCAGAAATTACTTGTAGGTGCCTGCAGGCTTGCAGTAAATATTTATGAAACATGATTTTACTTCTTTTTGTGTTCATTGTACACATTCAAATTAATGTTATCCCCATAGACAAGACTGGTCACTGAAACAATAATCTCTTTTCACTCCTACCATACTTTCACTTAATGCCAGTTTCAACCAGGTTAGGATTTAATATATGTTAAATAGATATGTTTATTTTTCAAAACTAATGCTTTTAAGGGTTTACAGAGTTTTGGGTGACATCTTTCTAATTTCCTGCTATGACAGTACTCTATGCTACCTGTTTGGATCCTAGTAGGATGACAGACAAAGAACAATTCTAGCCAGTCACTTACTTTTTGCAAACATTCCGTTTTTTCCTTCTTTTTGTTTCGGCACTTTGCTGCAGCAATTTTATTCCTTTCCCTTCTTCTCTTTTTTCTTTCATCCTCTTCAGGAGAAAACTGTCCCACAAAAACAGATACACGTAATCCATAAGATGTTGTAAACAAAAGGCCTGTATTTTGATAACTTCAGGATTTTTTAAATGAACATGGATAGTGCTGTCAGTGCTCACATCATGAGTTACAAAAAAATGAGATTCTGACCTTGTTTGCCATACAGTAGAGGGGTAGGAACTTCATTAGAATTGTCAATAAAAACCTGACTAGAGTGAGGTTGTATGTAATCTATAGGATGGCTCATTTAAAAGCAGTGGTACTCAAAAAACTTACTGCATGTCTCCCCAGGCTCCCACACCTGCATCTCTCTCCATTTCCCAGGGAGGAAAAGGAGGAGGGGCACAGGGAGCAGAGTGGAGGATGTGTCATGAGTGAGGCAGCAGGACACTAGTGAGTGAATTAAAGGCAGCACCAAAAAGGGAATACTAACACACTTCCTTCTGTTTCCTGTAGAGCTCAGACCAAGGTGTAACTCTTTCCTTAACTGAAGCTATTTCTCGACTTTGAAAGAGCAATGCTTTTCATGGATAATATCATCTTTAAGCAAAAACTTAGTGTGGACACAGCAGGTCCATGTCTTAACCCCCACAGGTTCTGCTGGACTGTGCTCAGGGAAACAGAACTTCAGCAGTGACTTATTCCAAGTTTAGCCAGCACTGGGCAGGGAAACCAGATTAGCACTTGCTCTAATCACTGTAAATCATTGTCTGTAGTCCATAACTGAAAATAAAATATCCAACTATGAGAAATACCAGAGGATTCACCCAAAGCACTCAACAGAGAGCCAAGCAGCTGGCTTAAAAGGAAACAAGTATGATACACAGGGTTGTCTATAGCTAATACAATTACTAGTCTAGTGGCAAAACTTTGTTAGAGAATTAATCATTCACACCAAAATTCTGTTTAAAGAGCCCTACCTCTGTTTTCAGCGCTGATGTTTCGACTGGCCTTTCAGAAACAGTCACTGTGTCCAAAGTGGAAGACATCCTGTGGAACTGACGCTTGTTCTGAATGGCAAACCTCAGTTCTTCCTTCACCAGGGGCGTTAAATTTGTGAAATCATCAAACCCCAGTGACCCTGCAGGGGACAAAGTGGGAACAATTGCGGAGGCGCTGACTTCTAATGCAGATACCTGGCCTGAGTGTTGGACCATCATTTTGCTGAAAGATAAAAAGAGATAATATTGATAGTCTTTCAACAACTTTAGAAAGGCAAATAACATCTCTTAGAGGTATATTTCATACTATGAATAATACCATAGTTCATACACTGCTTCAGCCCCCATTCCTAGCCTACCCTAATCTCTCAACAGAGAGAAGTAGTGGAAAATTCGGACACTCAAACAACTTTCAACTTCATGTTAAGTCAAAGTCAGTATTCAAAACTGAGAATAGTATTGGCACATGACACAATTTCTAGGTCTCTCTAAAACTTAATATTTAAAAAATTTTGTGCAAGTATGTATACTGTTAAGTTTTAGACTGGTAGTGTGTGGAAAATGAGAATCAAGTGAATAGGAAGAGAAAGAAAATAAGAACAAAAATCAGAAAGCAAATAAGTAGTAGTATTATTTAAAGCATAGAAGGAGAGTATCTTCATCTTTAGAGCTATGAATTCCAGCTTCAAATGGGCAGAACTAATTAGCTCAATGAGTTTTACTAGAAGCTGAAACTTGCTAACCACAACAGGATTTGTCACAAAATTATCACACTCAGTTTTACACACAGTTGTAGATTTGGGTATAAAACTCCTGAAAAATAGTTAATGATAAGAGCTGGCACAAAGGCAAAAGTCTCTGCTCTGTGGCTCCACAGCACAGGCTGAGTTGGAGGGATTGACTCATGAAAAATGTGAAGCCGTTTGTTTCATTCCTTTACTCTTGTAAAATTTGAAACTGTCCTTATGTGCCCTCTATGAGAGGCTTGAAATTCTTAAATATTCATGGCTGGGTCTTCTCCTGACATAAAACACTGTGATTGAAGAGTCTTTAGGGGAATTATGCAAATATAAACCCATGGAGCAACCTCATACCTAGTAGATTTCTGAAGAAAACAAACCTATCCAACAACGCTCTCTCCTTTTTTCTTTTTAGTAATTCTTAATATTTTTTTAGGCAATTTTGAAGAGAGAGAGGCCCTATGTGCTTTGTGAAAACTGGTGGCCCCACTGAGGGAGAAAGAGGCAAAACTCAGCAGTCAATCATCCAAACACAGTGGGCTAGCTGATGTACACATCCTTGCAAGTCACAGCCTACTTCTCACCAGCAGAGGTGAGATAAGAGGTCTGGAAGAAAACTGAGCACCTTTCGTATGTGGTCCAAGGGACAAAAGGTGCAAATCCACAGGAAAACACATTGTAATACTTCCCTTGTTCATAAAGTGACTAGTGTTAAATTGGATTTTACTATGTTGGTTTTCCAGCTATCTTTGGTGTGTAGATTTTTGTTGTTGTTGCTGTTGTTGTTCTGGTTTTTTTTTCTAATAGCTGTATGGATAATTACAGTGTGTCTTACCTACTCTGGATTAGAACCACAATAATTACAGAAAAGTCAATTGTAATTAACTTAGAGCAGGTAAGCAAACAGTTGCCTTGGGGTAGCAGTGTGAGTAAGCTAAATTTCCACAGCGTCAACCCAGAACTGCACAGTTCCCTGTTCATTACTTCTGGAACCCAGCAAGAAATGTTTGGGGTCATGTGCCTTGCCAAGAAGATAGAATTTACTCAGTGATATCTAAAAATACACTGTAAATCCACATTGGTACAAATGAGAATAGAACCTGGTTCATTGCTAAGTGAGGTAAACATAAAAATCAGAGGAGAGTGAATTGCCTGTTGCTGGAAAATATCAGTCCAACTTCAGTCTTCCTCACTTCTTTCTCACCCAGTCACCACAGAAGAGCTGAACACTTCCCAGTGTCTCAGGGTGAAATCCTGACCCCAGTGAAATCAAAAGGACTTTTTCTTTTGACCTCAATGAGGCCAGGATTTCACTCATAATTATTCAAGATAGGGAAATTATTTGGAACAATTTGTTATTCAGAAAGACCTTGGGAAATTTATGTAATTCTCTTCAGAAAGCCCCTGCTCATGAGTCACATTTAAAGTACTGATACAGTTTAATCCTATAATCTCAGAAAGCTAGCAGTTACTCTTTTGCAGCAAGTCAGAAATGGCCCTATTAATTTCCAGCTGAAGTTCTCCCAGTGTTGTTCACCATTTACCAACATCCAACCATTCAACTAATTTAAACAGGCTAATTCCAGATGACACTGAACTCCTCATTGCCAGCAGAAATTTCAGTTTCAATTTATTTTCACTGACTCAGTCTCCTTGAATGCTGGTGATGGCTTCATTCAACAAAGTTAATTCTGTATCATTCAATCCAACCAGGAATCTTAAAGTAACAGTAAAACTGTTTTTCCAGCCTCCAAAATGATTAGTTGGGCTAATAATTTTCAAGCTCTGCTGGTTTACTCAATTATTTTTCAGTTTAGGTGAACTTTTAATTAAGGTCAGCAGCAGCACCAGAAGAAACCAAGAATGTGCCTGAGAAATTGCATTAATTGTGGATTTTTGTGTTAAATGTACCACAAACACCAGCAAAACCCTACTATAATGGCTTCAGGTCCTCTCACCCACCTGTCACTAGAGTGAAAAAGAGGAGTGGTCAGTTGCCCAGAGCAGGAGAAATTGTCCTTGACCGTAGGAACTTGCTGTTCTCCTCCCCGGACAGCTCAGTGCCCTCCCAATCATCCTGAAATGCACCTCCCATTACTCCAACACTTTTGGGGAGGGAAGGCCTGCCAGGGGGCAGAGGCTTCTACAAGGATTTCTGCTGTGAGCTGAGTCCCATTTTGCAGAGCTGTTTGCCACTGGTTTGCTTTCCTGGGGCTCTTTCCTGGGGCTTCTGAACAGCACCTGGTAGGGCAGCTTCCAGTCTGCCTCTGGGATTGTTAGGAGCCACCACCACACAAATGACAAAAATAATCAGCCTGATGTCAGAGCTCCTCTGTAAGCTCAATATGCTGCCTTTTCATAACAACAAGGTAGATGCATTGTTGTTTCTAAGGAACAAATCTGTTTTCAGAAATGTTCAACAAATAGGAAAATTAGATTTTACTCTTTTTAAAAAATGCAACAAGTTGCCCTTCCTTGTCCCAGTTTTTGTACAAATTGTCCCTCTGTCTATAAGCCATGCAGAACACTATCTCATTTCCTCCGGGTTTGTGAAGGCTGGGGAAACAGTAGGAATAAGAGTATCAAGCCTTAGAACTTGATTCCATCCCGGCCTTTCTGACACAATCTCTGTTTACTTAGTCAGACCATGCACATGCTCTGGAGTTGCTGCCACTGGAGGTGCTGAACACTTCTCAGCCCTGCTCTGTTACCGGCACGGCTTGTTCCCGGGCTGAGTTAATGCTTCATTGCTTTACTTTTGGAATTCTCAACAGTTTTACTATTCATGTTACCCTCTCAATCCATGTAGGTTCAAATTCTCCCCGTTTTTTGTTTGTTGTTTAGCAGATGATTCTTTTCATCCACAATGAGCTTTTACAACTCATCTGCCAAGATTTTGAAATCGGAACATGCTTCCTAGCTGTGCACTTCCAGTATTTGAGGACATTCTTGTTTAATTTTAATATTGAAAGTGACTACTTTCAGTTTTTCTTGCCTAACAGCAGATGGCTGACTGTGCTTCTTGGTTTTATTTCTTCATACAAATTCCTTTTCTTCTGGTGCTGATGCAATAAACCTTGATAACCACTGAGGTTAATCTTAAACAGCATTAAGAGCAATTACAGTTCACAACCTCTGTGCACGCTAGTTGACCTTAAGCTTTCTGACATCCCACATCACTCCCGAACCATTTTCTGCTGCCTTCAAGCTTCTCAAGTGCTATTAGTCGGAGGAAAATTCATTTCCAACAGGAAACTCGTTCTCGAAAGAAATTGGCTGTTGTGTCACGCCCGATTTGCTTAGGCAACAGTTTAGCAACTGATCTACTTCACGTCAAGGCACCGGGACAGAAAGGAAAGTGAATATTCCTGGCTGTCCCGAGAAGCCGCCTCTCGGTTTATGGGAATACCAGCCATCACTCTAAGCGCGGCAGCGCGGGTTTGTCACCGCCTGGGCTTGTCACCGCAGGTCCCCAGCGCCGGTCCCCGCGGTGCCGCGCCGCCCGGGCATCCCGCGGCTCCCGGGGTGCCGGTACCGGGGCCGTGCCCGCTCCGCGGCCGCCACCGCTCGGTGCCGAGCGGCGCAGCCGGCCCGGGGACAGGCGCTGGGCGGGCTCTCCCGGAGCTCACATCTGGCGGCAGCCCGGGCAGGGGTTCCCACAGATGTGAGCCAGGGGCTCCCCCAGATGTGAGCCAGGGGCTCCGGCCGAGCTCGGCGGGGCCGGGGGCTCTCCCGGCGCTCACGGCACCGCCGCGCCCGACTTCGCCCCGGGGCGGAGAAACTTTTGCCGCGGGTCTCCCGGCGGGCATCCATCCCTCGGCGGCGGGACAGCCTCCCCGGAGCTCGCTCAGCCCCCGGTCCCGCCGGCACGGGCGGTCCCGCCGCTCCTCTCCTGCTCTCACCTACCTTCCTGCCGCCGTCCCGGCAGGAGCCCAGGCGCTCCCCAGCCCCGCCGTCCGCGCTGCTCCGCCGCCGCCCGCGGGAGAGCGGCTCCCTCGGCTCCCCGCTCCTCTGCCGTGAGCCCGGGTTGCATCACCCCCCTTTTATAGCCGAGCGGGCAGCGCTGGTATTTACTCTGGCGGCGAGTCCCTGGCTGATGTCATGCTATTAATAGCCTCTCCGAAAGAGAGGGAGGAGGGAAGCGGGCCCGTGGCGGTGATGCAAGGCTTCCCCGCCGGGCACGGCACGGCTCGGCACCGCTCGGCACGGAGCGACACCGCCGAGCCGAACCGAGCCGAACCGAGCCGAACCGGGCCGGGCAGCATCCCTCCGCACCCCGACAGACCCCTGCTCCTTCACCCTTCACCATTCTCCCTTTTCTCTATCTATCTATTTATTTATTTTATTAAGACTCTGAGAGAGTTTCCTTGCTTCTGACAGTAAAGCAACGTCCCCTCTCGCGACGTGCAAAAAAAGAAAAAAAAAAAGAAAAAAAAAAAAAGAGTGGCAATTGTGAATTTTTTTGTATTTCGGAAGGACTGAAAAGCGATCTTTCTCTAGAGAAAAAAAATGTTTCATGCCTTCATGCCTCCCCCCCCCGCTCCCCGCTCCTTTCCTTCCATTCTCCCCCCTCCTCCCCACGCTCCTTTAGATGACAGCTAAAAGTTCATTTCACATCAAGGAGAAGGCTTCGTTTTTTACTCTGAGGAGGAAAGACCCGTTTAATGAAATTAAAGAAAGCTAAAAATAGCACTGTTTGGGGGTTTTGCTTGTTTTGTTAGGGTATTTTTTTAAACTTTTCTTAAAACACAGCAGCATGCTATTTCCTTATGATTTCATGAAAAAACAGGGAGTTCCTACAGCAGAGAGGGAAATACGGTTGTGGCTGTGGTAAAGGGGTTTTTGTTTAGTTCTTTTTTTTATCCTCTGGTTTGTTAACAGACAGAAAATACTTTCTAACAGCCTTCAAAGTGCCAGAAAATAAGATGTAACAAAAATAAAAACAAAAACAAAACACACACAAAAAAAAATTTACCGGGAGGAGACACAGAAAGCTTACAAAGACAGATGCATGGGATTATCCAGTACAATAATAATTCATATATAAGACATGTTATTAAACCTGTCTTCAAGTCTCTGTACTTTGCCTTGAAAGACCAGGATGTTTCATGCTTGAGGATATTGTAACTAAACCAATATAAAATGTATACCTTCATACATAAAATGTATATCCCAATCAAGTGCCCCAAATGGTTGATTAATTTTACAATGTTCAATATGTCAGTTTTGATAATAGGTAATATGTCTTGAGTCGTATATTCTGGGATATTTTAATTACTTGGAGCATTTTGTCAAGGATATAGATTTCTAATAGTAGTTTGAAAGTCCCTGTGTGCATGTGGTTGTTCAGATATACATGTATATAGATAAAGATATAGATATAGATATAGATGTTATAGATATAGATATAGATGTAGATATAGATATAGATACAGATATAGATATATAGATATATAGATATATAGATATATAGATATATAGATATATAGATATATAGATATATAGATATATAGATATATAGATATATAGATATATAGATATATAGATATAGTATTGGCCACACAGACGGGAGTAGTAAATTTAGCTTTTTTAATGTTCAAGTGCAGGTAACTTTGCAAAATTAACACTTCTATTTTGCATTTAGCTGCCTGCTCTTGAAAGCAAAATACTGGTCTGGTGGGAAAGGAAGGAGTCTGGAGTAGTGACGCTGTCTTCCCTCCTGTGGAAGGTGCAGTCGCACCCTGTTCTCTGCAAACAAAGAAGTGCACTTTGTGAGGGCAGGAGAGAACTCCTCTGACCTACCTGGCAGCTCTCCATTTACAGCTCCTGTGAGCTTCAAGCTTTTTCACTCACCTCTAGATAAATCATTCTTAGCTCTATCAAAACATAGTTATTGCTGCATTTTTATTAATCAAGGTAAATCAGTGTCAAGTATAATGCCAGGCAAAAAGTTTGCTCTTCAGAAGGGTCTAGAGCAAGCTTTTTATTTCACCTTGGTACAGCCTAAGAAGTTCTTTTTACTTCAGAGGCATAATTTTATAATTCATGCTGTGCTCAAGGACAGCTGGCACCGTTTTTCTCAAGCCTAGAAGGAAAAAAATTCTTCTCAAGCAGAAGCCAAACATGGAAAATTTCTTCCCAAAAGATGGTTGGAAAATTTTAAGCACTGTGGAAATGTGTTAGCAACATTGGTTTTAGTGGCCAAGATCAGGTGCCTGCTGCAATTATGACAGAACTTTAGCAACTGTCTGTCCTTATTTAGGTAGCTGTATCAGACGTGGGAATGTATTTGGAGTATTTTCAGCTAAGCAGAGCAGTGTTGCAGAATAAGGGGAGGAAAAAGCATCTCCTTCCTTCCATGTGGATAGAAATACCTTGGAAATCGCAGTGTTGTTATCCAGCTGTGGATGCCCACTGACATCTACTTGTTTGCTACACATTGCTGGTCCCATTATTGCCCACGAGCTGCAGCCAGCACTAAAATCTGACAGCAAACCAGTTGTGCTCATTCTTGAAGTTCTCCTGAAGTGATCTGGCTCCTCCCTGCAAAGCAAACACAGAAACTGTTCCTGTGCGTGTTTGAGATTAGGCCACTGAAACATGTCCTGGCTTGAAACTCTTCAGTGAAAAAAGAAAATGAAACCACAATGAAAAATAAACCCAGCTCCACCGTGTTGTATAGGTTTTATCCAGATCACTTTTGAAACCAAAGCTAAGTTATTCTCAGTAAAGACATTGGATCACACCCCAGTTTAAAAAAAAAAAAAATTAAAAAATTAAGACTATCAGGAAGTTAAAGTAACACCCAGTACAGCCACCAGATGCTCTGATGTTCTTGCCAGTTTAATTTTCCATCTCATAAAGTATCTTTTATTTGCCTCCCCCTCAACATCTACCAGTCCTTTTCCAATCCATTTCTCTCTTTTGTCACAAACTGCAGGGGACAGTTCCCCTGAAACAGCGTTTTTTTGACAGACGTAACATCCATGTTCTTAACTTCTGTTTCCCTTAGGCCAGGTACAGCAGCTCATCACTCAGGCTGATGTGTACCGGGTTCTTTTCCCTCTGCAGAGAAATCAGACTGAAAAGCTCCTCACAGCCCTCCAGGAGTCTCCAGTGTGGAGAAAAGAATTCTTTCCCTTAGCTCTTTCTGACCAAGTCCTGCCTCTACATCCCTTGACACTACTTCACACGCTGTGGATATTTGATTAAAATTAAAATATAGCTGTCTCATTACTAAAAAGAGCTATAGACACCATCATACAGAGGAACAGACTCCCAATCTCACAGCAGAAGCTTTTTCCTGTCCTAACATTTATGCTGCTGCAGGACATCAGTCAGAGCAACACAATTAAAATCTCCATGTCCCATCCAGATCCTATGTTGGTTTCTGGTCACACAGTTCCATTAAACCCGTTCAGTCTGATGAAAATACAATGAGGTGTAAACAAATCAAATGTGTAGTGATAACATGAGTAAAACCTGCCTCTCTGTGTCTTTTGTGGTTTGAATTGCTTTAAGTTTTGAAATTACTGTAGCCTTGACAAGACAAATCTTTCCCTGCACAGCACATATAAGAGAAATAGGTTTCCATAAATCAGAGTTATCATGTGGTAAAATCTGCACAGAATCAGGTTTTCTGACTCTGCCTGAAATATTATTCTCTACTTCTCTGATGGGGACTAACCTCCATCATAGCTTTTGCTGTGTGGTACATTCAGGTCTGAATCTGTGTGGCAAGACTCCCCTGTTCACCAAAACATGCACTGATTTTGAGATAGTTTTCCCATTTGGCTGGACTACCACCAGGATTGAAACTTGGGACCAGTTTTTCCAGCACTAGGTTGCTACTGCCTGAAATAAGGGAGCAATCAGCAGCAGAAGTAGCATCAGCCATCCCCACCCAGCCCAGAGTTTTTCAGCAGCTGTCTGGGGACTCTCTGGGCATCTGTGGGCTACTTGCAAGGGTTTCTCCAAAATGTGAATAAAACCCCCTCCAAACCTACAGTAACAAGGACAAAATTCACTCTGGAAGGATTTGATTTCTACGAACCTAAAAGGGACAAAAATGAGAGTTAAAAACCACAGGGTTAGAGAACACTCTCACTGAGACTGTATAGCAAATGCTGCTACTCTCCTACATTTAATACCTCTCAAGCAGATGAGCATATGTTTTGTGGAGGGAAATAGGTGCTCTGTTTTAACTGCTTTGATTCTTTAACACTGAAGATAAAATTATTTTGCTCTTTGTTTTTCCCTCTTCAGATTTTCTTTCTTTCCTTACTGCCTTCTCCCATCACAATCCTGTAAATCCATTTACTCTTCATTTATTCTCCCCTTTTAAAATCCCATTCCCTGATCTCTTTTGCTTTGTTTCTGTAAGTTACCTTTACCATTTCTTTAAAATCACAGCTTCTCCTTTCCTTTTTCCACTTCCCTGTTTGTACTATTCTCACTTCTCTCTTTTCCCTCCCTGTATCCATGGATTTCATCATCCCCCTTTTTTCTGTTCCTTTTTTCCCAGCAATTTTTCTCCCATTGGTCCTTTTGGTTCTGCCTGGAAGCTTCCTAAATTTAAATGATTAATTTTCAATTTTTCTTTTGCTTTCTATCATTTTCCTTTTTGTTTCTCCTTTAATGAGATGGAGGCACTGATAACAAAATTACCACTGGGTGCCACACATACATTTCAGGACCAGATTCTGGTGCATTCTGGCATTACCACAGATTTTAGTGCAACATTACTAAATTAAAGATCCAGAAGGTTTTCAGTCATTGCTATAGGCAGTGTTTCAGAAGTGTGGGGTGGGGGTGTAAGATATACAAACATCTCTTCTCTCCAGCTGAGAGACAGCCCTGACACTGCCCCAGTCAAGTATATCTTTAGTTCCCTTTTGCCGAAGATTTTCAAGGTTTTTTTCTTTTATCAGATGGACTTTGTGCACCAGCCTAGAAGCTGCCCAAGCACAATAACCTGCAATTAAACTTTGTTATCTCTTTGGGTACATCCAGGTAATGAACAACAAGAAAAATAGATCCCACATATGGAAGAATCACATCTTAAACCAGACTGAACATAACAAACTCACTGAACAAGCAAAATGATAGGTCAGGTAAATTAACTGCCCTCAGGCAAATGTAAATTATATCTCCACAAAGTGCTTTTATAGTCCCATCCAGTTCATGGCAAGAAAACTACTTGTGCACAGATTCTGCCCTTCATCTCCCTCTCCCTATCCTTTCCACCCTCTAAAAGCATCCCAGATTTTGTTTGAGATCAGTTACAGGTTCATTCTGTACTTCATCTATGTCTTTACAGGTAAAAAAATGATCACTAATGAAAGTACTTAGACCTGATCCAGATGTTTTTTACGTTAATGGAAAGATTCCCATTGAATTCAATGAGAGAGAAATTTAGCCCCCGGAGACTATGAAAAAATCAGCATTTAGTCACACTGGTTCTCAGCATACAAAACTCTCCTCTTGAAATAACTTGGAAGAAGGGCTAGGAATTACTTGCTGAAGGTGTATGCTTCCCTTGGGTGGACTAATGTAATTATGGTTTGTGTCCTTGTTGTCTCCCAGGTGAACACCAAGGATGAGAGGAAGCAAGAAAGAGAATATATCTATTTTTACAGTGCTAAGTTACAGGCATTTTGGACACATTATGGAATTAATCATGCTGCTACACACAAATACAAACACACACACACACACATACCCCCTATAAAAACCAGCTGTTCCTATTGATTGTTCTTAAAACTGTGCACATATATAAAGAATACTCTGGAGTTTAATACCATTTATGACACTTTAAACAGCTCATCTCGTCTGTGTGGTAAATACATAAGTTACAATTTGCCATCATAATTAAAAATGGGCTTTTCTAATTATTAAACATTGATTCCTACATAAATACCATTTCAAATAGAAACACTGTATGGCACAGATTACAACCTACAGAAGATTAAAACAAGGCTGCCACTGCAGCTTTCACTGTGCTTATCATTTGTCCTCTCACCTCCTTCACATGCGCCTTGCCATGAAAGGAGCACATGAATGATCATAACCTTCATTCAGCCTCTTATCTCCCCTGGTTTATTTTTTTGGCTTTGACTGTACAGTAACTCACCCAGATAATGAGAACAAAGAGTAAATAAAATGAAACTGATAGAGCTGCACACAGCTTTAAAATGAGACTGCCTCGATTGCACCCCCTGAACTCAAACCCTGATTGCTCTGTGGGCTTGTGAGGCTGCTGCTGAGGCAACCTCAGCAACAGGGGAAGACTCAGGGTGCCACTACACCCACCAGGGCTTCCCAAGTGATGTCAGTCCAGCAGGGAATGCTATCCATGCTGGGTAGGGTCCATCTTCTCTGCAGTGACCCTTAGAAGCAGAATGGTTACAGAGCGAGAAAAGCAGACTGCAGGATGTCCCTTGTCCGGGGCATGTCCTCACCACAGGGCTGAAAAGTCAGGCACCATCTGCTTTACTGTCTAATCGGCTCAAAACTTCAGCATAGGAGAGCTTGAGGGACAGTCACACCGAGTAAGAGTCCCCAAACAGCACAGATGATCAGTGTGTGTTAGATCATTTCTCCTCAGAAAGAAGAGGCACAAGTTTCACCCCACTCAGCCAGAGGTGAGAGCCTAACTCGGGTCTTTCTCTCCAGACCCAGTGTTCTCACCGATGGGGTTTTATTAAAACACTAAGCCCAAGTTTAGAAGGGAAGTTTGGGGCCATGAATGTCCTGGCTCACAGCAATGCTCGACTCCACATTGCAGGTTAGATGGTTAAGTAGAAGAGATGGGAATTTATTTTCACCATGCACAGCCTCCATCTGTGGAGCTGGGCTTTAGTCCTACACTGGAAATAACATGAGGACAGCTGGGAAATGAGAGGGCTCCTTCTTCACCATCTTTGTGAAGACAATCTGATAATCTTCCTTTTGTTCTGTTTCCCAGTCTGCTGAAATAGATAATACTTCATGCCTTGGGGTAAAGTAGCTGAGATTCCCAAAAGGAACTACTGGATAAACTGCTGTATTTTATTTTCAGGTCAAATTTTAATTAGCACTCTTATGGGCCTTTTTTTGCTATCTTGATGCATTACTATCTATTCTTACTACTGAATGTATGTGTGGCAGTAGTATTTAGCAGCCCCAGTAAAGATTTTTGGTATGTTTTTATTATATATACAAGAGTTCTGTTATATATACAAGAGTTTTATACTGAGCTCTAAAAATGATGACAATATTTCAACTGCTAAATAGAAGCCCAGATTCAGCACAGCAATTAAATACATGGCTAAATATTCTCTGCAAAAGCCTTACCTAACTTAAGACTAGCTATTAACAAAGATCTCACACAGTCTCTATAAATATTATTTCTTATTTCTGTGTAATTATATTTATTCTAACACACTTGTGTTGAGAGCACCTGGCAAGGTCTAATATTGTGTCTTGTTAGAGAGACATTTTCCTAAACATATGGGCTGATCAATTAATTAGTTGCAGATCCTTAAATAAGAATAATTACTGTAATTTTTCTAAAAAACCCAAATGTTTAGAATTTTGGTAGATCCTATATTTTTTCCCGCAAAGGGAAAATGTAGTTCAATAATATTTAAATTTATTGGGTTTTTTCCTTATAAATTCAAAGCTGATCAAAGGAAAACATGCTCTACCATCCCATTTTGAAGAGATGTTCGGGAGGGGAAGGTAGTTTCCTTGTTAGTGAAGAAATATTTCTTGCCCTTGCATAAGCCAACATGTTCCATATTGTATCAGAAAAAATGTGAGATAAATCATCAGCTTCGTGGCTGGAGCACAGATATGACAGAGTACCCAAAACAAGCCATGAATTCCCCACAGATATAAATTGGCATAACTAATTTAATTTCACCACCAAAAATTTGACTTGGGATGCCCTAGCTTGATGTCTTTTGTTGATGATTGGTTTTGTGATTAAAGTATCTGTATGAAGTAGAGAGAACATGCAACCTAGCAGGCAACACTTAAATTCACCAGGTCTTTTTTTACAGGTGATCTACACTTTATGCAAAAGTGGATGTTTAGGCTCCAAAATCTTCTCCAAAACTTCTCTAGTGGTCTGTGAAATTTCTCGAACTCAGGCTGTAAATCAGCCACGTGTTATGCAGTGAGTGCTTGCAGGGAAAAAAGGGTTCTCACTGCAACTGTGAGGTGCACAGCTTTCTTTGCAGAGTGGGGGCATTAAACTTGGACTCAAGTTGCTGGGGGTTGGTTTACAATTTTTAAAGGTCACTATAATAACATAAAAAATATGACGTGACATGACATAACATAACATGACGTTATAATACAATAACATTATAATACAATACAAGTTATGTTATATTATGTTATAAATAATGTAATGTAAGCTATAAACTTATTTTTCCATAAATGTTGTGCATACTTAAAATATTCATGGAGATGTCTAAGCGTCTGTAGGTTTTGTAGGCTTCATCACCAACTTGAATATATGTCCAAACAGTGGCCCTTTTCTTATTTTAAAATGCCTGTTGTACATATTTTTACAAATAAATAAGGTGCTGTAACTGATGCAACTTCTCCCCCTTCATGGGTGTTCCAACCACAGGGTATAGGTAGGACAGATCTCTAATGGACCTTCTCTCTAAACTCATTCCTGTGTAACTGAGGCACTTCAGCATCCTTTGGCTTCCTGACAAAATCTAATCGTTGATTCCTATTTATTTGTGCATGTGCCTGCCCTAGAGGGACTCTTCCAAAACCCAGGGAGTTGTGATCACCCTTCTTCTATGATATACCCTAGCCAAGACCCATCCATGTCTCTCCCAGCACCTCCCAGAGCTCCACAGGAGGCTTGATGGGTGAAATTCAGCAGACACAGGAGATGAGATGAAATGAGCTAATCATCACCAACTTTCATCATCATGGTGACTCTTAGCACCATGATTGCCTACCAGCAGAGTCATCATCTATTTTTCAAATCCTCTCTTTGGTCAATATTAGTGTCTTTGCCCTCAACTCCCAGTTTCAATTCATTTTGCTCCCAATTCCCTTTTCACTTCCTTATGTGAATCCTCAGACTCCAGTTCAGGTGCAATTCACCTGCAATTATGAAAAGAGTTGAGCTTTGATTCCAAGTTCTCAAAGACCTTTGGCCTAATATCCATATACATTTATATGATAAGACATCTAAATATCCTGCATGGTAGGAGAGATAAGCGTTTTCTTGTGGCCATCCCTCCTTCTACTATGCCTGGATTATTTTAGACTTCACATGTATACCTTATTCTCTCTATGATCTGTGAGGCCACATTTCCATCGATGTAAGTATTAAATCAGTGACAGGGTTAGAGCAAGCCCTAATTATATTACAGTTTAATAGGGAAACAGATCATGTCAAGTGAGAGGTCAGCAGCATATTTTTGGAGCACATCTCAAAGTTCACCCAGTACACATCCTTTCCTTATACTGGAATATTTATAGTTTGTTTGTTTTACACTGGAAATATTCCTTCTGCGAGCTCCTCCTACGAGACTCCTCCTCCTTTTCAAACTCTCTTGTGATGGATTAGAATGGGAGCTTTAGAATGGACTAGCTGTAGTAACCCAAGGCAAGCAAATCCCAAGCTCCTTTATACATAACCCTTTTCCAGGGCTATCAAACACGCTGGTACCCAGACCCCATATATGCCACAATGAACAACCTTCATGTTCCTATGCTCACTCAAAGCTTCATTTCTGCATGAGTGCTCAAATACATCTGCTCCTCAGTTAGGAGCCTTCCTCAGGACAATGTCCAATGGTTTCTTGATATTAAATCTTTCCCTAGGTCCTCCAAAGTATGTGTTTTCTGATGGTGCCTATCCTATGCAGGGGCAGTGAGCAACTGCATGCTGTAGTCATGCCTTTCAAAGAACAGGTGCCTTTTCAGGAACTTGCTTTAAAGGATTGAGTGTAACAGGCTATGTTTCTGCTCCTAAAAAATGCTTGTGTAAAATCTTGGAGCAACCCTGGGAGCGAGAATCAGAAAGAAGAGTCTCTTCCTACTGAGCCAACTGTCCTCTCTCTATTTTCTGCATGGTCTCAGCAAGGAACATGGAGGGTGCTCCTGTCCCCATTTAGAGCCTGGTAGCTCATGTAACCTCCCAGATCAATGGAAGTAGGAGATTAAACCTTGTCTGGCAGCCACTGGAATTGTACCTGGCTTTTACATATCCCTACTGGATGCTTAAAGGAAGCAGCACCACCTCATCCTTCCACCAGCATTTGCAAGAGAGGAGTGATGCCTTGCTAAACTAGAAAGAAGAGGTCAGTGCACAGGCTGGGATCTCAGGTTTGTGTCTCTCAAGAGGACAGAGATGCTCCCTATAACATGAGGCATAAGTGGTTCCCCATCTCCTGCTGGGGAGGCTGAGCTGCTCCCTGCACACCTTGCTGGCTGATCCACCTCAGGGGGCTGAAGGCTTCCAGCTGAAAATCAAGTCATGTAAGACAGGGGATGTAGAGTCAGGTACTGCTGTGACTGGATTTTGGGTGGCTGAGGTTTTGTGGGAACTTTACCAGCTCCCAAGCCTCTCCAGTTAGTTTCCACTGTACAGTGGAAAGAACAGCAATTATTAACAAGGTGTAAGAAACCAATTTGTTTTCTACTGTGATGATCTAAGTGCACGATGACCAGGGACAACTCTCTTTTATAAAGAGGTGGGGAAATGTTCAGAGAGCAGAAAGTCTCAATACTTTCACAATCATCTATTTTGAACTCGTAATGTAACAGAGCTATCGTGAATATTTTAATGAGTGATTTAGCAAAGCTCACTACCACTTCTAAACAAAATGCATATTTCCATACCAAAGTAAAATACTGTTCAGAGTTTTTCTGAAAACATTAAACTCGTGTTGACAGAAGAATGAAATGTACACATAAAAAAAAATCTCTTATTAGAAATGTGTCTCTTTATTGTAAAATAAGCATCTTCATCTCAGCTGATACTCCAAGTGTTATAGAATCAATTTTTCTTTCCTACCAGAAAAGACAGCCACTCAGGCAGGTAATCATAGTATTGGAGGGTTTCATTTTGTTGAGTAAAAATTTTTTTCATAAGCTACTTTGCCTATCAAACAACAGTTAAGTCCCTTGATATAAATATCACTGCAATTTGATTATATGAATGAGTAGTTACTAGTTTGGATTTTTTCTTTAAGAAAGTGAAAGAATTTGGAAATCCTGACCTGAAAGGGTTTCACACATACTTAATTTTAATTGTGCATGTAATCCCAGTGAGTTTGGTACTACTCATATGCTTAAATTTAAGCACGTGCATAGGTGTCAGCAGGACGGGGCTTTAATATAGCACAAAATCTAATGTCTGGTTTTTCAGTGATAAAATTTATGCCTTAGTAAATTCATTTTTCTAAGAGAAGTCATTCTGTGAAACAAATTATAAAAATAAATCTGCACATAGCATATATTTAAATTGACATATATTAATATATTTATATATAGTATATAAATTTTATATAATATATATTATATATTAAAATTATTTCTTATTATTCAAATTAAATATTTCAATAAAAATTTCAATATTTCTAAGTATAACTATTACAATATATAATGTTTCTGAAAAGTACTGAGTCACATGAGGGACCTGCCACACAGCATCATAGAATAAACCCCTGGGGAGAAGGTTATTGAGAGCCAGGTAAGAACGGGATGAAATTATTTTCATTGCTGTTGGCATGGGTATGAACGTCCAACTGTATTCTGCTGCTGCTTCAGAGTAACATATTATCAGTTATCACCAAAATAGCTATTTTCATTACAGAAACATTGGGCCTTGCTACTATATATATATATACTCTGAAAACCCACCAAAAAATTACTATCAGCTCATTTTCCTATATTTTAGAAAATAAGCCAAGTCTTGATAGACCTGTTTACTTTTACATGCTTGCTACAACCATAACGACTTTCTGCACTGAATAATTGTCTGTGAACGTTTTGTTTTGGGAGCTCACCTTGAACAACAAGCTAACAACAACAAAACCCAACCAACTAGTAAGGGCAAGCAGTACTTGCAAGATGTTATCAGTTATTTCCAGAAAATGCCCCATGGTGCCTTTTTCACTCTGCTATTTTAAGTTAATTTGCAAAGCTTTGACAAGGAACAAAGGTTAAACACTTGGAATTTGCACTGCTTGTATGTTCACCACAGAATACGAAATAAATGTTACAAATAAATGGTACTTCCCCCAAGAAGAAAAAAGGTGGGGCATGGGTACAGCTGTTCTGAACACCATTAAAAGAAGACAATTCTTCTAAAGCCAGGTGGGAAAGGGAGAGGCAGAAATGCAGATTATTGCAGAGGTGTTGATTCAAGGCTGCTTTATTAGGGGACTCCAGGTAGGTATGGAGCTGAGCAGAACTGCGTTACAAACATCTGTTGTGTTACTCTAAGGAATAACACCTGAAGTACAGGAATCTGCTCTTGTAATACTGGAATGCATTTTAGCAACGTGACCCAAGGGCAGAGCTTTGGTAATTAGGGGTATTGGTAATTAAAAGTGGTGAACACATATGTAAATCCAGTGCAAAGGAGGTGGATGTTTGTATTTATAAAACTGCAGTCCTGGATGAGCTTATAGCAATTCAGATTAAATTTAAGATTGCTAAATTTTGCTGGGGGAATTTATTTCTGTTGATAGGGCTTGGATTGTTCTGTTTATGTTTTTTTGGGCTCTGCTGGCTGATTTTATCAACATTGTTAAATACATTCATGCTGGTCGTTGTAGTAGCAGCTGGAATGCAAAGCCATCTCCACCAAGCCATCCCTTAGTAAGTAAGAGATGGCCAAACTGAAGGAAACAGATTTAGATTTTTGCTTATTGTCACGCAGCATGAAAAACAGCAGAGAAAGCAGAAAACCTCCAAGTCCTGACTCTCCTGGCAAATGGGGAATGTTGTAAGTACAAGGTACTGTGGCGAACCTTTCCTCCTCCAGCTTTTCTCAGCCATGAAAAATCTTTTTTTCCCCATTTCTGGTCCCCATCCAGCTCTGAGAGTCAGTGACGATAATCAGAGCATGCCAAGCATCTGACCTCAGCAGATTTTCTTGTGAAATAAAAAACGCAGTGTGACGTGCAATTTTCTTCTGAATTCTTCAGATATGTCTCCTGCAATACATTCTTTCTGCTAACAGTTCTGCTATCAGCACTGTTTTCTGCATTTGACACTCTCCCCTACTTGTATTACTGTGGTATTTTATAAGGAAGTTGTTAACAGCTTATTTTCCATTCTAGCATTCTAGCAAATTGTAGTGGGTTTGAGCTGGTATTTCAAAATTAGCTTTCTACCTTCACAGCTAATCCTTGTGGGACGTATGAAACCAGTGATGTTCTGGGTGCTCAGCACATTACTGAATCAGGCCTCATCCGAAGGATATCCAGCCAAAGTTGTTAAACTTATAAATACAAAGTGACCCAGTTTCAGTCAAGAATCTACTTGTATGCAAACAAACAAACCAAGTCAGGAAAAGAAAAACAACCTATTTCTCTAATTGTTTTTTAAAATCCTGAGAAGTCGGTAATTTCTAAAAATTTCAGGAAACACTTGAAACAAGTCTAGACCAATAAGATTTTGTTTCATTTTTGTTTTTTTCATGTAGCTAATACATTGTGTAGTTACTGTTTCTGCTATTTATACAGAACATATTCATTGTAATTCTCTGTATTTTTTTATCACTAGCCTGCATAGATACTTTAATTACAGAGAAAAGATGTTGTGGTAACAGCACTCAATTTTGCCTTATCCTCATTGGTTTTCTTTTTTTGTGCTATTCCCACATATATGGTTCAAAGCACCTGTGAGATGATCTCTTTTTTTTTTTGTTGCCGCTGTTGTTGTTTCATTTTGATCTTGTTTTCCTGGCTGAGAGGATGTGTGTCACTTGTGTTTTGAAATGAACTCTGGTAAATAAAGCCGCTTCTTGAAAAGATCACTGCTCCCCTTTGAGCACGACTCTGCCATAAATATGCAAGTGGGAAGAAAACTATGAAGAACTTGTTGTGTGAACTACCCACGGGCTCGGTCTTCTCCTCGTTCCAGCCCTGCTTCTGGATCCTTCCCCGCAGGGCACACGACACCTCCCAGCCGAGCGTGACACCGAGTGCCAAAGAAGGGTAATTGTGTTATAAGACTTTTTAATTCCCCAACTTACTTCAGCTGTTATCAGCAGCTGGTTACTTCAGCTGGCTGATATGCCTCGGTGTCCTGTAAACATTCGGTCTAGTGCTGTGCATTACTCATAGTTGGAAAATCACTTTGACTCCTCTAGCATAATTATGTTAATGTCAAATGAGTCACAGGGAAACAGAAAACTTTTATCAGAGCAGCACCTCAGTGCCAGTTTCTGAATGCCCCTGTTGGTATGATAGAAGTAGGTTAGGGGTTTTAGGGGGAAAAAACAACTTTCATTAAATGAGTGATATGAAATTATGACGATAATTATTCATAAGGAAGCTTAAGTGACAATCAAACTTAGATTCACTGAAACACAAAATTGGTAAGAGAATAGCCTGCCTGATTATTTATAAGATAAGAATGAAAAATACTGAATTTTTAAACAATTACTTTTCCAAGAAAACTTCAGATCTCTTTCACACATAAACAGCTTCTCACATTCATTATTTAGTTTCAATGGCAGTAAGTGATTTATTTAAATTGACATCTTAATTAGATCGCATTTCAGAGCCAACCTCCTCTGATATTTTATTAATTTTACCTCTTTCTTGGTTTACTTAATGCTAGTGATCAGCTAGGAAAAGAAAACCAACACCCTTTCAGCTCATGTTTGCATCATAATGCAAAAAGCCAGAAGTCCTTCAACAAGCTAAAAGTTCGTGTAATATATCTTGTCCCAGCTTAAAGCAGACAAATGGCCAGTGAGAGCAGAATTTCTTCCAGGGTTTAAAGACAAGGAAACAAACATCTGTGACACACTGGCTATCTCAGGGCTAAGCTGCAGCACTTCTTTTTTTCTGGAACAGACAAGTTCCTCTGCTATTTGCCTACCAGGATTTTACATGCTCAAACATATATCAATATTCCCACGTGCCATCCTGACGAATAGGATATACCATCTGAATGTAAAGGGAAGCTTTTTTTTCCCCCCAGATGGCTGAAACGCCATTCTTAGAACACAAGAATTTTAGCATTCTGACGGATTCCACTGTGCTATTCAATAAAAGGCTCAAAAGTAAGCAGAAGGCAAAACCTGAATTGAAAATCATAACCATATAATTTTTGTCAGGAAAAAAAAATCACCTAGGGCAACGTATTAAAAATCTCTTCTTGATAAGTAACTGCATGTCCATTAATGTTCTATTTGAGAGGGAGACAAGACTTACATTTCTCTGGAAGCTCCATCCCACTGAGCATTTCTCCTTCATCTGCTGACTACTCATCTCATGCCTTTATTTTACTTCCCTCCACTTATCCTAGAAACGGATAATAAATTAAATCTCACATGTCCTATAAGAAACCAACTGTTGTTACTAAATTGAGTGGCAATATCAGGTCATGCCATAGGTGACTAAGTACCCCCCCCAGATTTCCCTACGAGCCATGATCTAAATATGAGGGTACAGCATCATCTCGACCTTATAATGAGTGAGGGGCTTTATTTCAGAGCACATCCCCGACCCAGAGATAACCTACTATGGACAACACCTGTAGTTCGGCGCCCTCAGCTCCAGGCTGAGTTAAAATTGTGTTTTATTATGTACAACAGTTCATGCCTAACACATAAGCATAAAGCTTTTACTCGTAGTATTTGGTTCTGTTGTGTGACGCGTGGCAACGCACAGGAAATACATCAAGGCATCCTTTCTTTGCAAATTAGCATCGTTCTATTAGCGATGTGCCTTTGTGGTTAGCCCCACGGAGGCGGCCGGACGCTGCTGCTGCTGCCCTGGGGCAGACCCGGCGTTTCCCTTCTCTCCGCGCTCCGGGGAAGCGGGCGCGGTGATGGAGAGAACACGCGGAGCACACGCGGGGAGCATCGCCCGGGACAGCCGGGGCGGGCACACCTCGGGCCGCGCTCAGGCCGCACCCGGGGCGCCGCGGACCGGCCCGGCGGGGTCCCTGTCCCCGGCAGCCTCGGGAGGTGCGCGGCGTTCGGTGCCGTGTGCGGGGCGATGCGCGGTGTGCGGGGCAGAGCGCGGCCGCCCCGCGCCCCCCCGGCCCCGCAGCTGCGCCCGTCCGTCAGCGCCGCCCCCCCAGGCGGGGCCGCCACGGCGCTGCCCCTTTAAGGCAGCGCAGCCCCCCGCGCATTCCAGCGGCCGCGTCACCGTTCCGGGAAGCGGGTGGCGTCACCCCGCCATCCCTCCCTCCCTCCTTCCCTCCCGCTGTCCATCCCGCGGCGGCGGGGCGGGCCCGGAGGAACAAAGGCGAGATAAAAATAGAAGGTGAGCGAGCACAGGGAGCGCGGGGAGCGCCGTGCCCGCTAGGCCGGGCGGGGCGGGGCCGCGCCCGAGTCCGCGGTGACGTCACGGCGCGGGCGCGCGCCTGCGCGGCCCCGCACGCCTATTCATAGGCGCCGCCGCCGGTGGGAGGCGGGCGCGGTGACGTCACGCGGCGTCACGTCACTTTACGTCACGTCACGTGAGGTGTGGGGCTCGGGCTCCGCGTCCCCCTCAGGGTGGCGGGGGCAGGGAGCCGCCCGCCGGGACAGCCAGAGCCCGAGCCCTGCCGTCGGCTCCCGGGGGCTGGTGGCTCTCGGAAACATTGACGGGGCTCTTTGTGTGGTGCCGTGGATTCGCCTTTATTTGGCAGCAGCAAGGGGGCCCCTGCCAAACCTCCCTGTGCGGGGTGCTGAGTGAAAGGATAACTGTGTGTCGCACTGCGAGCGAGGGCAAACAGCAAAGCGTGCTGCTCTGGCTCTCTACTGTGCTCTCCCAGTGAAGAAAAGCAATGCATTACCCCGGGGGATGGTTTCTACGCCCGCTGGAACACGACATTCCCCACAATTAATTATTACATAAGTATCGTGTCAAGGATGCCATTGATATTACGGTCATTCTCTCAACTACAGCAATGACAGCAGTAGCTTGTATCTAGAATGTTAAAAGAATGCTGGTTCATTTCTGTTCCAGTTGCCAAGTCCGCCTCTCAAGAGCAGCCCGAGGATGTTCCGCAGCCTTTGTGGTCATGGACTCTGAAAGGCTGAAGCCTGGAATTGTTTACAGTCCGGGGTTGGAGCTGGCCTTGGCCTTTTTCTAGGAATCAGATAATGTGAAAGGATACTGGGCCACATGTGTAAGCTTTTAATAGTAGTACTTGATAGACAAAGCTTACACACTCTTTACTGTAACTCTTTGTATTTCACAACTGGGTATTAAAAAGCTGCTGGGTCCTTTTAGATCGCTTTTGAATGCAGGTGGCGGGGGGTTGTGGTTTGTGGTTGCTTGGGTTGGTTGGGATTTTTTGTGAAATTGTTCATAAAAGTCGGTGACTCTCTGTCTGTCTTCCAGAGCTGTTGCTTTCTCTAGACAGACCAGACAGCAGTCAGGTCTCTAATTTGAGATGGCATCTTCCCAGCCATTCATATTCAAAGAAAATGTGGTGGACCATGTGAAACAAGGAACTCTGTCATCAAGTAACTTCTGGTACACTAGTCACTGTGAACAAGTGAAAGATCTATAAAAAATTCACCAAGAGTTATACAATAAGCACCAAATAAAACACCAAATAAAGCACCAAATAAAGGTCTTTGTAGAGGAGCTGCAAAGTAGGTTGAAATTTCCAGAAGGCAAAACTGAGTGTGCCAAGTTCTGTCCCCATAGGACTGATGTGTCTGCATCAGCGTGCTCTCACCCTCTAGTTTAAGGGTCTATTTATTTGAAAGATAAGTGTTGAACTAAATATAGACTAAACTAATCTGAACTAAATCTAAACTAGGAATATTTTCATTCCACAACTTAACCAAATAGTTGATTTTGTACTATTCCCAAGTGGTTTTGAGTAGGCTTAGCCAAAGTCTCAACTGAAAATTGAAGGAAGTAGAGGTTCAGCCCTTTTTGTGTGCCAGTGCACTGTTCAATGTTAGCAGTCCTTCTTGTTCAGCCTTTCTTTGTGATACAGTGGCATCTGTTTGTGATGGTTGCCATTTGGAGGATTTTGTTGTGCAGTGTGGTGATGGTGTGGTGCAGTGCAAGCCTGAGCTGAATTGTGCTGTCCCAGAGCATTCCAAGGGAGGATGATGTGGTTATTAGAGAGTAGCTGTGTCTTTAATTACATTAAGTCATACAGAGGAAGAGAGGAGAGGAGTGGGCAAGCTTTCAGGATCACAAGCCTTTCTCCTTCAGCCACCTTAAAAAAGAAAATCTGGAAAATTATACCAGTAAATTTGTGATGTTCTTAAAACTGTGTTCTCCATCAAAAACCTGGATTACTCAGCTTCTAGAAATGTCATAGCTGCTAGTCTTCCACTAAGGTGTTCCTGGTTACATGCTGCTAGGGACACACCTGTCAAACAGAACTGTGTTTGGACCCATAAATGTGTTGCTGCACAGATAACTGCTCAAAGTGCACCAAAGGAGCCCTGGGCTATGTTGTCTGGAGATTACACTGCATCTCCTCTGAAGGGGGAATTTGCAATGCTTACCTCACCATTTAGTCACCTGGATGACTGTATGCTGACAATAAAGCAGGCTTCTGAATGAGCCACCAGAATATCATTGCAAAGCTTACTGTAACTTGAAGAGAAAATCTGTACTGATTGTACATCTCTGCAGTGGTGTACCAGCCTATGCTAGAACCTCCCTGCAAAACAGTTAAATAATCTTCTAAACCTAGAAAAAAGAAGTCCTGTGGTTGGAAGCGAAGCTTTCCTGGAATTTTCTGTGTGCCCTTCATGGCTTTGAGGTGGTGCCCCCTATCAGAAACAACCTTCCAGGAAGTCTGTGAGCACTGAGCAGTATCAGTCTGTGTGTGAGTCTTGCATAATAAATGCCCTCGACTGCAGAGCTATGGATTCTACTCATTCCCATCCCAGAAAGTGAGGTTGAATTTGCTCAGTGTACTGAGTGTCCTTATGGAAGTTATTGAGAACAGCTATCAGGCATGGAATGGCTCCCACAGGCTGAAAGACAGAAATGGCCTGTAAGTAGCTGGGAAATATTTTCACAAAGCAATCCAAGTGGGCTAACAGAGTACCTGCAAAACATAAGCTCAGAGCTTAACATTTTCAACCCAGGTGGACACTTAAAAACGGTAGTTCCAGCAGAAACGTAAATTTGGCACCTAATTTTGTCCTCCTGTCAGCCCTTTGCTTTCACATAGGTAATAATTAACAGCTATTCTTCAAGTTCCATGATGGCCTCTCTTCACTTCTAAGTGTCAGTTACCCTTCTATCAGAAAACATCTAGCTTTTTAGCATAATCAAGGCATTCTAATTCTTATGAGACTTATTAAGGTCCACATACATTTAACAGATCCATTGATCTTATTTTAAAAAAGGCACTTTATACTTTCTGTTGCCTTCTATGTCTGGAAACCATTTTTCAGGGCAGACTAGAAGTTGTTTCTGGTGGAAGCTGGACTCCCTGATTCAACAGGGCTCTTTGTTTTCAAGGAATAGAAATAAAGAGGATCTCTTTTGAGTTTCCTTTAATTATAAGCCTGAGGGCAGAGGGAGAGGAGGAGCAATTTCAGTTTCTCAGTATGATGTTTGTGATTTAGTTCTGCCTGGAGGAGTTGCTGTTTTGTTGCTAAATGATAATTGCACCTTTCCTGTGGCTGTAGAGGAGATTTGGCAATGTTGCACTCGTGATTTGTGAGAGCTCTCCAAAAAGTTAATTGGGAATTTCTTCTGTGACTTGAACATGCTACTCTCCTTCACAGTCCTAAGGATTTCCTTGTGGTATGATCCAGGGCCGAATGTCAAGTCAGTTCTTGCAGTCTGGCTTTTTCATTCTGGAGCAAACACGATGCATTTGAAATGTATCTGAGATACCATTTTCTCATTAGATGGTTACGTTATGCAAGGTGGAGAATGGCAGTTACCCTTAGAGCTATTTATTACACTCGTGGCTCTGAATCTAATGAGGGAAGATGGGAGTCAAGAAGGGACATGACAGAAGTTTTTGTAGAAGTGGGGATAGTCTGGATGGTGAAGGTATATGAGAACACTAAAGTTTAAAAAAAGATTTTTTAAAGTGTGTGCAGTTCTGCTGTTACTTGTGAGCAGCCCTTGATCAGGCATGGGCACTAAGTCAGTATCCTCTTGTTTTCTTCATGGCAGTCTCCTGTCTTTCTAGCAGCACCAAAGTAAAGGATCCATGACTTTTTTTTTCTTTCTTTCTTTCTTTTTTCAATTACTTTATCTTATTCCTTGGATGTTAACTTCCTTTCTCTGAGGAAAGCAGAATTGTCATTGATCATGATGACTCCTCTTTTCAGGTAGAAAAGAGAAGTAAAGATGTGAGCAAGAAATTTAGGATATATGCAGTCTGCCACAGGGTGTTTTGGGTAAGTTGTTCAGTGCTTTCTGACAAAGACAGGAGGTGTATCATGCCCATCAGGGCCACATGGTGAGCATAATGTTAAAGCTGTTAATCATGTAAGTACCTGAGAGAATTAGAAATTGCACATTACAGGTGTTACCTGTTTCTTTTGACCATTGCCTGCTTTCTGCAGAACAGCAACTGCAGCATCTTTATAAACTGAAACAAGGTAGCTTTCCAGGTTCTGTTGTAGTCTAATAATCTCACAAATGGATTTATTCCATTTGTGGCATTTGTTACATGACTGAAAATTTGGATAACTTAGTAAAAAAGGTGCCTTTTTATTTCTTTCTCAAATCTTGTTAAGAGTTCAAAGCATTCAGCTCTAACAAATTTTCTCATGGTTTACTGTGAATCAATCAAAGTTTAATTCATATAATAAGGCCATCATAGCTTTTTATGTAATATGAACTACTTCATAAGTCTCTTAATTTCTAATTGACATTTTGTCACTTCACCTAGCCCGTGCTCAAGGTCAGTGCAGGATTATTACCTGTTAGTGTTTGTCATGACAGGATGAATTACAGAATTTATGAACTTTTTGTAGTTGCCACTGCTGTGTACCAACAGTGCAACTTGAAAACTTACATTAAATATGGCTTTCAAAATTCAGAAATAGATTAAGCCCTATTTCTCTGTTCTCCCTTCTAATCCTTCCTGTCCTCACCCACCTCCACCCTTAGATCAAAGTTTCCAAGAGCGTAAAGTCAAAATGTTTCACATAAATCTCCTCGTAAAGTCAAAATGTTTCACATAAATCTCCTCCATGCAGCTCAGGCTCTTTGAAACTTTTGTTGTCTTCTGTTTGTTTTCTTTTTGTTGCTTCCTCTGTATCCACTGTATCCACCAAGTCCTTTTTTTTTTTTTTTTTTTTTTTTTTTTTGACGTCGATAACTTTATTAAGTTCCCAAAGAAACATCTGTGGTATACTGTAAATCACAATGAGAAATATGTTTTGCTAATTAAAAGAAGTTTAAAACAAGCTAAAACCTCATTGTTTTCCCAAAAGGCTCCTGTTTTTGTAACTGTTTAGGTTTCTAAATTCTTTGGAATTTGTCTTTTGCCTTGGAATGTCTAACTAAATGTAAGATGTTGAAAATGGACTCAGTAGATCATGACTACCATTTTGAAATTTCCATAAACAGCAGAGTTCCACTGTGCACTGTGGAACATTTCTCTGGTGAACACAATGCTTAGCAGAAATCCTAAATCTGTTATTCATTCAGTTGAAAGCACAGCAGAGGCAAAACCAATGCATGAACACATATCATGGCAGCAGACTTAAATGTTGTCAGAAGTTGCCCTATGAGAATTTAATCTTCAATTTTGTTGACTTTTCTGCATGTTTAGATCTTAAAATATTTTTTAAATTGAATGATTCTGAGATGGTATCTTCTTTCTGCTCTATTTAGAAGCAATGAAGGTAAGGTAAAGGTGTTTTGCAAGTGGGCCATGACCTTGTCCCTGTGGAGCTCAGTGACATTTCTTGCTAACAGAAGTGATGCACGACTGAAGTGTAGGTTTTTGGGTAGCAGAGTTTTTCTCCTTCTTGGTTTCCTTTTCCACAGATTGATTGTTATGTCTATGTTGTTGTAAAAGCAGGGTGTTCTAGGCTTTCTAATTAGCTCCTGTCTGATTTGGCATACTTTCTGGAACTGAGACATTTCCTACAAAAGCTTGGTTCCTTCCTCATCCCAGTAACATCACTAAATTACTTTTGAAAAAGCATTTCAGTGCTACCACATGCCTAATTATAAGTTGATTTTTTTTGCCTTTTAAATTTGATTTGTGTTACGAAAGTGAGATTATTTTTAAGGATTGAGTTGCATACTGCTTAAATATTGTTCAAAACTCTACAAAAAAAACTTCCTTTGATTTAATTTTCATGAAATCTTTCATTTTATTAGCATTTTAGAAAGGTTCATTACAATAACTTGTCATGGTAGCTTATGTCCTAAAAACCCTTTGTAATCTGGAAAAAACATTATTTTTTTAACCTTTCTACTACACTTGACAGAATACTTAAAACTAAGCCTGATTTTGCTGTAACTTCTCTGATTCAGATTGCTTTTAATTGCTGTGGTTACAGTGTAGTACTCTTCCTACCTCCTGGGTAGTTATGCTGTCTTTACTGCAATCTTTGTAAGGGTTTGAAAATGCAGATGAAGAAAGCCAGGTTTTATCCTTTTGCTTCTTGAGAAGTGCTGCAGTTTTATTCTTTCATGATTGCTGTTCTGTTTAAATGCTAAAATTTAAATTTTAAATTTTGCACCGAGAAGAAATAGTTTTCAGCTGTTGAAAGTAAGAGTGCATCTGTAATAAGGGCTATTATGATTAATTTCAATGCTTGTTGTCAGTTCTCTGAAAAATATAATTTCAAATCTAAAAAGGCACAGTCTTGTTTACTTAATGATCCCTTAGAATATATTCCTGTGTCGCTGAGATCAGTGATAACAGGATGAGGTAAGAATTGATTATTCACAGTAAGATTTTGAAGTTCATTGAGAGTTTTAACACTAATGGATGATATTCTGCACCAAAAAAAACGTAGAAATTATCACTTATTTCAGAATGAATTCGAGTGAGGCCGAATTTGCTGAAAAGGTCTGTTTTCACTCAACTTGGAATATGAGGATTATCTGTTGACATGTATTTAAACCAAACTGGTGTGAATACAAACCAGATGTTTCTTGGGAACATTTTTATAGTACATTTGAACCATAAAACAAGGTGACACATTTTTTTAATCAGTATTCCTGATTGTGCGTTGAGAAAATGTGTGTTCTAAATGTTACTTTGCTATTTCTAAGTGGACAAGAATCTGCAATCTTATACAGCATTAAGTGCTGCAATGAAAATCTAGATACAGGATAGAATTACTGTCTATATAAAGAAAATAAATGGTGTTTTATTTAGATCTTCAACACAAATAAGGATTCTTTTAAAATTATTTTCAGTAATCATTTTAGAGACTTGGTTAAATCTTGATTTCCATATCCATTCTCACTGAGCCCACAAGAGGATGTCAGCAGGTAGCTGGTGACATGTAACAATGACTCTAGGACTGAAAAACACTTTCATATTGTGGAATTGTTGCACACTTAGTTGCATTGATTCAGGAGTATCTTTATGTTATAAAACTTTCACTGTCCCATTAAGTTCTTCCTGCAAACCCTCCAAGAGGAGATAACCTGTGTCCCCAGTCTTACAGTCTCTTCTCCCCTTGTGAATGTGCTACTCAGGGCCAGTGCAAAGGAGGGACATAATGGCATTGGAATGTGCTAATACCATAGGTGTAGATTTGTATAATTTCTAATAACAGCAGCAAGGAATGTTATTTGGAGTTGTTTTTACTTTTTTATTTCACACACATACACACAGACACACACACACACACAGACACACACACACACATACAGAGTCAATGTTTCTCAAAGATGAGCTTGGCAGTTTCTGGTTAATTGCATTCTCTAGCATTTTGTAACTAATATTTTATTATTTTGATATTCTTATTAAAAATAAGACGTACAATTTGGACAATTAATTCCTGTAAACTGTCCCTTTAATGTATTGTAGCGTTAAGTCTTGAATCACAGTCACAGGAGTTTTGATATTTATAGGATTGGGAAGATGACTTGTGTGGTCTTTGCTGGGTTTTGCTAAATACTTATATTCATCAAAGAGCATTTCTCTCAGACTTGAAGTAAATTAAAGGAGAGAAGTCACACAGAGGAAGAAATACTTTCTACCCCTTCTTCAGGTCTCCTTTTGTTTTCATTGTATGAAGCAATATACAGAGAACATGTTAAAATTCATCTGTACCCTTTTTGGGTACCTTCAGATAGCTTTTCTCAAAAACTTTGTGATTTATGAAGAACCCTTATTACATCTGACACTGAATCCAATCAGTCCTTTTGTGAAGTACACTGTCTACATGCCTATTCCATCTCATTGTGCACATGGAGAGATCCCAAAGTTATAAATAAATTCATGGTAGCCATATGTCATGACAGCGTGTCTAGTTGGGGTCTTTGAGGCACAGTTGGAATATACAGACAATATAAAAGCTCATACTGCATAGTGTAAACTAAAACATTTTTGAAACTGGCAAGTTCTGGTTGTTTGCCTCCATCATTTTCTAAACATGTACAATAGTCTTACCCTATTCCATTTAGCTGAATTTGCTAAGAATATAAACTGGTCATAAAAATGTAATTACAGCTTGATCCTGTACACTGATACAGAGATAAAGTAGTTCAAAATGCAGTCGGCATTTAGGTGCTTGTATAGCTTTGTGTGTGCAGTTCAGCTGCACAGAGGATGTGTTCATTTAGCAAAGGGCTCAGGCTGCTTCTTGTTCCGGTTTGTTCCTGCATTTTTTCCCCTCTATTTGGTGGTATTAACCCTTTGCAGAAAGGCAAGAGCATGTTAAACAGTATCAGTTTGTTGGGTGAATAGATCATAGGTAATAGCAGATGCACAAAAAATTCTCTAACAGTGATAGGGGTTTCTAGCACTGTTTGCAAAGCCTGGCTCTATAAACTCTGACCAACATAAAGCTGAAACAGCTGCCAGATTTACTGTCAATTAGCTCTCTTTGTGAGTGCTCACAAATCTGGGCATCTGGCTGATGTGTCAGTTTGGGAACTTCAGTCACACTCATTTAGCAGGCACTCAAGGGTTGATATCGATTGTTTTGGGGTTGAGTTGTTTTGGCATGGTGGCTTGTTTGATCCAAGTGCTATTGAAAGCAGCACAAATCTCTCCATTGACTTGGATTAGTTGGTCACTGTATGACATAACAAGCCTGTGTTGATTAATTCCCTGCAGTTCCTACTATGACCCCACACATAATAATGGAGAACCATTAATTGCCATTGTCACTGTTAATCAGTTTCCAGTAATACCTCATTTTCGGGCTGAACCCCCCAATCCTACACAGTGTTATAAATAAACCCTGTAAACAAGACCTCCTTGTCACATTCTTAGAATAGTAGATGCAACATTTGCTAAACATAGAACTTTCCCAAAGTCATGGTCACAGGTTCATGTGACCTGTTACAAAAGTTGCTGATTTCATTGTTTGGTTTTTGAACATGACTTTCGACTTGTAGCCTGATGAAGGTTGCTGCAGCCTGTGAGCAGGAGGGCACAAAGGGCGGGGTATTGCAGAAAGGTTTGTTGCTGTGACTCAGTTTTTGCTGAAAGTAATGCTCATTTTGCTTGTCTTGCTTCCTCCTGCTTATCAGGAAGTGCCCTACAGCACTGCAGTAAAAGAGCACTGCCTGTTCAAAGAACACCTTCAAAACATACTAGAAATAGTGAACTGTAGAAAAGCAAAGCAGTAACCTGTAGTGTTCCTTTCTTAGTTGTGAAATTTGGGGGGAATACCCATGCTGCAGTGTTACTTCTTATTTTAGGTATCTATCACTTCCTGTATATAAATGTCATATAACTTTGGACAGTTGAAAATGTCTAACAAATATTTACTGGACAGTATTGTCTTACTGAGGAGATAAAGTGTCAGCTTGTCATGTGTTTTTAGGCTACTTTACTAATACATTACCTAAATTACCTTAAAATTTATGAATAATATGGACAGTGGGGAAGTCACCCTTTTTTGTAGTTCTGCAAGCTAATTACTTGGTCACCCATTTGTATCATTGCAAAGCACCGTCACTTTGAGTGTTGGTGCAGCTTTGGTAATGATTGTACCTCCTAAATAGACTGTGATTCTCAGTATAGGTAAAGTATGTTTTGAAATTCATATAAAGAAGAATTATGAACATGATCAGAGTGCCATTTCTTCCTTTTTAGAGTTTCTTGCTCTGTGAGGTGTCTTCTGCTTTTTCTTACATTTCACTGTGTGCATCCCTCAGTAATTTCACATGATGAAATAGAAAACAAGTCAGAATAGTACACAGATAAAAGTCAGTATAAGGAACCATTATATCTCTTAAGGAGGATGGGCTACTTTTTCTCTAGCAGAAATACTATCTCTTTGATTAATGTTGCTGTTGTCTTTAAGCCTAGGAAAAGAAATGTATTAAAGTAGATTGTAGAGTGCATTTTTGCTCTGCTCTGTAATGTCACTTTAATTCTTTATAAGAGGCAATTAGATAACAAAGCATGTCTTAGAATATTGTATTGATGTCTCTACTCTCAGATTAAGTTTTTAGAAGGAAAATTTTCTGATGGATTTTTCTTTTACCTTAAGTATCAGTGGTTTTCTTGCTTAAAGTCTCATTTCGTACCTGAGGAAAAAAAGAAATAGATACTAACCATAACAGAGGGGAAAAATGTTTTGTTTTGTTCATTTGATTGGGTTTTTGTTTGTTTTTATTAACATGTAAGCGTGATCTTGTACTGATTCTACGTCTAGGAGTGTTTTTTTGTCTGCTTTGTCCCCCGGTATCTGCACATGAGACAAGAGAGCAAAAAGGTTTTGTCTTCTTCCCTGTGCACTGTTCCTCTGTCTCATTTTTCCATAGGCACTACAGCATCTGTGCATTCCTGGCCCCTGTGCATGGCCTGAGCATAGGAGCCATTTGAGCAGTCAGAATGCTTTTATGTGCAGGCAGCCAACTCTCCTGGAATAATTTATAAGAGCTGCATCAGGAGCAAAACTGGGGAATTTGGAGGACTGCCCTGCGTTGTGCTGATGGTTGTATGTGACCCTGACCCTCACTGAGGGAGGCACAGGCCACTTCCATTACGTTGTTCTACCACTGCTGGTGTAGAAGAGCAGCAGATCTGAGTTGATGTGGGCAGTCAGTAGGTATTGAGAGAAATCAATACCTACAGTAAAGAAATCACAGTAAGGAAACCACTGTGACTCCAGAGCGTGTTGCTGTTTTGTTTTGGGTTTTTTTCTGCTATGTAACTCATGTCCTCCTGTTAGCCCAAAGAGTCACCACAGTGCAAAGTGGTGGTGAGATAATGTGTCCATACAAGAAATCCACTCATTTTTGTGTGGCAGGGTGAACTCAGGTGCACATTTCCTGGTTCTTTTTATTACAGTGGATTTTGCTGCTGTCTTAGTTATTATTAGTGGATTCTTAGAATTATTAGTGGATTGTATATTCTGAAGAGGTTGAAGTAATTGTGAATATCTGTGAAACACTAATAGCATGTGAGTGTTGTAAGCAGGTAGCCACACTAGGAATTGGTGGTGTGAGCAACTGACGAGTTGTGTAAATTGATCTTTACCTGTCCTTTAATTTTCCAGTGCCATATCAAGCTGTGTTGTTGGGGTTTTTTTAATGTATAGATAGGACTTAAATTAATGTCAATATTTAACTTGCAACTCGAGCAAAGATTACAACAAAACTAAATGTAATACTGAATGTCAAAGGAGCCTGCAGGAGAGTGTGTCTCTTAGATCAAATAGTAATGGTTGATTGGAAATTCCAGTCTCACCCATGTATGGACCTTTTGAAGAATGAAAGTATTAATTCCAGTAAACATAAAGGCAAAACCTAGGGGTGTGAGGGCACTGATTATCCAAGCATATTGAAGACTAAGAGGAAGTGTAGTTGTACATTTACTTCGTTAATCTTGTGTAAGTATTCAAATTGTATTTTTATTGTAAAGTGTTGTTGTTGTGAAGCTTTCAATTCCATTGAGTTGCCCAAAATACACCATTTTGCCAGTGATCTCTGAGCTCCGTGCTGCCCCACCTAGATCTCTGCAAGTATCCCAGGAAATTATTCCAAAGCTAGAACAGGCATGTCTAGATTATATTGCAGCCAGTGTTATGACTGTATTTATAATTACTGTGAGTTAACATAATTCTTTCCTTTATGAGGACAGCTCTTGGAGAAACTTCTGTTTCTCTTTGATTTTATTGTTTCTGTTGGTGTGAGATAAAAGCTACTCAGGCTAAAAGAGTATAAAAGCTTTTTCTTATAAAAAAAAATGGTATGCCAGTATGAACACATCTGACATGAAACCAGAAAGTAAGTCAGTTGCAATCTATGCTTTTAAAATTCTAAACGATGATGTACACAAGAGGTTGTAAAGTAACTTGAAAAAGGACCTTATGATGCATATATCTTGTGTAATTCTGGATATTCTGATTACAGAATTATTTTTGCACGTACCCAGATTTAGTCATGTGTGGATCAACCACAGATAGCTCTGTAGATTTTTTTGGTAGGGAAGTGACATAGCAAGCAGTATAGGATGTAAAACAGAAATGGGCCATAATGAATTAATCTTTAGTGTTTGACTTAGACTTATAATTAATTACACTCTTAAAATTCACTCATTCTCAACAGGTAAGAGTTTGAACATCACTATTTATAGTAAAAAAAAGAGGCTTGTTAGAATATTAAGTGACCTGAAGTTTACCAGTCTAGGTATGATTTAATCTAAATATACCTATCAATGGCTCAAAAGAAGTCAAATGCACACAGCAGTTTGGCTTCATGAGAATGCTCTTCTGGGAGCTGATGGAGTGCAGAGTTGTGTGACAGTGGTCTCTTCCCTTCATTGCTGAGCATTTATATCCATGGCCACCCTTAAGAATCTTATTTTACCTCTTGGCTCCATGCACTGGGAGGTCCTGTTGGCATAAATGAGTATAACTAAGCCCTGGGAAAAATAGGATTTTTGGATTCTCCTTCTTCCCTGTGCTGGAGGTACAGTGCCACTTCTTCTATTGCCCTGAATGCTGAACAGATATTTTTTCAAATATTAATCCTGCCTAGATAAATCTTCCTCCTAGAGTTCTGCACTTCTCCTTTTAGTTATTGTTCAAATGGCAATCTCTGTAACCTGACAATTTTAATTTTTCACATGAAATCAGGCATCAGTTCTGTTCCACTGATGATATCAGTTCAGGATTTAAATATTTTTCTTAACACAATGCAGTATACATTATTCATAATTATAAAGTATAATTACTGAGTCAAGTACATTTCAAAATATATATAGAACTGCTCAGGGTAACCATTCAGAAATGCACTTTGTGTGCCTATGCTGATCTAAAACCTTATCTCTTCTGCCAAGTTTTTCACAAACTAATGTCAAGATCACTGTATTTTGATTGAGAAGTTATTTGGCTTTTCAAAAAAACACTATATTGATATGCATCGTCTACCAAGCTGGTGAGCACCAATCATACAGTTTTGGTAATAAGTAATTTATTTTATGCCTGTGTATGAATACATATAAAAATATAATTTATGTCTATAACTTACTGCTGTTCCAATGGATTTGATATTTCCTATTGGTTGTAAATTAGATTTATTTTCCAGTTTAATATTTTCTATATGACTTTCTAATCAAAAGTTCTGTCATGGAGAAAAAGAATACAGGGAAGTTATTAAAAACTACCTGGCACAGATAATGGATTCATTTCCTTGTAGTGGGTGTTGCCCCATATTGTCAAGTGCAAATGAAAGATTTTTGTAAATGATTGATTTATAGAATGGCAGAGCATATTACAAAAAACCACAGTCATTTACAGTAAATATTTAGGTTTTGGTCTTGGGTTCTAGTAAGGCTGTTTGGAAAGAAAACAAGTATTGGGATTTTGTGTGACTCACTGTGGTAGGTAGTTCTTGATCTGTGAAGAATATACATTCTACAGTCCTTGGAAAGTACACTGTTGATTGTATAGGAATTGCTTAATGCATTCCCAAACACTTGATTAGTAAATAATGCTCTACCTGAGTGAATGTTGCTTACAGAGAAATTCCATGCTAGGTATGGTATACCACAGACTTAAATGTAAATGAGAGTGTGTTTTGTTTTTCTCAAATCTGTGATCTGGAATGACAACATAGAATGGAGTTATGCTGTGCCAGAAGGTCTTAGTAAAATCCAAAATCCCCACAAAATATATTTAGTTTCATGTCTTGTTCTGCACTCTGTATGTGAGCAATGCTCATCCAGGCTTGCAAATCTTTTAAGGAGATGTCGCTGTAATTGCTGATGTGGATGTCTGGAAAGTGTGTGCTAACTAATGTAACATGCAGACTATGTCTTTCTGATGTTGAAATAGTACAGTTAATGAAATGGCATGATTTTGTGGCAAGACTAGCATAAATGTAATTATTCAGATGCAGGCTTGTGAATTATTTTGGTGGTTTTTGGCATTAAACGTGAAGTTTGTTTCACGAAGCAGAAAGTCTGCTTTTGGAGTGAGATGTATGTAAGCTTGTTCACAGTATTTCCTCTCACTACCAATCGTCCTTGTACCATGTGTTCTAAACTAAACAGTCCAGATTCCAAACGAATGCTGATGTCTACAGTACAAACATCTGCTTTATCATCCTTTAGTACTGGTGAATTATTTCTTCTGTTCAGCTCTGGGTTGCCTGTGGAAAAATGTTCTGTTTATGAATTGATCAGGTCCAGTTATCCTCAGTTATTCTGGCTGCAGCACAGTACTTCACCATATAAGATGCAATGTGAGTATTTTAAATCAGGCCTTGCTCTCTTAACAGCATATAAAGTTGCTACTTGACAGAACTGTTTTCAGGTTTTCATATGTCAATGTACTAAATAGGTTTTTAGGTTTTTATACCCTGCTTTACCTAATTGAATAACACATTAAATATATTTTTGCCTTCTCTGGGTTATTCCTTCTCTTTGAATCCTGTATGTCTGAAAGCTGGCTGTAGAAACCTCTGCTAAACTTCCCCTAGAGTGACTTTCTTCATGGAAGTCACATCTCATATTTAGTTGCTTACTTCATCAGGCTTATTTGCTTAAAAGCTATGCTCTGTCAGTGCTTAACAATTTAATCCTTTACAACACTTAAGTATTGCATCACCCATATAAGATTTAAAAAGCCAGTGGCCAGGCTGGATAAGTCTAGGAACCCAATTTCTGTACTGATCTTATGACAACTGTGAGTTAATGGAAGTTTTCTCAGACAAGTTAATTTTCCCTCCTTGTTTCGTTTCTGGTTTGAGCCTTTGAGAGTTTGAGATTTTCTGAAAAGAACTGGAAACAGATTGTTCTCTGATAAACATGAAGAAGGCAGGTCCAAAGTCTATAAATAAGAGTTCTGAACAGAATCAAATACAAGAATTTTATTGGACTACTTTTTGAGGTTTTGTGTTACAGTTGTGAGATTAAATTCACTCTATCAAATGAGAAATAAGTTACAGTCTCCTTCCTGTGATAATCTGTCATCCATGTATAAGTGTATATCAGGTCTTTTTCTGAGCTCAAATCCAGTGGGTTTTTGTCATACTTTTTTGTTTTCTGCCCTGATTATGTATTGAGAAGGGTATCATTACACAGACTTTCCAAAAAATTCCCTTTTTGCAATGAACTTGCTGCCAGGCTTCTGACAAAATTCAGTAAATGTATTCAGCTATATTTATTAATTCAATAGAATGATATCAGTGAATGATACTCTCTGAGCAAAGTAAGGTCTAACATTCAAGACAGTAGCATTTCTGACTACTGTGTTTTAATATTTTAATGAAGCCACACTGTTTATTCCAAAACTTCAAGGAATATCCTCAGTATAATTTTGAATTTTTCGACCCATTGTCTTTATATATGACTGATCTAGTTTCTGTTAAGCTTATTTAATTTTATTTTATGTACCTTAGCTCCTTGGAGCATTTAAAGGTTGTCAAGCAAAGAAACTTAGAAGCCACCACATAAAACAGAAAGATAGAGACTTGTGAATTGGAGGTAAGGAAAATTGAAAGACAAGAGAAGTAACAGTTGGTGAAATGGATGAAATTAAGATTGGTGAAATGAGGATTCTGGTAGGATTGTTTTGATGTCAGAAAATGTGATATTTCAAATGTAAAATGTTTTCTTAGAATGAAAAAATTCTTGTCATCTTGTTGCGAAGCAGATGAGCTGCTTAATTTAATTTTGTTTTCTAGCCAAGCAAGCAAGAGCCTGAGGGAAATATGGAGATACACAGTTATTTCATTTACAAAAGTGCAGCTATTATGTCTTTATTTTCAAGGCCTCCTTGTGCAGGAAGCTTCTGGGTTTAAAGATCAACATTCACTAAACAACACTCAATAAAAATTTGGATTAGAAGCGTCCACTGACCCTGTCTGTGTTTTAGGAATTGGTGTTAGATATTCAGTATTTGGGGTTTAAATTTTGGGAAGGTGCAGGGGAAAACTGTGATACAGAAGTGTCTTGGAAAGAAGCCATTTGTGGTCAGCCAAGATTATTTTCAAGGTTGTTAACCTCTGTATCCCTGCATTGTGTTTACATAGCTTCCTAAAGGATTTCTGCAGTTTCAGTTGGAATACCCCAAACAAAACACTTGTGTGACACAGCTGTTACCATTTGCCTCATGGATGCTCACCTTTCAATTAGGACTGAGGTAACCTCTGGTAACTTCTAAGATAGCTACACTGGTTAAAATTCTTCATACTCACGTGTTTCAATATTAATTAGGCTTTCAGGCTTATTAACATTATGATTACTGCATTTTGTCAAGTCATAGAGCTGTCGCTCAGGAAGTCTTATCTGTTGGCTTGCAGTTTTGCCTAAGGCATGTTAGCCTGACAGTTATATTGCTAGAATTTGGAGAATTTGTTGTAATCAACTATTGTTGCTAAAATGTTTAATTCTCTAATGTAAATATGCAAGAAGGCTATGAAAGATGCACGGTGAAAGTTTTCTATTAGAAAATATTAAATTTCAGTATTTAAAAAAATTCATATGTGTTATGTGCAACTAAAGATACATACTCATTTCTTGTTTTTTTTTTATTTTCGCTTGGAAGTGCTCATGTATTTTCCTCCTCTCTTAAGAGTCTCAATTTTTCCATGCCATCAGAATGGCATATTCACATTTGAAAAATTTTTCAGCAGTGCTTTCTTCTTTTTTTTTTTCCCATAATACTTGTATCTTACCCACAATTTGTCTGGTAGCTCCAGAGAACAGAAGTGCATGAACTAAAACAGCCTATTCCAGTTCAAATTTTTCCAAGGTACATGTTCCTCACTGAAGAACCTCAACATGATGAAGTATTTTGAAGTTAGTGAAAGCTGATTTTTTTGTGATAAATACCAGGTCCAGATTTGTACAGTGAATCTGCCTCTTACAAAAATCTGTGTCAGCTCACTTTGCCAGTATTTGCTGTTATCACAACCCAGGTGTATGAGACTAGGGACTGATTTTTATCATGCAAAATCTCATGGAGTATGTCATATGAATTAGGGTTGTATCATTTTGTTTCTCCAAAATGTGTGCTTGGCTGGAGGGACTTGAGAGAGCAATGATAGATGTTCCCTGCTGAACACAAGAGGAGATAAATACTTAACCAAGTGACCAAGTCAACAGCACAATAAAAAAGGAGGCAATTCAATTTCCTAAAGCTCAAATTACCTTTTAAAAGCAAATTCCAAACTCTGAACTACTGGAGTTTGTGTAATAACTATGACACTGACATTTTGAACTGCCCATAATAAGATGAACCCACAACTTAAAGCATTGGCCACACCTACCTGTCCTGTATTTTACCTGAATCTACCTATCTTGGACATGTCTTTTTCATGTGGGAAAAGATGTTAATCTTAATTTTGATACTCTGTGTAGGCTGCCAGTCCTTTCACAGCCATATTGATGGTGGACAACCCTTGGGCTTGCCAGGGTGCTGTTTGTAGGAGATGTAACATTTGTGGGACAAGAAAGGGTTCACCACCTTGCCTGAGGCAATAGTGAGGTGATTGCATTATATCCAGATGTGCTGTGCATGTCACTTTTCCATATCCCTGATCAAATCTTTGTGATTTAGCCAGAATAATTTTTAAACTGCATGAGTAAGAACCTTTCTGCAGTATGTGTTTTTAAGTTCTCTTCAAATAGAGAGTTATTTTGCCCTTTGCTAGGCCTTTTTATTTTAATGGTTGCTGAGGTTAATGGGTCTTGTGTTCAGATTTTAATGCTGCTTTTATGTGGCTGCAGAAAATAGCTTGGACACACAACCCTTATACTTGTAAACCTGAGGAAGTACAGGATCCATTGACTTATAGTTGCAGTATGAAAAGAATCTTCACTCAGAGGCACTAAAATTTTAATCTTTTCAATATTTGCATGGACTGTTAAAGGAAATTTCCAACATTCACCCCTCCAATCTTGTTATGATGTGCTGTTGAGCTGAAAATAAGAACTGATATCTCCCTCTTGGGCTCTGTTCCAGCAGTGCTTAGGTCCTTGGGAAGAGTCACATCTTTCTCCTGCTGTTTGCCTGCAGTTGCTTCCCAGCTCTTTAAATCACAGTACTGAGATGCCAGCAATCCAGATACCAGAGGTTCTGCTTCATTTCTCCCAGGCAGAAATGTGATTTGGCACTTACCTTCCTATTCTTTGACTGGAACTTTTTAAGACACCCTAATTTGCTGTATTTTGGATTTCTGTAAAAGACTTCATATGCTGTAAATGAAGATGTATCATCTCAGAAACGAGGGTCACGTGTTTAATTGCAAATGACTTGGGTTTACTGCATTCTGGTGTAATTTTGTGATGTCCTCACCCAAGAAACAGCACATGATTATTTGTAAGCTTGCCATCTCTGGGAGGAAATTTGATAAGGCTTTCAGGATCTGCGTTGTAAGGCCAATAATTGCTGTGATCCAATAAGGGAGAGCTCTGTGGTGGCATCACTCGAGAGAGTAAGCGTGGTGTGACTGCTGCTGCTGCTTCTCGGATCATGCTGCCTGATGAAAGATTAATGATGAGATGATGCTCTGTAACAAACATCTAATACTGCCACCAGGTGACAGCCTTGATTTGAACCAATCAATACAGTTCATTCTCCTAAAGGTAGCTAATGACAGCATGCTTATGAGAAATGAAATGGCCTGCAGTCTAAGACAGCCTGCTCCTTCTCACTGTGTCAGCTTTAAAGAAACAGCATTACTTTTATTCCATCATCTAAACCTTGGGAAGAAAGGAGAGTTTAAATTCTGGGGGAAAATGTTAAGAGAACTTCTATTAGAAAATGGAAGTCAAGAAGGGAATCCTTTCTATTAAAATTAAATTAGAATGAAAACTCAATGAAACATAAGTTGGAAAGAAGAATGTCTCATATTCTCAGAGTTAATAGTATCTGAAAGAGAAAAGAGTTTGATTTGACCTTGGTGTTTAAAGATCAGATATATAGTTGTGTGTGTGTTCTTAATCCTTAGTGACTCACTTGCCTATGAAAGGCAGGGGTCAAGTCCCTTCTATGTCACACTGACCCATCTGAGGAGAAAAGGAAGAAATTGGAATATCATTCTTCAGGGCCAGATAAATTGCAGATATAACCTATTGAGTATTTTTTTAAAAATTATACCAGCTACATTAATTCCAGAAGGCAAGCTTAGGACACAGAGGAGGGTCTGTATTCAAGTAATTCCTTCAAAGATAATCCTCTGAGAGGCTGAACAATCTTAGAATTAGAAGGCAGAATGAGGAAACTCAAAAAATTTTTCAAGATTCAGAAAGATTTTCAAGATTTTTTTCCTGAACTTTTAAGCCCTTTGAAGAAGACTGTGCATTCTTGCTTTTGTCTAAGTAATAATGTGCTGTGAAAGTGTTGGCAATAAGCTACTATAGCTACACATGGAGTAAGATACTGTAAAATATGAATAAGGGAGCTTGACTTTTGAGCTCTTGATTATGATACTTCAGCTTTCCAAGATGCAGAACTCCCTACCCGTCTCTAAAAAAAACCAAAAAACAAACTCAAAAAAACCCCCCAAACTCAAGCTGAAATTTTCTAATGAAATATTGATTTTCATAGCAAAGTAGAATGGCTGTCTTCTAGGTATACAGAACCATACTGACCTGGCTTCAGTTACTTCTTAGATACAAGACAATATTCTAAAAAATCATGATAATTTATTCCCTAAATGAAAATTGTATTTGCTTAGTACTTAGGATACTTGCCTGTGTGGTACTTTCATTCTAGATTGGTAACATCATAAGCTTTGTAAATGTTAGCATTATTATCATTAACAATGTTACATTCCTAATACCTGGAAGAAATTGAAATTGTCACCAAAAATATCAATTTGTCATCAGAATGTCAGTACTGGAAAATACATTAAATGTAAATAGAATTTTCATGCTAACATCATTTCCCAGGAGCACAGATGCACTGAAACACTCCCTTGCAGTGACTAAGCAGTGTTTGGTGAGTAAGACACCTCCTAAGACCTCAAGAGCAATTCTAATAGCAATTTCACACTTGCATTTTGCTACTCTTACACAGTTGTAAGAAGTATATTGACATTAAATGACATTTCTTAATGTTTAGCTTTCTAGTTTTCATCATACAGCAGGGATGAGGACAAATTAATCACCCCTAGCTGCAATCTGAGCATCTGTGCCTCAGTCACTGGAGCTGTATCTGTTTCATTTGATTTCTTCCCCTCTGTATTGATTACATTTTCTTTCCAGACTGCACCGTGATCAATTGCTATCACATTTCTTGGATTAACTTGGATTTCTCATCTTTTCTATTTCCATTTCCTTTTTTCTATTCCAGTAAGTGCTTTAAAGTTTTAAATGTTTAAATAGAGCCTCTTTCCCATAAACCCTGGAATTTGCCAGGATCCCTTCTTACAAGAGAAGGGTCTAATGGTGAACAACTGAGAGATGGACATTACTGTGTTTTTATCCCAGCTGATTTATTTTTGAGGCTTAGGCAGGTCTCTAAACTACCTGCCAGGAGAGCTGTGAGGATTATTTGAGCAAAGTGCTGTGTAATGCTTAACATTGTCTGACTTTAACAAGCAGCTAAAGTCTTGAAAACGAAGTCTGTGATGTTAGTGGGTGAAATTATTTGGTTTGGGGTTTTTTTGAGTGGTCTTGCCTGTAGAATGATAATAGGATTCCTGGCTCCAGCCATACAAATTCATAGGTGCACAGACTTCAGGGAAAAAACTGTCATTTCTGTTTCTCCTTGGTAACTGGCATTTTTTCTAAAATTTCCTCTCAGTCTTAGAGAAAAATACAAGTTTGTCTGTCTTTGCGACGATTCACATGGGAATGAATTTCAAACTTGGTGCTATCCGTAGTCCTGGAAGAGAAGATGGAAAAATACAGTATCCAGAAGAAAAATATGCCAAAACTGATGTATAGAGAAACAAAGTAGTACATAATGTTGTTCATTCTAAATTGTAATTATTTCCACATAAAGGATATGGTGAAAGAAATATTAAAGGTATTGAATTTTGTCAGCTTGTTAATAGTTAGATCAGACTTTACTTTCATAAGAGTTGATTTATCTGTATCCTTAGTGTTTATTTTATTTTTATTACTGTGTCAAACTTCTCTGTAATTGCACTGTTTTGACTTTCTTTTTCTTAAATATGAGTGGCAAGATCTTGCATTATGTTTCATTCTGATTAGCACTGTGTGTCCTGACATTGCCTTTCCTGGCAACATCTCACCCAGAATATCCTACTGTTCTTTGTGCCACATCACAGTGATTGCTCACAGTCATCCTCTGATGCACTAAATACGCCCTCTTCTTTCTTCTCATTTGTAATTTCCAGCTTGTCACAGGAATTCTTACTCCTATATGGATGACTATGCACTTTATCTAATTTTTTTCTGTTTCTGTTATTGCAGAGTTCTCTTCTCCCCCTTGGTGTGGAATACAGTCTTTCTTTGTACCAATAGCTTATCACAAACCTAGTTTCTCTGCCAAGGTCACAAGGGAAAATATTAAATATGTCTCGAGGCAGCTACTTGAGGAATTACCCTTACAGTTTCTCTCTAGCCTGATGTTGGAGTTGTTTGAACGGTTTTCTCTTTAACCAATGTGTAGAAATATAAGTACATATATTCCAAATTTTCCTGTTCAGTATATGCATGGATCTTAGATTTTATCAATCATACTGAAGCATAAAAATGGATTGCCCTACAGTAATCAGAGAAGTCTCTGAGAGGTTCTAGATGTTTTTCAGGTATTTGCAAAACAGCTCCACTCAGCCCACTGTGCCAGCACAAAGATTTCCAAGCCAAGCATCACTTTTAAGAGAAAGCATCTCTGCAATTGTTATTTGCTTCCAGTCTGCCCCTTGTGTAACCAGGGCTGTGATTTGGAGCTGCCAGGGCTGGCATGTGTTTTTAAGCCCCTTTCAGTAGCAGAACAAGCCAGTGTTTGTAATTGAAGTTCGAGTTATGGCATCCATCATATCCACTCTGAGTTTATCTAGTCAGGTCTGCAGTACTGCCAAGGATGAAGCATATGCAACCTCTTTGGACAACCTGCTCCAAAGCTTGGCAGGTGAACCATGTTAATTCTGAACTCAGACTTGCCTGAGAATCTTTACAATCATATTGGTGTGTTGTTGCTTAGTCCTGATGTACTTAAGCTAGCATGCACATTGTTATTTTAAGTATCTCTGCGCCTGTGTCCTGATTTATATGTAAAATAGGTAGCCCACACAGAAATTTGATGGAGTTATTGGCTGTGGACTGACAGCAGGGCCTTTTAGTAACAGGATGTTTGAGTCTGAGCACGTCCTTAGTTCATATTTTCCATGGCAACCTTCTGCTTCTATTTGGCACGTGATTTGGGAAATATAAATCAAATAATTTGGCAAACTGTTCTTCTGATGTCATTCACAGATGAAGCAGATGTTTAAATGATCCCGTTTACCTTTGCAGTTGTAGCATAAAAGGTGAAGAAGGAGCCCCTTTAAAACTAGGCCCTGAACATTTTGTTCTTGTGTTTCAGTTGAAGCTGAAACTTTTGGAAAATTTGTCTCTGATGTCAATGGGAATGAGATGGGGCATGTTTATATAATAAAGGCATTATGTTGGCTGTTAGTGGTGCAATGTGTATGAATAAAAAGGGTTTATCTCACTAAATGTTCAGAGGTTTGCCTGAAATCACTTTCAATATCCTTTCTTGTTCTCTATACAGTAAACTATGTAATTAGGGAACATGTTATACAGCAAACTCAGTTTAAAAAATTGATTTTTAAAGCATAAAAGAGGCAGTGACTGAAGTCCTGCCAGGCTCTATCGAATACTCACATGTATTATATTGTAAACGTAATATGGTTATACTGTATGTTGTCATAATAATTGGCAATGGTACTGGAGTCAGTCATTGAGTGCTTTGTTCATGTGGTAATAGATGACAACGGCTACAACATTTGTTGGCAGCAAAGTTGTTTTCCTATCTCTTTCTCTTCGTAAATTGGTTTCAGAATAGTTTTGTGGGTTTTTTTTCAAACTGACTGTCTTATGATCCAGATGGCTTTATCTCTTTTTAATGAGATTTGGGATGTTTTCCTTACAAGTGGTGTTCACTCAGTGCTGCCACAAAGGCTGCATTCTTCATTTTTCTTAGAGCATGGCACTGTGATGAGAGAGGGAAGGCTCAGCAGTGACCCACAGCACAGAGGGGTGGACTGAGATTCAGTGGGATCCAGGGCTGAAAGGTAGCCTGAATCAGGAGAGAACATAAAATATTAATCTGGAGGCCAGGAAATGGTTTTGGTTTTGTGGATAGGAATAGCCTAGTTAGTCTGTGTAGGCTTGATTCCATGATCCTAACTCATGCAAGCCATATTACTGGTGTCCAGCAGGCTGACATGAGATGGGACCTATTCCTTGTGAGAAGCTAGAAACTAGACTAGCCCAATCCATTTGCAAAGGTTCTGAAGGGGCAGTCAGAATGGAGAACAGTTGGAAAATGGCTATTTTTCCTGCAGAGACTCCCAGAATTTTTTGTTTGTTTTTTTTTTCCTGTTAATTGCTGGAGTTTCATGGGACACCACCCTCTTCAAATTATTTCTTTTAAGATCCAGACCACATGTAAGATAGGGCTCTGCAGGATCCTGAAAGACATTTTGTGCTGCTTCAGGCATTCACAGTAGGAATTCATTTCAATTGTAAGGGAGTGAATTTCACCTAAGACAGGTTTAACAGCTGAGAAAGGTTGTCTGTACAAGCATTTCACCTTCCAAATTCAGGCTATAAGCCTCAACTTTCTTAGCTTCAGATTCTTGTTAAATCTGCACCAACACAACCTATGCATCACCATGCTTTTACCTCTAGGTATATCTTTCACTTTTTGCCTGTTTGAGTCAGCTGTTCCTGACTTTAGTTACACATGATGTAGTCATGTGATTCGACCCTTTTCAGGCTCCCATGTCTTCTCTTGTACTGTTTGTACTGTCCTGCTGTCTCTGTGTCAGTCATTTTCTGTCTCATTCCACATTGTGTACCACTCTGCATCTCAAAGCTCATTTGTGTCTTGTCTCCATTTCAGTGTCTTTGTACTTCCAGCTGCAGAATATTCCACTTGCATCTATCTCTACTTCTGCCAGCAGGACAAGAGTTGCAAAACAATCAGTTCTATGAGGATGTCTTCTTCACAAAGCAGACATAACTTGATTATGTCTTGCACTGATGTGTGGGATTTGGCTTTCTCTGTTTTCCACACAGGCATTCTGGATCTGTAAAGCTGCTGCCAAAAATCTGAACCTAAGGCAAGGATTGTCTAAAGCTCTCACTTGATCCATAGCAATATCTCAACAACTCCCAGTTAGAAAGCACACAAATTAACAGTGTAATGTTTTTTCAACAATGTAAAGATTTTATTTACTGGTATCTGATGAAATTGCAGCATTTTTTTCTTACTGATATGTAGCAACAAGTGCATGTGTAAATTCTATTGCACAGTGGATTCTCATCTCAGGTATAATCATTGCAAACTGCAGTTGTCCCAGCTGCTTTTCTCATCAATATTCTGATTGTTTGTTGTGTGACTAATCTGTATTTTAAAACAACATTTCCTCATAAGGAATTATTGATTTGGACATGTTAACATGTTCCTCTCCTGACACCAGTAAGACATGCATTGGCTGCATGGGATCAGAACAGAATCAGAACAGGAGATTTCACAGCATACAAGGGAGCTGAAAATTGTTTTTCAAAACCACTATGATTTTTTCTTGGTGTACTTTACACCCTGTGAGGGGAAATCTTCATGTAACAGTGCTCAGTACTATAATTGTGACCTATTTAGTTTGTACTTTAACCAATAAAAAAGTCCTGATATCTGCATATTATTTTATTATTGTCCAGTCTGCTGCTTTAACAGTCAAGCTTTATAAACCATGAAAAATCTTACAGGTAGGGCTGTACTTAGCCACACCTCTTAATCTGGGGGAAATGGCAGAATCTGATAGAAAGATTTCCTGTACTGGAGTACCAGAAGTTGGGCCTGTTTATATCCTCTACACTGGAAAATTCAGAAAAGGGTAGTTTTGCCCTTCCTGAGATTCTAAGATGTGATATGCTTGAAAGCACACAACCACCTAGCCATAGGAAAATTGCCTCTCCAGGTGTTTTCCAGCTTTATCAAACCTTGTAGCAAAGAAGGAAAGGAGTGCACAGACACAGCTTTTCCTTGATGAGTCGTCTTATTTATTACAATTCCCCCTTTGATAAAATTATTTGCAAAGAGGCTTGAAGCTCTTGTTTTCTTCAAAGTGGCACTGTTTATGAAAAAACTGAACGATCATGTGTTGTCTTGTACGTGTGCATGTTACATGAGAGATCATGTAAGCTGCTGCTTCTTGCACATTGATAAATTCACACCTGTCCTGTTCTGGAGGCTGCCCAAAGGGCAGGTGCAGAGTTTGTGAGCATGAATTGAGTGCTGCACCACTCTGGAGTCACTCTAAACTCTTTGTCCTTCATAGTACCCTACCTTTCAATGAATGCTGTGGAAAATGTTGGCTGTCGTCCTTTAGACAGCACAGTGTTTGCATTTCCCTTGATCATCGTCCCAGAGCAAAGTTCAGTAGGTTGAGGAAGTGTTGTTTAAGGGCAATTGAGCTAAAAATATAACAAAAGGAAGACTACTGTATGTGAACAAGTCATGGAGAGGCTTTATATAGATTTGTTGATATCTGTAAATACGTTAAAAAAGGAAGCAGGAGCTTATGACATGATTATTTCTGGAAAAGGGGAAGGTCTGACTGTTATTGCTGTACCACGCACAGAACCAAGCTGTTGCTCCTGAAGAAATTGTGTGTGGAATTAAGAACCCCAAAATTAGAACCATTTCCATAGGGTTATGAACACTCTGCTCCAGATCTGGCCACTGCAAATTGATGGCAAATCACATACTACTGTCAATAGGATCAGGGTTAGGATTTCCACTTCCATCTTCCTGCACCCTTTTAAGAAAACCCTTACCTTTCCAGGGAAAGAAAGAAGCCTGAGGATCTGACAATCTTTAGGGAATTGTGGCAAATCTCAGCATAGAATATTCCCAAATCAGAGAAGTGGTATGTTGGTGTCAGCTCAATCTTCAGACAAAGAGAAAAAATCCATTTACAGTATCCACATGGGAGAAAAAAAGCCTGGAAGAACTTACTAGGTCAGTTAGTTTGCTCTCTGTGCCACAGGTCATTATTACCCAGTTACCTCTGTATAGAGTATTTTATGTTCAACTGTGGTGGTAAGCAGGCAAATACACACTGACCTACAACACTCAAAAATATATTCAGCCTTGAACTGAGTATGCCATTGAGATTTCCCATGGTAATTTCAGCTATAAATAACTTGTTGTTTAATAGGCCATGTTTCTACATGAACTTTGTGTTTACACTAAGTAACCATTGGGAACCAGCATTTTCTGTTCTGCTAAGTCGAGCTAGTTAATAATGTTAACAAGTGAGTCTTTTCTTCAAATATGTAACGGTAAGACATTTTCCTCTTCAAAGAACTTTGTATGCTCTTTTTATGTTTAAATTCTATTTTGAAAGTGTTCTTTCTAAAGTGTGAAACTTGGTGGGGTGATTCACAGCACGTTTCACCAGTGAAAAAGCTGGTATTGCTTTTTGTTTATACATACAAGGAATGTATTATGACTGGTTTTTCGTTTGGACTTTTTAGCTACAATGTCAGCTGTTTGTCACCTGTAATTCTTGGTACTTTTCAGACCATGTGTTTTCTAGGGAGAAGACTTAGCTAGTAGTGGAGCTTTTATTTCTACTCCCCTTGCAATTTGCTGTATTAAGACATGTTTAATTAAAGCTGGCTTAGTTTATTAAGTGATTCAAATTGTTCTGCATTAATATCTTCATATTTCATCCTCACAGTTTTATTGACCTCACAAATCTTGTTATCATTGATGCATATACTTATTTTCTTCTCACGAAAGCCCTAAAGTTTATGTTGCAAGTCTCCATTCATTATTACTTTGTTAGATCTTTCCGTTTTCAGTTCATTTAATACATTTTACTGATAGTATTGTGCCAGTGTTCATAATGAGAATGTCATACACTATTAATTCAAGTGCTCTCCACAGATATATTGCAAATACACAATTGCTTTCATCATCCAAATACTTGTCTCATCAAACAATGCAAAGACTTGTTTTACAAGATCTGTTTGCTACAAAACTGGGTTCACTGGGATGATATTAATTATATTCCATCACTTCCATTCTTTATTAAATTTATAACGGCTTTATTACCTGGAATGAAGGTCAGACTCACTGTCCATTAGCTCTGAGTCATCCTGCTGGCCTCTGTTATTATTGGCACAACATTAGCACTTTTTTAGTCAAATGGGATTTCCCTGGAATGCCTTAATTTAGTAAAACAACATGATTAGCTCTCAAGTCTTCTCTGTCTTAGTTCTTAGGTGTCAGGTAGATGAATTGGCTGACTTTAAAATGTTGATTTTTAATGTATGCTGTATAACATCCTGCTTGGTTACCAGGGGACTGGAAAATAGTTCAACTTCATCACGTGACATAAGAACAGCTGTCTAAATATGGAATAGAAATATTTCTAAATATGTCTGTCTCTTCTGCACCACTATTAAAAGTTTTATCATTTCCATCTGGCAAAGGGTTTCTATAGCTGCTAGGGTATTGTGGTCTTGATAAGTTTGAGGGTTTTTTAATTCTTCACGTTGCATTGGTAATATCAGCTGTGGACTTTGTGCTGATGCTTCTAACTTATTTATATTTTTCCCTTTGTAACTTCTAACTCATAGGGATAATTACGGTTTATCTTCACTATTATACAGCGCTTTTTATTAAAAACTTCTGCTTGCACTTGAATTGTGAAAGAAAACAGCATTTTTAGGTAAAATTATCCTTCTCTCAGCTGTGGAATTACAAATTCATGACCATCCTAAGATTTTTTCTTTAAAAAAAGAAGAAATCTTCTTTTCTTCTGATTTTCAATTCAATTTCAACCATAATTTTAATTACTGTGATAAGATTCTGAACTTGCAGGTTACTGACAACTGCAGCACATATATCACACTCATGTCTTTATGCAACAGTGTCTCCCTCATCTCATCTACTCATTATACATTGTTAGTGTGGTTTGTTGGGTTTTTTAGCACTTAAATGACATTTTACATCATTGTGCAGTGTTCACTAATAATAATGGCATCATTCTCTTGCATTGGTGTTAATTTTATGATCTCTGGTTCATCACCTCTTCTAATCTCAGTATGTAAAGGACTGAAAATGTCATATTTTAACACTCTGCCAGTTCAAGTTTGTCAGAGACTGAGCACCTACTGGGTTTGCTTTCTTGCCAACTTCCTCAGGTGTTGCTACTGTAACATCCTACTGCCTACTCCAATTTGTCTCCAATCAGACAGAGGTAAACACTTGCACTGTCCACTTTTTGAGTTTTTCCAAGAGGTACGGTTACCACAGGGAATGTATTTTCATAAAAGCCCTGTTAAAGAGGTCTTCTCAAGTCATGCACTTGTTTGTCTCTTATTCATATGATCATATCTACTCTGAGGATAATGTCATCTGTTCCAGAAGTGATGCTGCAAAAGTGAGATTTCGGATACATTGCATCACAACGTTATGTTCTCTTTGCAAAATTTTCACCAGCATGTCTGCCACAGTAGTATACCATGAATGTAGAATCTGTGACTCTACCTGCACAAGCTGAAACTAATTCTTTTTTTTTTCTTATAGTCTTATACAGCAGACCCTCATTTTACTTGAGTGCACTTTGCCTCTGTGGCTCAGAGTCCCACATATCTGGAGGATGTGTCAGCATTTATTCCAAACCAATGTATATTTTTCTTCTTTTAGAATAGCGTGTTGTAAATTAAAAGGGATGATATAAAGGGTGTTGAGGGAGCTATAGCATCCAGCTGGTTTGTAAGTGATGTTAAAGGCTGCTCCCAGGAGAAGAGCACACTGCATGTTTTACAGTGAGAATTCAAATTTAGTCAGCATTCTGAAACCATAGCTGTTCAGAGTGATAAAGCGAAAATGTGGCTTGGGCATGCCTCTTTATTTATTTTAAAGTATTTTATTTTAAATCAAATGCTTTCCTGGGACAGGGCCCTTAGCACAGTTCTTCCCTCTGACTTCTTCTTTCCTTCCTGAAATATAATCATCACTGTAGGTTCTCCTGTCTCCTGTACTCCCAGGAAAAACTGTTTCCTTAATACATTACAATTAAACCTCTTAAACGTTGTTTTAGTAATATTCCTGATTAAACCTGACAATTAGCACAGGAAACTACAAGTAAATAATTATTTCTTTCAGTATATTTTCCTATCCAGAATACTAATAGATAATGAGCAGAGGAAAAGACAGTTGGTAAAATTGAACTGTACCTCTTCTTTCATGGGCTTTCAGTCTGGCTTCTAACTGAGGGAGGAGAGGAATTAGCAGAATTAGGATGTATAAAGGCTTTTAAATGTATTTATTTTTCTAATTCTTATTACTTTATAGTCTGTTAAAGTGATCATCTTCTTATACATACTTAATCTCGTGTTCACCAGTGATAGAGACAAAAAACTTAATGATGCCTGAGTGTCACACGTTTAACCTGTGGTCTTGATGTGATTTGTCCAGCTCATGTTGCTGAGGAAATCTTTAGGATCTCATCAGTACATAAGGACACTTATTTCCTTCCTGAATGAAGATCACAGAAGGACTTTCTGTGATAATCCAGTAGAGTCCTACTGTAGTTGCAGTGTTATGCTTGACATGATAAATGCAGAAAAAGTACTAAGAGTCACCGTGGATGAGCCACAGAGTCTGAGTCCAGACTTGTTTGGATGTTTTGAAAGAGAAAATGAAATTGTCACATGGTTGCTGATTACATAGTGACTGAATTGTTTGAAACTCGAATCTGCAGCTGGGAAATCCCCAGCATGTGACTGGTACAGCTGTGTTTGATAGTGTGGTTAAATTTTACTGCAGGCTTGAGTATTTCACCACATTGCATCTTCTACCTGCCTGTTGCAGCATTCCAATAACTGACAAACATTCCTTGTCTTTCAGAATTTGCATCAGGGTGTGAACATCTGAGCTGCTTGATCTGTGCTAATCTTTTGTTGATAAAGTAGTGGGGAAACAGAGTCCCAAGTGAGGCAAGGGTGAATTCATTAAGGGTGAATACAGTCACTTTCAGTCACCTGCATTTGTGCCACACTGCCAGAAAATATAAATCAACTGCTAGGAAAAAGGGAACGTCTGGACTTCTGCTTTTCTTCAAGCTATTTTTGTGCTTATCCATCCTCATCTTGTTCCTGTGTTTCATCCTCCTGTGGCATCTTGTCAGCAGTGGATATGGTTTATTGTTTGGGATGGGAACTCTTTATTATTTATTGGTACAGTGCCAAGTGTAAAGAGACACAATTCCTTATGAAGTTTATAAGACTTCTTGTAATACAAATCCAATATCCACTATTGGTTCCTTGGCTGACTTGTTAAACACTGTGCTGTCTAATGTGTGGAAGCGTTGGCACTGGGTGATGCAAACTGCCACCACATTCCCATGGGAAAAGGGAGAGTGCCTCAGAGGCCTGCAAGACAAGCTTCTAGCTACTTCTTTGGAAATTTGGATCATTAACCACTGCAAACCATCCCTGTGATGACATCACCTGATAAGTAGTCAGCCTTTTCTACACCTCTGCCACTCCCTGGAGGTTTCCTAACACTCCATGGGCTCCACTGTCTCTCCAAGAGAGTAACTCATAGCACAACCTGGTAGCTACCAGCAGCTCAATGGCATTCCAAGGAACCACCTCTTCTGGAGCTTGGGGTACCAACTACTGTGATCCCTGACCAGAGGAAGCTGCTAAGAAATAACTGATCTGATTTAGAAAAGAAAAAAAAAAGCTGTGAAGCGCCAGGTTACAAAGTCTTACATACTGTGAGGAAAATGCACATCTTTTCCACTATTTGCAGGATGGTGTTCCTTGAAAATATATTTAGCCTTTGCTTCTCAGATTTACCAGGTATTTCTTTCATATGTGTGATGTCCAGCTAGAATCCAGTGGGGCTCTGAAACTTCTCCTCTTTCTCAACTTTGCTGGTTAGGGTTTTGGAGAATGGTGCCACTTAATCTTTCTGCTAAAGCTTTGCATAACATTTAAAATACATTTTCCTCTTGGTGTGTATCACCTCGTGTTTCTAAAGACCAGGTAGGGCTTCTTCTGTGATATTTCATGAATTATTTCAAAATGTCTATTAGGGTGAGATATTGCCAGTAGCTCCCTGAAAGGATTTTGCTCGTGTTTAATTTTATGCCTGAGATTTTTTCACATGTGGTGGCAAAAACATCTGTGGTGCAATACTGTAGCATGTTAACTTTGCCTTCTCTAATTCTCAGTATAAGATGTGTTTGTTGATAAAGTTTGATCTTGGTGCTCAGGGTTGCTTGTTAGCAGCTTTACACTGTAAGGGGCAGAAAAGAAAGTTGTATATATATATGTGTTGTTACTTTTGAAACACAAAATAGGATTATCTGCAGTTTGGCATATTATTCATATGATATTGTTTATTTTTATAATATTTGTCAAAAAAAATTATCCCTTTGTGAGGCCTGTAGTTATTCTCTGCCTTCACTTTTTTCACAATAAAGTGCAACCTATGCTTCAGTGGGTCTGGCTAATTAGTCAAAGGGTAGCAAGAGATGACAGAAACATTTGAGAAATGCACAGCATGGAGTAAGGATTAGCACAATAGCGAAAAAATCATGAGATGAGCTATTATTATTCCCTCAATTTGTTGGTTCCTGGTTTCCATATGTTATTAATACTCCTCTGTATTTTGTTTGAGGAAGTAGTCAGATGAAAGGTCACAACTGTTTTATGAAAGTGGGTGAATCATACACTGATTCACTGTGTATAGGCAGTGAATGCTCCATGTATTTGTGACTGTGCATTCCTCTATTAGATTGCCATCTGTTCTGTGGAAACATAAATTACTAGAGATGAAAAAGGCTGCAAATCACTTAAACAGAAATGGTGTTGCAATATAACTTGATGGACTTGCACAGGAAATTGCATAGTTCATTTAAATCATACACAGTGCACATTTAGGCTGCATCCCCCCACAAATATTGGAGAGAAAAGTTAAATGAGCAGGTATTTACTAGGCAGAAGTAGGATGCACAATCATGCCCAGTACTTTGGTCATGAGATGGAGAATGTGCTTGCTTCAGACTTTTGTGATCATATGCAAGGGCTTAAACATGTGTTGCCTCCCCAGATGCACAGTAAAAAACCCCAGTTGGGGTTGGGGTCAGGGTCTCTGTGACAGATCATATGACCCAGAACAGCAGTTCTGCTCTGGCTTTCCCATCACTGGCACTGGAGATGGGAAAATTCCCACAGCTGAGTTTGGACGAAGACAGAGAGGGAAAAATCACAGACAAAAATTTGGAGAAAAATAATCACCAAAGATTGTAATCGGGATGATGGAAGGGTCTGGGTTAGTTTTGTTTGCTTTTTCTCTAAGATTGTCCAGGGGCAAAGTTGACACATTTTTAAATGCCACATCTGCTCAGTCATTTGGCAAACGTGCCTACTTCTGTTACCACCAAATTAGATAACGTGGTGGGATCGAGGCAGCCTCCTGGTGGGTCACTTGACAGGATGAGGAACCTAACATGATAATCAGGGAATCTTCTCTTTCTTTCTTTTTTCCCCCTCCAACACAGACAATTTCATGCTTGTGGGAAGGTGCTGTGCTGGCAGTTCTGGGAAGTGACACACTGTCCCCTGAGCAGGCACCGCAGGCACCCGCAGTTACACCGCACACTGATCCCCTGTGTGCAGGGACACTGCACCCTTCCCTCATCCTCATGGGACAGCAGCCCCATTCCCACAAGAAAAAAAAGCCTTTAGGGCTGAAAAAGCACATCAGGCCGGCTCAGGTTAGCCTTTGGAACTAAATTGTTACTACACCTTCTTGCCAAGACTGGCAAAAGCTTTAAAACTGGAGAATTCCCTATAATTTCAGTCAGAGCAGACAAGAGCCCATCTTATCAATACTGATGGAAATGTGAGGGCCCATCTGCTAGAGGTACTACCTTTTACTTGAGGCAACAACTATAATTCTCACAGATGTAGTACAAAGCTTTAAAAGTGCCCCATACATCTGCAGGTGCAGTGTGATATGGGCATTAAGCAGTCCAAGGCTGGGTACTGCTGCATGGAGGGAAGTAAATAGAGAAACAGTCCTGCTAGAAATGCACGTGAATCTGCTGTGGACTACTTGGAATCCCAATCCACATTTAGGATCCTATCTAGGAAAGTACTGCTGACCTTCTGCATAGGACTCAAGCAACTGAAAGCTAAGCAATTTCATTGATAGATTTCTGGAGTGAGGCCTAAGTTTCTTCTAAATGACAAGTTTAATTACAGCTCCTCTGCTCTGACCTTTAGTTGGCTTTATGTAGGCATCCAGGCTTGCAAGTTGCACATTGTACAAAGGGAGTTCGAGTTTGGTTTTCTCTTACTACACCTACAAGTGGAATGCCTGTCTGATGCACTCAGAAATGAAAATAAACACTAAGCACAGCAAGCAGAAGCACTGTGGGACATAAGGGTTCAGCATAACATCATTTGTCTAATGCCATCCTGAAAATTGTTTTTTTGTTGTTGTTGTTTTTTAGCAGAAACAAGTCTAAATAAATGTATTTTCCAGCCTTTTCTCTTCTTGGGATATAAGATTAATTTATGTGGTACTGAGCAAATTTTGTAAGTTCTACAGTGCACATCTTTGGAATGACCTTACAACACATGTATTGAGTATTGCTTCATTCTAGCAGGCACTGCGTTTTCTGCAGCTAAATGAAGGCATTAAAACCTGATTTGGAATATGAACTGACAAAACGGCAAAGAGAGAGAATGTCTCTGTACAATATCTGTAACTGTTTACCTTCAAATGTGCAGGAATTATGCAATATCAGATCATAAATGTTTTATCTCCTCTTGATAAGCATGGAGCTTATATCTTTTTGAGATCAGAATGTACAACGTGCAAGGGGGGAAACTAGAACTGCTGATTCTCCCTAAGTTTTGGGGATTTTTTTACAATTATTTGTATAAAATTTCCTTTCCTATGACCATTTTAAGCTGTTTCATGTGTGAACTATGCAAGGAGAAGAAGCAGCTGGGCTAAAGAGACCCGTGTGTGCTTAAATATTCCATTAATTAACTAGTGAGAGGCTTTCCTGAAATCAGGAGGTTTTACTGATGCCCTTTATTTCTTGTAATTTTATGTAAAAGAAGTGATACTGTGTTTTAAAAAATACTTAAGCATGTCATCAGTTCTGGGAAAAATTAGCAGAGGCTACTTGAATATTTGAACAAATTGTACTAATGGGCAATATTAAGTCATCTTGGGGGGGAAGCACGTATGCAGAGCTGGGTTTAGAAACTTAAACAGAAAAACCACAGAGTGAGTAGGAAGCTTATCTTGGGTAAGAGTAAAGAACAGCTGAGCAAGAGCTCTCAGAGCAGCATCCTGAATTACCCACTGAGGGCACATTCATGTCTCATTTGTTGGATTCTTGCACAGCTGGGAAAGATCTGACCCTGTAAAAGGGCTTGTTAGTTTTATCTTGAAAGTAGAGCTGATAAATAAATTGGGGGGGGGGGACAAAGAGGAAAGTCAGTTGTTGTTTCCGCCTGCTCTTGTGGGAGGTTTCTCACCCTTCAGCTGGAGTGCAAGTGCTCAAGGAGGCTGAGTACCTGGAGCTGGCACAGCTGAAACTGTGGAGCACAGCCCGGAAACAGCGTCAGACACCTCCTGAGAACAGTCTGGCACTGAGCAAAGCTCCTGTGCTTTCAGCAGCAGAGCTACTACAGAAGAGTCCCACTCCTTCCCTGGCTGCTCCCTCCCAATCCTCCACTGTGGCAAAGGCTGATGCAGCAACCTTTGCAGCTGTGCTGTGAGTGATGGGGTGAAAAGCCCAGTCAGCAAGGTGAAAGTGGGATGCTTTGAAATTAAAAATTAATACCAGTTATTTCAAACTAACAGTTAGAACTAATTATTATTTGTGAACTTAATTAAAGCAGCAGTATTTTGGAATTAAATTCTATACCAGTATCTTCTAACTGGAAAAACCACCTGAGTTTTGGCGAGGAGCTCAGGTTAAAATGTTAAGAGCTGAGTAGTTTGACTGGTGCCAAAGTTAAATGTGCTTCCTCAGTGATTAATGATCAGGCTTAGCCTCCACGAGAATGTGGTTTCACAAGCCCTTCTTTCTCACAGTGGTGTCATCTACATGTCACTCATTCCTGCCTGCTGCCACCATCACCTACATACTCACTTGTGCCAGTGTAACAGCTGATGGGACTGCACAGTGAGTTAGATTGGGAAGCTAATTAATTCTTTCGAAAAAACTTTTTCGGGGGGAGGAGAAGGGATGGGAGAGGTTCATTTTCCTCAATACAGTTCAACATGTGCCTGTACCAGCTGTTGTCCTGACACAGGTAAGGTTGTGGTGTGAGGTGAGAGAAAATTAGAGGGACCGAGTTGTTAAAGCCAGCTCTGTTACTGAGAAGTTTGTGAAAATACACCTTGATTTGGTGCAGAGCAGCAGGAAAGAGCATGTAACCAACCCTTCTGGGAATTTCTGGGTTACATGTGGTTATTTTGCTCAAAACAGAGACCTAGCTCGGAGTGTCTGTGGATCCCCATTCAGATCCCTTTTTTAAGTAGCAGACTGAACAGGAATCACCTTGCTTGTAAATTCTGAAAGAGCAGGCTGTACTAGAATGGAATGGATGTGAGTTTACTCACCGGTAGAGAGAAAAAAAGCCCCCTAACTAACCTGAATTTTTCTGTATGATACTGTTGATCTTCAGTGCAGCCATCTCATGTCCTTTCCTCCACTGTGCCCTGGGCACTGCTGCCACAGGAGATGGTACAAGTGGCCTGTGGTGCTGCATAAATGAGTGTCCTTTCCAGGCACTGGCCTCAAATCTTTCTTTGTGCTGTAATTCAGCCTTCCTGGACTGTCTTCTGTCTTCTACACAGCCTGTGCACTCCTTGTCTGGGTATCTCACGACTTTCTCTGAACTTTAGTTCCCTCTGGTACAGAGGTTCCTTGCCTTTCTTTTTCCAGGTGTACTATAGTAAGATTTTGCTCTTTATCCAGTGCTTTCTACTTCGAGTTCCTGAAACTAAGTGTGCACCTCCTCATTTCTTACACAGAAAAATAGATATAGGTGATGGTAGTAGTGGAATAAAATCACAGCCTGCTCTTCATCAGGGTGTGGAGTAGTTAAATAGCTGTCCTGGCTTCAGGCCACTGCTCAAGTAATCTGCATTTTAACCATTCCTTTTGGCAGCTTGATTTGCTTATTTTTGTGTTTATATATCACGTTTCTGTGGTATGTGTTTTTCTTCACTAGAGATTAATTGTGCCATTAAATAAAGTTAATGAGAGACAACCAAATCCTGCTGTATGTCTGCGGGCATCTTGCATTGCATACGTGAGACCACACTTCCCATACTGCTTCTGCTTTTCCAGTGCCGAGTTCTTCCTGTGCTGTTACTGCCCAAGCACACAGTGCTGTCCTTATGTAGATGGATACCTGCTCAACCCCTGTGGTGCTGTGGAGCCCCTGGGATCTAAGGAAACAGGCTCAGAGTCAGAAATCAAGAGGGACCTGCACATTCAGTGACCTGATTTCAGAAACCTAAGTGGGATCAGGGTTATGTCATATGATATTAAAGAATGAAGAACAATAATTATCCCCTGCTGTTTGTTGTAGTAATTTTATTATGAAAATTAATTGATCCCTTCAGTTCTGTGTATGATCTGTTAACTGGTCAATTGTATGAAGATTATATTCAGTTCTCAGGCAGGCAATTTTTCCATCTAGGCTGATATGATTTTACCTGAGAAGAGGACCAGGAGAAAACATTTTAGAGTCAGTGCCACGTAGCAGTGTTAAGATAAGATCCCTCTAAGACTTCTCTGTAAGCCTCAGGCTGATAAAACAGCAAAACTACCCTAGCAGCCCTGCCTGGCACTCACCCTCATACCCAAGGTTATTTAGGGTGTGGTTTATGTGGATGAACCTGTCGATGTCCCAGTAAATCAGCAATGTGCCCGGCTTTTGTGCTCCTCAATTGACTTCATGAAGCACTTTATTTCCACGCTGACAGATTCATCAGCTGGGTTGCATCCCTGCCGGCAGGGAAGCATTTCCAGGAGGTTGTGTTCTGCTGCCTTCTCGTGGTCATGGTTCGGCTCGCAGCCTCCTCTCCAAAGCTGGAGCTGCCAGGTACTGCCCCATTTGCTGCTCTCAGTGTCCCCTGTGCTGCTCAGTGCCCCCTGTGCTGCTCCCTGTGCCCCCTGTGCTGCTCCCTGTGCCCTCCGTGCTGCTCTCAGTGTCCCCTGTGCTGCTCAGTGTCCCCTGTGCTGTGCCCTGTGTGCTGCTCCCTGTGCCCCTTGTGCTGCTCTCTGTGCCCCCTTTGCTGCTCCCTGTGCCCCTTGTGCTGCTCTCAGTGTCCCCTGTGCTGCTCCCTGTGCCCCTTGTGCTGCTCTCAGTGTCCCCTGTGCTGCTCTCTGTGCCCTCTGTGCTGTTCCCTGTGCCCCCTGTGCTGCTCCCTGTGCCCCTTGTGCTGCTCCCTGTTCCCCCAGTGCTGCTCCCTGTGCCCTCTGTGCTGCTCCCTGTGCCCTCTATGCTGCTCAGTGTCCCCTATGCTGCTCTCACTGTCCCCTGTGCTGCTCTCAGTGTCCCCTGTGCTGCTCCCTGTGCCCCCTTTGCTGCTCTCAGTGTCCCCTGTGCTGCTCCCTGTGCCCTGTGCTGCTCTCTGTGCCCCCTGTGCTGCTGTTCTGGCTCTGGTAAAGTTTTCTAAGAATAACAAAAACATTTAGGAAGAAAGTCTAGAGGGGAACCATAAAGGTGCTCAGAGGGCTGGAGCATCTTTCCTGTGTCTTTTTCCCCTGGAGAACACAAGGCTTCAGGGAAACCTTTGTGCCCTCCAGTGCTTAGAGGGAGCCTGTAAAAAACCGTGAGAGCAACTTTTTACTCGAGCAGACAGTGATAGGGCAAGGGTGAACAATTTTATACTGAAAGAAGAGGGACTTATGTTAGATATTAGGATGAAATTCTTTAGTGAGGCACAGGTTGCCCAGAGAAGCTGTGGATGCTCTATCCCTGGAAGTGTTCAAGGCCAGATTGCTTGGGGCTCTCAGCAGCCTGGGATAGTGGGTGGCATCCTTTCCTGTGGCAGGGGTTTTGGCACTAGATGGTCTGTAAAGTTCCATCCCAAACCATTTTATGATTCTATGAGAAGTTCTTAACAGAGGAACTTCGTAACAAAGCTGATTTGAACTGTGATACTTGGACTTTGCTGATATAATTTGCTTTCAGGTTTCATTTTAAGGTTTAGTTGGCTGTCTCAGCAATCATTTGTATTGTTCCTTGAATTCAAATGGAGGAAAATTTGTTGGAAAAGTACAAAACATTAGATCAAGGAGTCTGAGTTATTGCTCTGTTTCAACTGTAAAGTGTTGATGAAATTCTGGGTGTAGCTTTTTTCCTACCATTTTCTGTATGGAGAATGGAGTGACAATAACAGCTACTTTATCACAGTGTTTGGGGTTTGATTGAAACAAGGTCTTCAGTGCAAAGATTATGTGGTGTAAAAACAGTAATGTATTTCTCAACAGAATAGGACCCAAGTTCTTTCAGAGAATCCTGTCTCAGGAGTTGTATTTTTTAAATATTTGTACAAAATCAGATGATTTCATGCCAAATACAGATCACAGTTTTAAAGTTGTTTTTTGGTGAATTCATACTGCAAAGTAGAAGAAAACTCAGGAAAAATACTACTTTTCATGTAGGCATATAAGAATATGCTTTTCACTATGTTTAGAACTAAGTGATTGAATAACTGATAGTTAAACAGGTGTTGATTTAACCTTTGAATTAAAAAAAAATCTTTTTCAATAACTAGAAAACAATAATAATTTCATTACTGTCTGGTATTCATCCAGCTGTAGTGATGTACAGGTGAAAATTCTACCAAGTACCCTCCTGCTCAGAAAAACCATATCCTTCTGTGCTGCCTGCAGGGCTGGCTTGCCTTGGGAGTGACATACAGAGGTTTGAGTCCCTGAAGGGTTGCTCAGACTTCAATACACATGTGGCTCCCCACCTGTATGGTTGTGATGTTCCACCCTTAAGAGTAAGGGGGTGCCTAAAATTGGTAAATGCTCGTGGGCAAAAGGAATGACAAAAGTCTGCAAACAACCAGAAAGTTTTATTAGTGATGTGCACACTTGGTATGGGAATTGGTGTGCTGTCCCTGACACTACATGGTGTGGGTTTGGGATAAAGGGGTGGAGTGAAAGGGAGAGAGAAAGGAAGAGATTAATTAAAGAGAGAAAAAGAGACAGAAAGAGATCACCAGTCCTGGTTCCAGCATTGACTCCTGTCTCTTATTAATTACTAGTAATTATTTGGCATGTCAGTTCTTTCCTAAGTAGCATATCCTGATAATTTTGGCTCATTACATCATATTATTATTACCATCATATTATTATTTACCCTATTGACTGATGCACTTTTCTCTTTAAAACCTTTTTAAACACATCCCTTACCTGTATTCCTAACTCCTCATCCTGCATTGTTGCCAGTGAAGTCAGCAATTGCCTCCCTTCACTACTTCACTAAATATGGAAGACTTAACTCTCCCTACTCTTTTCATATCTTTCAAGCTTGTAAGGGTCAAGCCCTTTTAAAAATTAAGTATTGAACATGTGGCAGTGACAAAGTTGATTTTTTCCAAATAAATTGCTTCTAAATAGGTATTGCTAATACTTAGTAAAGAAAATTATCCGTGTGTTTTCCTTCTATTTCTTCATCTTGTCTTCAAATTTTTAAGTTTATAAGCCCCTTTGTGCTGATTAATATTTCCAAATAATCTATATTTTTATGTACAAGAAATTGTTTAGATATAGCAGGAAAGATACGGAATTTTTAGTGACAAATACTGGAGATACTACTAATTTCTACTAGTAAAGTTAATAATTTGTTTCTCCTTGCTCTTACATGAAGACCAAACCACTTAATACTAGGATTTACAACTGATTCTCTGGAATTTTTATCAGTATTAACTGGGAGCTCTATTTACTATGCAGATAAAAATAAGCAGTACAAATAGAGTAAAGGTTAAAGAAAATATTTGAATAGAAGATAGTGAAATATATGTCTGAATGGAAAAGCACTGAATTGAGATCCTGGGTTGGCACAGAGCATTATAGCTTCATGGAAGATAAGAGACCTATCCCAGTTCACATGTAGAGTTCAGAAATAAAATAAAGGCGTTAAGCCTCAGGGAAAAAGGGAGACACAGTGAGGAAGTCTGTAGGTTGCATGAAAACTGCACAGCAGAGATTAAAGCAGTGCTCCAGCCACCGGAATCTTTTTTTCTCCGTTTCTGTATGTCTGGCAGCCGTCTCATAAATGTTTTCTTAGGCACACAGGGCCATGGACTGGCTAAGAAGGTGATGGAGTTTGTCTCCAGCTCTGTTCAAAGATGCTCTTTAGCGCTGCAGCCGCTGGATGTCCCTGGTGCTCCGCTCTCATGGAGCAGGACCAGCCTTTCAGAGCCATGAGCCTGCATCTGGGACAGATAAATGGGGCAGTGTGGGAGGCCAGCTGCTCGCTGCTGCCAGCTGACCGGGGTGATGTGACACAGATCTCAACACAAGAGATTGTGAGGTATCAGCAAGACTAAGAGATGGGAAATGCATTTTTCTTCCATTACAAGAGAACTTTTTTCCCTCCCCGTTCTTCTCAGTTGTGCTCTGTGCCGCTGTACTAAACCTGCTGCCAATAACTGAAGATTATTTGTAAAAAATAGGTTAAAATTGGTAATGCCTTTCTCAATAGTTACCATAGGTAAGCAAGTACTCTGTTAGGCTGGATAGAAGAAATTCACCAGGTAAATGTTCTTTTTCATGCCAGGGGTTTCTGGCCCAGATCAGTTAAGCTGGGAGCAACTTCATATAAACAAGAACTAGATTTCCCTTTTCTGGAAGAGTCTGCACTCTCTGCTTTCTCTGTTCTGAAACAGAATTGAAAGACATACATTCAGAACTTCCAACGAAATCCTGCTCTGAAAAGCTAAGCATTAGGAGAGAATTTTGGTTTCCTGTGTGAATCAAGAGTACAGGACCAGGTCTTTGTCTTGAGAAAAACATTTTTTCTCCTTCAGGCAACAAGTAAGCCTCTCCCTCCCTCCTTCTGTCCATTCTGCTGTGTTGGAAAGGCAGTGGAAATCTTTCTGAAGGCACATTATCAGCTCATTATTGCACATTATTGCTTGTTGGAGGCATCAAAAACACATGAATGCAGCAAAACACAAGCTGTGTGCAGGTTGAGACCCTCAAGATGCCTGACTTGTGCAGAATCCCAGAGTTCTGCAGTGCTGCACAGCACAGAGCTCTCAGAGGTGGGGGATACAGGGGAGAGCAGAGCCTCAGGCACTGCTTTCAGAAGGACCCACCAAGGTGAGTGCAGGGAATTTGTGTTTCAGTGATCCAGCTGGGCTAATAAGGGAATTTGGGGTTAGGTTGGAATGTAATAGAGAGCTCTAAGATTCAAGGTAATGTGATGACGAGATAATTTTTTCCATTCCTCAATTCTCCACACTATTTTCAGAAAGTTTCATCTGTCTGTGATGAATTAGTACGTTTCCTTTTATTCATATTGTCTCTTTAATTCTTTAAGGTAAAAAACAACTTAGATTACAAATTCTGAATGCTAAAAGTCTGATATATTTCAGGATTTTGCTGGAATTTTTTTCCTGTGGTTTTTTTTTCAGTATATATGAAAGGAGTTACATAACTTTTGACTTCAGTGGTTGGCCAATATTTGAGCTCCTCTAGTTTATTTATGTCAGAAATGTTTATACAAAGTGATGTATCTTTGTGTACATTCTTTGTAATCAAAGTAGGATTAAACTGAGGTCCTGTTTTCCTGAATGTAGCAGGAAAAAAGACAATAGGAAACAGCTCTTTTGGCGGTAGCCCAAGCCCCTCTCTTCAATCAGGGCTGCACTCAGAAAACCCTCACTCCCTTTTTTCCTCTCTTTGTGGTAATTCAGGAGCATTCTACAAAGTGCTTCACTGGTTTGGGCTGTTTTCTTACCTGCATTTCTAGTATCTCTGCCTGGGCCACACAATTTTGTTTGCATCCACATGGTTCGGATGGTGTTTTTTTATTTGCTTGTCTTGTGGCTGCATCTTCAATTATATTTCAAACCCATTTTCTTCTCTAGGACTGCAAATTGGATTCATTCCACTCCATTTTCTGCTGGGTTTCTCCGAGGCCATTCAGGAAAAGAGGGAGGAAAAGAAGTTTTGGTCTCTCTTATCTCAGACAGTGAAATTAAAGGAATATCAGAAGTGTTGTTTAACAGTCTAAATTAAGCATTAAACTTGGGAGGTGCTCATTGCCACTTTCTTAAAGTCTGGGGCAGACAAATCTGCATTTTGCTATACTAAATATTTAAAAGCCTTTAGACCTTTTGGATTTTAGCTTTTCCAGGCTTATACTGAGAAAGATGTTTGCCTAATCTTGCCTATGTGTAAAAACAATAATCAGAAATGGTTATTCTGTGCAAGAGCCAGATTGCATGGTTGTTATCTTAGACTGGCAGTGAAACCCCTGGAGAGCTATTTAATTATGTAAATTAGCATGAAATTAGAAAATTATGTTTACTTTGAATTTGGGAGGGGGGGAATATTTGGGTTTTTCCCCTGCAAAATCAAGAATAAGCATCATCAAAACCTATGGTTTGTTTCTATAGCTTTTAGCTAGATTCAGCAATTGCTTCAGGTTCATAAGTAGTGATCTCATCTGTATCTTGCAACAATATTTGTCAAAATTCCCAGAAGTGTGGATGTCTTAATATTCCTCAAAAGGAGAAATGAAGGGAAAGGGATAATAATGTACATAGATGTACAGTGAAGTCCACAGCTCTGAACTTACAAAGTTTTTTTTTTTTAACCAAAAGCAAGTGTCCATTTAAATCTAGAATTATGGAAGAAAAGTGGATATGTAATGATGTTCATAATCAGAGGTACTTTTTTGTTACTTAATCTAAATAATGTAAAACATGTAGGTTTTTGAGCAGCATAGAAAACATGAAAGTTGATCTTGTAGGAGGTTACTGTGGTCTAGGGAAAAGAGGGGGGACTGGATTCTAAAATAGTGAAATTCAGCATAGCTCAGTTGGAGTTCTGTATTTCTATTGATGTACACTAGTTGAAAATTGGTTTATGATTTCAAGCTGCATAGAAACACAGCAAACAAACATAAAAGTACTGTTATGAAAGCATCCATCTAGGAAAACATTTGGAAAGAAAAATACAGTGAAAACAGCACTCTTTCTAAATTAAATTTACTATTGCATTTAATAAAGTTTCCTAGTAGGGAGTTCCTGAAAAATGTGGACTGAAATGTGAAGCAAGCTGTCAATGCTCTTGTAGCTGCCTCAATGGTACATTTACAAGAATAAATTTCTTAAATTTTTTTTTTCATTACTTCTAAAGAAACTTTCTAGAGAAAAAAAGAAATGCTTCATAACCACCTGGAGGAGCATTTGCTATGATTGTTTCCAAATGAGCAGCTTAAGAGTTTCATAAATATCAAAGTTATTAGGCTCCTAGAAACAAGGAAAATTGCCTGTAGGTGATTTCTACTTATACAGAAACAGCTCCTCTCTGAACTGCAATCTTCTCTAAACTTTCTCTCCAGGCCTGCTGCCTATTACTGTGCTGTCCTGTTCTGACTTCCTTTAGCTGTTTTGAATCAACAGTGGGTAGAGCAATACTTACATGAAATGTACTTGAGGGTGAAACATGATCTCACAAATTACAGAAAATAAACAATATTAAGGGTAGCTTGTGGCTATAGGCAGATCAGAAGCAGTCTAATGGGAACACACTGGCTTTTTGAAAAAGAAACAGCTATGCCACACTGTCATAAAGCCATAGTTATGGCTGGCTTTGAAGAAGAGAAAATTTTCCCAAAAGTGGCTTCCAGAAAGAAGTCTGAGAAATAATTTTTTTCATGTATTGAGTTGCTATTTGGTATGCAGTAGGAGATGCTTCTCCAAGCAGCCTAAAGGCAGCAGAGTTGTTTTTACAGAAGGCAGAAAGAGGCTGAAACAAGACTGAGCAGTGCTGGTTACTGCACAGGAAGAGACTGGTGAAAGCTAGGGCTGTCCCCAACAGGGCTGAGCTGGTTCCACACAGCAAGGGCCAGTGAATTGTGATTTAGTTCACAATATTGCATCCCCACTTGGGATGCCCAATAGATACAAATGAAGAGGGCCTTGCTCTATTCTGTTCCATGTTCTGGCAATTCCATTTTATGTGATATTTTACTGTTCCATGTTCTGGTAATTTCATTTTATATGTAGACAGCTGTTCATCATTTTAGATATTTGTATTTCACATTCTTCACGTTTCCTAAGTTCTTTGTTGGTGGGGAAGAAACTTTCCTAAAGTTGTGGCAAGTTTCAGAAGTCTGCTATCTGAAGTTTTACATAGGAGCTTTTATGGAAACCTTTATTTTTGAAAGCTAACTCTGGAAGTACATTGCTGCTCTTAACACCCCTGGGGGACTCGATCCCTCCAAAAAATAAATGTATGCCTCCTGAGCAAAGATAATATTGTAGTCTTGATTGAAGAGTGAGCTCTTAATTCCCTCAACTGCTGTTTTTGACAAATCCATCCCTGATTCTCTGTTGCAGGGTGTATACAGTAAAATAAGGAAAAACATTTTTTCTCCTTCAGGCAACAAGTAAGCCTCTCCCTCCCTCCTTCTGTCCTTTCAACTGCAGTTGAACAAAAACCATCACAGGAACTTAAAGGGAGAAATATGATCCAATATATATTTCTTCTAATCACTATGTGCAATATAAAATAATACCTAATTCCCAACAGTTCACTCTAAAACATGTGTTTCTTCTCTCCCCACTTCACTAGTCTGAAATAATGAGGGAGGAACCAGCCACACAGTGAGGCTGGCTCTGGACTTCTCTCACTCTGCTGTGGCTGTCAACATCAAAATTTCTGTTCTCTCCCTTGATTGTGGGGGTCCCTTCTCTCCTCTTACTCTCTTTTTATCACTGATTCCTCCCTCCTCCTCATCTTCTTGATTCTCCGAGAGTTTTCAGTTTGCCCCACACTGGCAAGATGAAGTATATTTTGTTCTTCCTGACTGGGGAAGCTGAAACTTAGCATCCCTTGGACTTCTCCAAGTTGCTGTGTGTAATTCAATTGTCTAGAGTGTTAATCATCATTGGATTATTCAGCCATTCTTGATGCAAAAATATGTACATTAAAATAATAACGTAATTACAGAATTTGCTTTTAGCATGAATATGTTCCTTCTTAGTGACACTGAAATTATTTACTACTCCCAGTATTTATATATTGTTTTGACAGATATGCAATGGGCTATGAATAATTTTAAGGTGGTACAGTTTATTCCATGCTGCTTAAAAGCAAAAATATCCCCCCTCCCCTTTTACCCCATCAGATTTTATTATTAATGGACAGAGCTGAATTGTCAGCTTTCCCAAAACCTTGGTGTATTGGCTGGAATGATCAGATTAATTGCTTAACCATGTCCTCACTAACTAGGAGTACTGAACATGCTCTTGCTGTTGCTTTATCTTTACCCTAGAAGTTCTTCTGGTGGTTTGGGGTTGTTTTGTTTTGTTTTGTTTTAATTTATCCTGTTAGTTTAAATATAAGAAGTGCAAGCCAAAATAGCCAGTAATATGGAAGTGCAGGCTTCCAGGAGCTGTGTGGGCTAGGAATAAACTTTTGACTTTGTCTGGAGGCAGGATGCTAAGGCAGCTCAGCTGGCAGGTTAATGGTGGTTGTCATGAATATTAAATGACAGAACCAAAACAAAACTCCCAGAGAGACACTTATGCACAAATCTTACTTAGCAGCACAAGCAGCTCAGACAGCTGGCTCTCTGTAGGCTTTCCTGAAAGAAAACAGTGCTGAGGCGTGCTAGGATGATTTTTATAAACCGGAAAGCCAATTTGTGAGGCACTGTTTGAAAGTTAGAGGCCCTAATGATTTATAGCTTGAGGCAAAAAATCTGTTTTCTGAAGTAGATAAATAACAGGTAAATTATATCTATGCAGTTTTCCCTTGGATTAAGTGCTTTGTAATATTTTTTGAGTTTTGTGCTGTCTGAAAATGGGTAAACAAATGTGTACAAGCCTTACTGTTAAAGTTCATGCCAACTCTCTGGTGTGCAGGTATAGTCCCAATTTTCCCTTTGAAGTTCCTCTAATCCCCTTTTTGTTTTGATTTGGATTTTTTCTCTTTAAAAAAACCCAAACAAACCAAAATAAACCCCTCATATTGCAGGGCACAGAATAATGAACTATATTTGAGTTTGTTTCTGTTTTGTAGTTTGTCTCAGACAGGGTAAGAGCTCGCTCTTCACAGAGTTCCTCCTTTGGCTCCTGTGGTGTAAAGCTAAATGTACCCTCTGCCACATGGAAAAAATTGCAAAATAATTAAAATTCAAGAAGCCTGGATTTATTTGAAGTAACACCAGCAGAGATCTGGGATGATTCCATTAACAGCACTGCAGTCATGCTGTTTCTAAAAGGATATCTAAAGGTGAGACATTCTCCAGGTCCTAGACAGTAATCTTTGTTACATTTTTAAGTGGGGATCAGATCCTTGCACATACCTTCCTTGACTTCCATGGTTATTTAAATCTATACCAACTTAATATGTGGTTCAGTGATTCCCACACTCCAAAAGGAAGGAACTGAAATAACAGAGTAGCTTTCCTCAGATAACTGCATGTAGGCATGATCCATTTTGTGGTGTTATTCTGAGTATAACAAGATAAATTAAATCTGAACTATTTTTAGGTGCAATGAGTCAGTCTGAATGAGTTGATGGAAAAAGATATAAATGAAAGGACAGTCCAGTTAGAGGAAGTTATGGAGAGTAATACTTTTTTATAAACATTCTACAGAATTCATTTGGTTTTCCAAACTCTGTCTATAAATCAAGAAGTGCTTTCCAGTAGCTCATGTAGACCACTCAAGTCACATGGTGTTAGCTGTATACTTTCAGTTCAATTCCATTGAAAACAGAATATATACATATATATATAGTTAAAGTAGTATTTTAAAAGTATTTATGTAAATAACTAATGCAGGTATTCCAGTGATTATTATGTGACTACCAGCAGTGTGCACAATGGAAAATACAAGTGGCCAGCCAGAATGGAAAATACAAATGGCCAGCAGATTCCCAGCTGTGAAGAAAACAATTCAGCTAGTACCAGGAAAACTCTGATTTATTTCTGTTGTTCTTAAATCAAACAGCCTAGTGGAGGAGTTTTTTTAAGGGTAACATAAACCAGATACATTTAAAAGATTTAGACTAGCTTATATTCTTGTTTTCACAGTACCATGAGGAATTTACACACACTGCCTCTGACAGGGCATGCAATAAAATGAGCTACAGTATTGTGGAATAATAGTTTCTAACTATTTTCCTGTGTATTAAAGCTTCCCATAAATACATATTACTTGGATCAACATGGGGTAAACCATACTCACTTCAGCTGAAATATGAAGCACCACAAAGTGATATATCATTGAAGTGAGGAAAGTAAAAGTTAGAGATCCATAAAGTAGCATTCTTGATACTATAACCATCTTGGGGTGCCACCAGCCCAAATGTCCAGCCACCATTACCTTCCTCGAGAGGCTGGAAGTCACAGCAGGGATAAAAGTCACAAGGAATTCAAGGAAAACTCTCACCAGCTTATTTAACAGCTAGGAAGCCTATCATTAAGGATGGCAGAGCTGTAATGAAACTGAGAACTGCACTTCATTCCTGTGTCCCAGGTCACCTCTTCATTGGCTAAACTCCAGCCTTCTTTCTTAAACTGCACTGGGCATCGTTTAAAGACAAAATGGGGAAAATTTATATGTTATGGACTGAACAGCAGCAGTGTGATTTTCCATGAATCCAGGCACCTGCAAGGTATCAAAGGCATCATATTTTTGGAAAATGAGACTGAGGTTGTCAAGCAAGGAGCCAGCAGTATGAGCTGTTTAATTCATGCTGATTTCCCCAGAACTGTATCCAAGGAGGATGTCACACTTTTCTGTTCTCAAGTTCAACCTTATCTCTGAGAGCATCAGCAAGTTTTGCCTCTTCTGAAAGAGTACTTTCCTGTGGTTTATTTATAATCTCCTGCTGCTTGTTGTTCATAGAGTTTCACTCCCCTTCCTTTGCTCTGTCTCACATCATCGTATTTCACTGTTACACTGCTGCTTCACATATGAACATTTCAGCAGCCTGTTTTCTTCCAGCTGCAAGACATGCTAAACTCAAAGGACACCACTCAGAGGAATGGGAAGGAATTTAGGGACAATAATAGTATTTAATGTGTAGAGTCACAGAGGCTCAGCACATACCAAACAACCCTCCTGAGCTCATGTTCCTAAAATCCTTTCAAGTTCACAAAAATTGATAGGCTGGTCTTTTACACACATTAATGCTGAGAGATTTTTAAGATACCCCTACGAGCTCATTTCTGTCTATCATTTTTGTTGTTATTTGTGACCTGTTCAGTTCAAGAAATACATGGAATACAACATGTTTTGAAAGACTGTAAGACTGTTCCTTTGTCTAAGTTGCTGGCTCTGTCTGTTGTGTATCTCAGGTGCACATGTACGTTTGTCTTTGTGTAACATGAAAATGCTTCACAAATGCCTTCAAAGTCCTACTGCCATATTCATAAAAGGTCTTACATTTATTTTAAAGTAGACAGCATGGTTAAACAATAAATAAATAAGGAAAAATCCTTGAAGTGTTTGAGGCACTTCCAGGTGAGACATGTTACCTAAGAATGTAATCTCAATTTAAACATGTAATCCCTTTGACTACCACTTTTGCCTTAAGTATATTTAGGTGTGCTGCACAGTTCAGAGTGAGCACTTTGCATCTTTGTGGAACAATATTTATTCTTATTAGTAATATTGTTAGGAGTTTTGCTCAAACTTAAAAATTAATAAAGAAATAAATGTCATGAATAATTTTGAGTTTACTTGGACTTTTATCTGCAGTATAAAATAAAGGCTATGGAGCCACAGCCCTCAACGAGGCAAATAACCTTCCTAGGATACTCTTGATCTGCCATGGCTATTTTGAACCAGTTATCAGTTTAATCTATAAAGTTACCCTCCAGGCAGTGAATTGCTTGGTAACTAAGTTCTGTGTATGCAACACAAATGATTTTAGAATCCCTGCAAAGCAGCACAGAACAAGGCAGGAGGAAGTTTTCAGTCATCATCTAATTCTGTCTGCCCAAACTGGCTGAAACAAGTGCTACCTTTAAGGATTTTTTTTTCCTTTCAAAGATTTTGTTGTCTACAACGGTAGGGTGAAAGCTCTAAGTTTCAGCTCTACATTCAGACATTCCTACTAGCTTAGGCCTAGCTTGATTCAGTTCATGTGTTTGACTCTTTGTATGTCACTATCTGAGTTGTCATAATCTTTCAAACCCCAGGAGATATGCCAAGAAGTGGATTAAAATTTTCACAATGCAAGGGTTTAGATTTAAGTCTTTCTCAAGGCTTTATCTGCTGCCTTTGCAGTATGAGAAAACTTTCAGCAAAATCTGGAAGGTAAAATATAGACCCTTGGACAGTGATTTCTTTTCCTTTTTCAGAGAGGTTTCTTTAGGTAGAGGGAAAATTAGGTCATATTTTGATTTCTCTTGGCTGGCTTACCTCCAAGATGGCCTGCACCCAGTTTCTTCTAAACTTTTAACTTCTCAGAAGGATAATATCTCATGTCAGAATGATAAAGAGTCATGTCAAGAAGTACTGCAGAACATGGTAAGCTGAACATTCATCAACAGTACAAAGTTTCTGATAGCAACAGCTACAAATAACTTCCAGGAAACATTAAAAGAAATTGTTTATTCAAGAGTACTTCCTGTGGCTCTGCAGTTCATCCAGGTGCACAAGCTCTATTTTTCACAGAACATTAATCTCTGTTTCTCTTAGTTTGGCTTTCTCATCAACAGATTACCCAAGCCAAGATTTAAATATAAGTTTTGTAAACAAGTAAATCAGGACTCACACTTTCTACTGAACAGGAAAAAAAAGCTAAACCAGGAGGTGTTATGTAAAGCCCAACAGATGGGTAAGGGTACAATTTTACATTGTTATCATTGGCCAGATTTGACAGAAGCAAAAATAGGAAGCACTGCTCTTAGACCTGCTCTGCCATATCTACCTACCAGTATAAATTGTCCCAGTAGCACACTAAGATAAATTCTCATTTCCCACTTATTCTGTTCTCTGGGTTAGGGTTTTTTTTTGGACATGCCAAGGTCAAAATCGTGCCTATGCCTATTAGAGTACTTCTAGCAGTGATGGCCACCTATCATACACCTAGGTCTTTGACACTCTGACTGAATATAGAGGGGGAAAAAATCACCTTTTGATATAGCACTGATTTTTCTACTAAAGCAGACAGATACATTGTACATTATAATTGTCTGAACTGGCACTCACAGACAGAGCTCTGAGTGAAGTGCTACAAATGTAAGAGTCCAGTGATTTTTTTGTTTATTTCAAAGCATTCACAGACAAGTACTAGTTTGTTAGAAAACTGCCATTCTGTATACCATGTAAATAGCTTTAGGTTATAGGTTCATGTGCATTTTTATGAATATAACTTATGGGATACAGATTTGTCATATAAATTGCATGGTTTGTATATTCTTTCCTGTATGGACAAAAAAACATTAGGCAAAGGAATGAATGGATGATGGGTAACAAAGTGTGATTGTCATCACTATGTCAGTTCTGGGATTTCAAGATATCCAGTGTTCATCTGAAAATATGCAAATACTAATCAGAGCTGCTTAGCACATCTTCCTGATGTGCAGCTGAATCCTTCTGAATGGCAGCTTTTTCACTCACAGAAGTAGTCAGATGTTTTTTCACTTTTTTTTCCTTTCAGTTCAACCAGATTAGCTGAAAAATTAGCATTGGGCTTCCTAAGTGGATCTTTTCACATCTCTTCTGTTTTCTCTTGAGCAAATGCAAATTACATTGAGCCCATTTCAGATAAATATATTCATCTACAAGAGACAGAATACATATGTGAAAGGCATCTAAACAATTTTTTCTTGTTCTACAGGTTATTGGGAATCTTACAAGGGAAAACTACAGCAATCTAATACCTTTCCAAACTATCATTTGCTGAATGTATTGCCTGACAGTGGTTTTGAAACAACAATAAAAGGAGGAGATTTACGAACTGTTTTGAGGCTACTTCCATTCCAAAGCACCATCCTTAAACAGATAAGTATCCTCTTTTAGTTTTTACTGAAACATGGAAGCCTAGCACGTCTGACAAGTGCATTCTGAACTGGGATCCCACACTGATTTCTACACTGATGTTCTGATGAATTCACACCCAGTGGTACCATCAGACCACAAAGTTAGCAGCCTAAGCTGCAGTTTTCAAAGGATCACAAGGCCTTTTCTGCAGAAGAAAACCAATACAAAACCTGATTTAAGCCAATGAAATATTCATATTTTGACAAAGGGCTACAAAAAGTGGTGTCCATATCCATATTATGGATAGACAAAAATAACTTTATGTCTTATCCTAAATTCTTGTAAAAATCTCAGCTGCTCAGTCTCCAGGATTCAGAGCCCCTGCATTCCAGCAGGTGGTCTTGTTTAGATTAGGATGCAATAACTAATAACACATTCTTAAGAGGATTTCTCTTCACTGCACTCTCTACAACTGAAAAAAAAAAAAAAGAGAATACTTTGATTTGCATTTCACAAACCCTTTACTGAATTTTTGTTGCATATACTTGCAGTCCTAATGCTTCAGTTGTTAGTAAGAGAAGTCCTTCCTAAAGTAGGGATGATAGAATTTATCCTGTCACAAATGTGCTAGGGTGAAAGTGAAAAGAGTGCCAGGTGGGAAACACCAACTCAGGTTGTGCATCATCTAGGTAAGTGAACCCATCTGATAATTCTTAACATTCTGAAGAGAAAACTGTTATTAAATATTAAAGGAAGGCAATTCTTGGTGCAGCAATTCATTGAAACCTTAGACCTAATTTAGCAAGATGCATGTTGGAAGCACACAGTAAAAAGAATGACATTTGCAATGTTATCTGGAAGCAGCAAGCAAATTGAAAAGAAATTCGAGACTCTCCAAAGGAGGTGTGGAGTAGGAGGGCTACAATAGAACTTTGCACAGCTTGCTTGTTTGGAGTGCAATTTATAGATCATGAGGGCACCTGTTTTACTGGAATAATACAACGGTCAGGGAAATGCAGCTGCCTGAACAAAGCAGCCATAGCAGACAGATTGCTTTTAAGCAAAAAATTTTCAAGCCACTGGCAAATAAAAGAACCTTAGATGTAAAACAGTGTTGTTGAATTAACAGTAAAATAAATAATGTGGTACTCTGAATGCATTTTTAAAAAGCAGTCAGTGACAATGTGTTAAGGATATGTCCACTTAAAGCCTTATTGTTATAACACTTCTGTTGAGTGGGAATCCCAAGTGAAATAGCCTAGGAAGTGATTAAACGTGAAACCTTCAGTTTCCAAATGGAAATAAAACCAAAAAGGAAATGTTTTGCATTCTAAAGTGCACTCAGTTGTGATAACGTTGTCTTTAATAACAGAAAGGAAGGACTAAAGCATCTCCCTCACAGACAAGAGTGAGAGCAGGTTGGATTTCTGAGGGTCTTGCATTACAAGAGGGGGTTTTATATCACCATTTCCTGTTGCAATGGGAGCACTTCCTCACTGAAAAGAACCTGAAATTTAGTACAGGCAGAAGCTGAGTTACTTGCTTTGACATCAGCAAAGGTGATTTCATAGGGAGGACAGGAAAATCAGGGAGAGAACAGGAGCACTGAGCCACTCAGTGGGGACGAGCTGCAATCCAGCTACAAGGGTTTCTTTTTAAAACACAGCTGGGAATTGTGATCCCAGATGAAGCAAGGACTTCTACAGTAATCACACCAGCACAACCACTGCAGCTGCCCTATCAAGAAGCATGTAAGGAAAGAAGGGGAAAAAAAACCTAGTAGGCACTGAAAAGCTATTTGTGAAATGCTGGCTAACAACCAACCACCATAACCACCAAACCCACGTGCACTCCCACAAAGACAACAGGTTTCATCAAGGAGCAAACTCCCAGCTGCTGCTGGCCTCTAATCAAAAGGTCAGCAGTAATAATAATAATAAATAGTAACACAAAAATAATTATCTGAAGCAACATTTATTTCTTAGATGTTGGTTTATTTTTTCTACTCAAAGCACTATCCAAGAGTGGCGGGGCCCATGGAGTCCCTCCTGCAAATGAAGTGGTCTAATGGTGAGACACAAAACAGATCTAGAATAAAATCTGTAACATTGAGAAAGAGTGGGCAAATACATAGAAACAGCTTTTCTAGTTATTCAACTGGCAGGCAGCAGTCCCCTGCAAACTACAAGATGGAGAACCATCTAAAAAAATCTTCCCTTCATAGAAAGTTATCAAAATGCTTAAGAAAGAGAACAACACAGAATCATATTTTTATTATATCTGTATTATTAATACAGAATTGGGAGCAGCTGCTTAGTTTTTCCCATATAAATCAAAATGGTGACAGTGACAGATAAATCCACATATGGGACAATTCACATTCTACTTAAGTTAGTGAAAGTCAGGGGTTAGCAGCAATTTATACAGCTCAGGCTATTACAGTCCTCTTGTTGCTGAAAGACTGCCAGGGAAATGCCATAAAGGGGGTCTGCTTTCACCCTGCAGGATCTGCAGTTTGGTATCAGGTTAAGAGGAAGAAGAACATAGCACTGCACACTTCATTAAAACAGCAGTGATGAAGACAGGGTAAGAACAAAGAAAAACTAAGAGACATAAAAAATGAGAGCTGAAATTGTTAATATAAAAATGCTAACAACATCCACAGGACACTAAACTGCTGTAATAAACTTCTGCTGTAAGAGTATGTCACAAACAGTGGGCTATGATTTCCTCTTTTTGTCAGAGAAAGATTGGAGGAAGGTAGAAGGAAATCATCATAATCTAATATAGATGACATCTTTGATAATTATTTTTAAAAAGTAAAATGTCATTTATCCAAACCTAACATAATAGTCTTATTTAAAATGTCACAGTAATCCTCATGGGGGAAGAAAAGATTTATTTTTCTCAGTTTACATCTGTAGGCTTTGCAGAAATACTCTACAGTAACTGCATTTGAGGAGACTGAGTGGCTTTATATCCAATCTTCTCAAACCCATCAAATATTAAACTCCAAAATGCTTTTTACAATGTAAGCCTCTATTGCACCTGTCTGTACTCGTGATACCTACATTCACATGAAGCACAGAGAATTGATGTTAGCTTGTCCAAATAATTCATTTACACTTTTCCAAGGAGTGGGAAACAACTCGGGATTTACAAAAAGACCAGTCATATTTCAATTATTAAAAGCTTTCTTCTCTCTTCTGAGGAATGTAATTTTACATTATACACTTCTTAACAGAGAAATCCTGGCAGAAAGAACTTGCAGGTTAAATAATTCCCATAATTCCCAGCAAACAGCCCAGGTGTATGACACTACTACAGAGCTGTTTGTTTCCTCTATGCTATGTGTGTACACACACACATATTTTCTGAGCAGAGAACTGACTCATGATAGCTAATTGTAGTCATGAACTCCATAACACAGGGAATTAACTTAATATTGTTCCTCAAAACTCATCTTTAATGCTGAAATGTGGCTGATCTTCAGGTTTAAAGTCCAGATTGGGGCTGCCATCCTCATTCAGAATTCGCCTAGAAGTATAGCCAACAATTGGATATTTGGCTTTATAAACATTATTGAAGATGTCATCCAGGGACTTCAGTTCTTCCTCTGTGAGTCCTGTCTAAAGGAAATAGGGAAATTAAAGTCCTGTCTCGAAGAAATAAAAATAGATATGTTTACATGCTTTTTTAAAAAATCATTACTGTAAACCTTAGGGTCAGCTTTTGGGTTTACACGGCAGAGCATCATGAACGAAATTGATAGTACAGCCTGTAATTGTATTCTTTCCATTCAAACTCAGCCTTGACAAAACTCTAAGGTATTCAGGTCAAACAAGCAACAACCCACCACCAGAGCTAGCATTCACTGCCAGGTCAGGATACACCAAAGCAATTGACAAAGAAAGGGATTCACTGTCTTTGTGAGCATCTTTTTAAACAGCAGGTGAGTCCCCTTTTACATGCTTACAGATGTTGTATTGATTCCACGAAAGAAAAACTCCTCCTGAAGGCTGTTAGCACTTTTCATAACCAGTAAATATATTTTATGTATCTAGAGAACTAATGCATTTTGATTTTAAATATGTGAATCAACTTACATAAATACAAACAATGTAAAACAATTTCAAATCATCACTCATCATCTTGCATAATAATATAAGTTTGCAAAGTGGAAATTAACTGATGGCCCATTTTCTTACTGTGTCATGTGTAAGATCTGCTGGATCCAGAGACATCTTTGCAACTCCTCTTGTTGAATCTTTTCCAACCAAAGCATTGTAGGGGGCTCCTTTTCCATAAAATTCTGTCAGATTAAAAAAATAGTAAAATCCAGTGATGATCTGACAATGTACAGGTTATGTTCAGCCTCTACCCTTCACCAGCCTGTGAACTGAATGTCAGTGAACTGAAAGCAACAACTCAAGTCTAAGACTCTTCTTTCTAGAACTTTCTAGACTTTAGATCTCCTCCTTCTTGGGGTTATACAGCTGTTGAACTTCCTATACTGCATTCTTAAAGTTTACCTATTATTTAGAGAGTTGTGCTTTACATTCTCATGAGACATTTGTAGGCTCCAGAATTTGCAAGCCTTGTCTAATTTAGGATTTGAAGATCAGCCAACCCAAGGTGTATGCCCAGACAAGTTTAGTACAAACACAGTAACAAGCCATTAGTTTACTTATGATGACATCAAGGCAAGTGTCTAAGACCCTCGTGGTCCCTTCAAACTTTTTATAGCAAATCTGGATTAAGTAGCAGGAGTTAAAATTCAAACATTTGTAGTTCTCAGGGAAGGCATAACCAGCAAGGGCTGTGAACACCAGCACAAAAGGAAAAGATGCAGGTGCAGCAGTGTTTGTAATGTACAGTGGGTACATCCATGTTAGCTTTGACCTGCTCAGTTCATGTACCCAGGGCAATAAAATACTGTAGCTTCCATGTGGCCTGACCCCACATCTGGCAAGGACTCAGGGATGTAGGAAGTGTCCTGGACAGTGCTGGCTTGTCTGTCTACATGTTGTGATCCCAGACCAGTGTAAGTTCTAGACAGCACCTCAGTAGGGGAGCTGTCAGAGGAGGAAAATCAAGCTTTTTAGAAGAGGAAGAAGTGTGTCTTTTTGTTACAATTGAATTGCAAGCTTCCAATACACTGGGAATATTTAAAAACAAATGACTGAATAGTAACATGAAAGCAAAGTAGACAGCAGAGGGGAAGCACACTAACCTTTTCCAGAGGTGACATCAAACACTACACCCTTCACTGCCAGGTAGATGGGCTGTCCTTCCTGGAGAGAAAGCCATCAATACATCCTCAGCACTTCAGCACAGGCAAAAAGCAGCTCGTTTCAGCTGAGAAATCCACAAGCTCCCAGGACACAAATTCTTTGTTGTACGTTTACTCTTGTTATACCACCATACATGTTCCCTCTCTTGACATTTCCTGCTTGTGCTTTAAACTGCCCCTAATATTCTTTGAAGATTCAACCATAAGCAATGAATCTTTTTCAACAGCACAACCATAGAAGACAAGTTCCTTTTGCAAGTCACCTCTTATCTGCACACTATTCTGCTTGAAGATTGTCTACTGCATCTTTCTATTCCTAATGCAGATGGATATTGCCCAAAATAAAAGTGTGTGTGGCCAACACACGGCATTATTTAATTAAGAAACAAAGATAAATACATAAACACACGTAAATCTAATCTGCTGGCATCTGTTTTACTTAATAAGCCAGTGCTTCTGTTTTGTGTTTTATACATAA